>NC_056726.1:1443976745-1444315912 GCF_019279795.1 Protopterus annectens
ACAGGCACAAAGCACACTCAGCAAGTTAATCCTGCCTGCTCATATAGCACAAGGAATCCCCCAGTCATGGCTGCTGAGATGGTAAGACAGGCACCTACCCGAATGAACATTGGAGTTTTAGGAGACTCCATTGTAAGAAATATGGCCATACCTTTTCCCAGGTTTAGCAAGGAAAAAGTGACTAATTGCTTGTCTGGTGCCAGGATTTGTCAGAGCACATGTGCACCCAAGTATGATCTTCTCATAGTACATGTGGGTATCAGTGTTTTGAGATTTACCTCTCTGGATTATATGAAGAAAGACATAATGGAGCTCTGTGGCTATGTGTCCCAGGCAGGTATGAGCTGTGCACTGAGTAGCATTCTATCTTCTCTGAGGATGATGTCACAATATGAGCAAAAAATAATTAACATCTGTAACTGGATTCGTTTTTGGTGTCATTTGAAGGAAGGCCAATATTTGTCAGCCTGGGAGGATATGATTGACAGAATGTGCTATTTCACTGTGGATGGCCTGAATCTGTCCCCACAAAGGTTTTGATCATAAGATCACAGGATCATAGGAGGTTACTAGGCTAGCAATCCAGAGGTCATTTCATGCCGAGCCGTTTTATCTCAATGTAATACCATAGACACTCTAGTCAATACCCAGGATGGTATTTAGTAATGACTGCCCATTTCCAGGAGGGTTGTGGGAGCTATACCCAGTAAGAATTTACTGTGCCCCATCCACTTGTCTAGTTTCCTTTTGAACAGTGTCATAGAGGTACTCTGCTTCACATGAATTGGCAGCATATTCCAAAGACATGGCAGTCAATGGGAGACAAATCTGTCCCTCCAACACATCCTATTCAATTTCCATGCCATATTTAGGTCCCTGGAAAGAGTAGCTCTAGTCCCGTTTGGTTTATGGATATGCAGTAGATTCATTAGGTTTGGGTTGGAGATTGTTTTGTAAGCCAGGCATAAGTCAACCCTAAGACGTCTATATGATACAGAGTTTAGTGACAGGGACTTTAGTTGGGCTTTGTAAGGCACATGCTTGAGTCCCTTGATCTTCTTTGCTAGAAATCTCTGAGGTCTCCCCAATTACTGTAGGTGCTTTGTAAGGTACATGCCAAAAGAGGCATTATACTCAATTATGGGCCTGATTAGTGATGAGTATAGAGGCGTTAAAGCTTCCTTTGCTACAGAGATGATGCCTTTGCTAATCAAGTGTGCTAAGTAGGCCTTCCTTACTACAGTAGACACATGGTGGTCAAAGTGAAGGTCTCAGTCTACTTGTGATCCCAGATCCATTATCACTTCATTGGTACACAGGGTATTGTTGTTAATTTGATAGTGTGAAGGGACATTGTTTTTACCTAAGGGAATTTCTTTGCATTCTGTTTGAGACCGTGACAAAGGCACCAGTTGTTGGCCTGCATAAGACCCTCCTGAAGTATACTAACATCATTTGGGGGTTCAGTAATGGCACCCAGTTTGCAGTCATCTGTAAACTTGGTCAGCCACAGTCTCTTAGTTTTGGCCTGAACTTCTGAGAAGTACATTACAAACAGTAGGGGGCCCAGCACTGACTATTGTGGTACCCCGCTGGTCACAGGTCTGCTGGTTGATGTGGAGTCACCCACTTTGATAGTGTGTGACTGGTTTGTGAGCCAGTTGCCAAACTATCTTACAACAAAGGGGTTTACATTCAGTTTGCTAAGTTTATAGGTAAAGTCTGAGTGTGGGATTGTGTCAAAGACCTTTCCCAAGTTGAGGTATGCTGTGTGCACAAATTTGCCCTTGTCAATGGCCCTGGTCATATTTTCAAAGAAATATACCAGGTTTAACAGGCAGGATCTGACCTTGACAAAGCCAAATTGGGTTGGGTCCAGGGTTTGAAGGTCACCTATGCTTTTATTTATGAGGTCCATGATGATATGTTCCATGGCTTACAGATGAGGCTATTCAGACTTATCAGTCTGTTGTTAAGCCACCTTTGTGGAGGGAATAACTGTTGCTGTTCTCCATTCTGCAGGTTCATGATTTAGTTTGCTTAGAAGACAGCCTGGGATGCGGGCGGCCACAGTGGTGCATTGGTTATCATTGCCGCCTCACAGCAAGAGGTTCTCCGGTTCGATCCTCGGCTGGGGTGCCTTCTGTGCGGAGTCTGCATGTCCTCTCTGTGGTCGCGTGGGTTTCCTCCGGGTGCTCCGGTTTCCTCCCACATCCCAAAGACATGCTGCAGGTGGATTGGACACTCTAAATTGGCCCTAGGTGTGCGTGTGTGTGTGCCTTCTGTGGAAGGTTGGGCGCCGGGCTGGCAACTCGACACTGTAAAACTCCACTGCCAATTAATGTGCGGACAAGGTGATCTGCTGTGGCAACCCCTAACCGGGAAAAAGCCAGAAGAAGAAGACAGCCTGGGATGCCATCTGGTCCCACAGAGGTTTGCGTTAGACAAGGATTTAATGACCTGCTCTTCAGATATTTAGGGTGGGAAGAGAGTTAAGGAAAAGGTTTGTGATAAGTTTGGAGGGGATAGGAGAGTGAAATTTTTGCCATATCTGTTTTCTGACTCTGCGGGATCAGTGTGTGTGATACCATTAGTCACTAGTTTGGCTCATGTTTGGGTCCTGCCTTTTAGGCTACATACATAGCTGTGAAAGGCCTTATGATTATCCTTGGATGTGATTGCTAGCTTTTTCTCAAAGTTACCCTTAGAGGATTTGACAGGTTGTTTCATTTGCCTGTTGAGACTAAGGAGGGTGCAATTTTTTGCATTTGTTTTAAAGTTTGTTGATGCTAGATGTGCACCAGAGTGGCTTATTTTTACTTGGGGCTCTGGCTTTGATTCTGTCTGAAATAGCCAAGTCTATACACTTAGACAAGTGACTGTACAGAGCTTCAGTGTAAGCTTTGGTGAGGCTACCAGTTCCAGCTGGGGGTGGGGCTTGGAATCCATTTATGCCTTCCCCTAGGAGTGTACAGTTTGCCTTGGTGATGTTTGTTTAGTCTGCTTTTGCCCTTTGTGAATTCTGGTGTTAGTTCCAGTTAGAAGGTGACTGATTTGTGGTCATATTTAAATAATGAGGGTCCGACAGTTGCGATGGTGCATCTGTTTGCTATGTTAGTGAGGATCAGATCTAGTATGTTTGTTCCTCTTGTTGAGGTTTGAAAAATTTGTTCCAGGGCATTTGAGTTAACAAAGTCAAGTAACATTTATGCGTGTAAGTTAGGGCCAGAGCAGGTTTCCCAGTTGATGGTGGGATAATTGAAATCCCCCATGACCAGAGTGTTTGGTACAGATTATTGGCAAAGACATTGTCCTCCACCATAGTGCCTTTCTTAGGCCAACAAAACAAACCTACCAACAAAATGAAGCAAGCAAAGGAAAATATGAAGGTGTTACTGATAAATTCTAGGAGCCTAAACAAGAAACATCATTCCCTACAAGACAAGCTCTACTTACCCTGGAAGATGTAGACATCGGCATAGTGACTGAGACATAGTTTAAAATGGTGGACATCACTCTGGCTGTGTAGGGCTATAATGCCATCCACATGGGGAAAAGGTGGTGGTGTCTCAGTCTTCATCCAGAAGAGACTCATGTCAAGGCTGGTAAAGCAGCGTGATGCACTACAGATTCTTCATGTCCAAATAACTATCAGAAAAATCATGTGCCACATATTAACTAGGTCTAGAACTCCCACTATAAGCCAAGAAAGACACCAAGGCTATCTATAGGAACTGGAATCACTCAGTATTAAACCCATTTTCCTGGGTGATCTAAACTATCCAGCTACAGACTGGGAAATCTCCCCCCAGGATTTGATGCTGGGACCTCTCCTGTTTGGTATATACTTCTTTGAAGTAAAAGCCAGTGCCAAAAGCCCTGGCTGACTAAATTTGCAGATGTCTGTAGACTAGGAGCAATATTGAATCCACAAATGACTTAGTCATCCTGCAGCAAGGTTGGTTTCAAACAATGGGTGCCAAAACATGCAGTCTTGTATTGTATGGGAAGTCATCTACCTGGAAAGCTACCACATTGACGATATGCCCCTAGGGGTTGACCCAGTTGTTCTAGATTTGGGACCTTATTTGGATAATGGCCTAACTTTCATCTGGTATGTGTTCATTGTCTTAAGAAAGTCCTTCTGTATTGCACAGCTTATAAACAAAGAGATTGTGCTAGATCTAGAGATGTCATTGCTCTCCTTTATTCAGTCCTCATTGGACAGATCACTGAATATAATGTCCCCTTTGGCAAGTATCTGTCCAGACACAAGGAACTGGAATCCCACAGAGCTACCTTCTTAAAAGGATACAAGGCCTAAACAATATGCCCTGCATGGACCAACATAAAGCCCTGTCACTGAACTCTGCATCCTACAGGTTACTAAGAAGTGACCTGTGTCTGGCATACAAGGCATCCTCTGACCCAATACTGATGGAGTTACTGCAGATCAGCAAGTCAAATGGCATCAGAAATACTAGGTTCAGGGTTCTAATCCCCTTCTGTAAAATAAAAAGGAATGGTTTGGATGGACATGTATATCTCACAAAGGATACCATTGCTCTGGAATAGACTCCCCATGTCCATAAAGCAAAGCTCATCCCTGTCTATATTCAGTCAAAACTTAGATCTGTAGATGGGTAATAGAAAATTGACCCCAGGACTGCCCCCTCTATTTCTAATAGATGGAGAGCTCATAAATGCTTTATCTCATGCATGGGTCCCATCATATTTTCTATAGTATGATCCCAGCTATTCTCTCTATGGGTAATATATAATTATTAACAATGGGATAGGTAAGGTCAATCTAACACCGAATGAGATAGGTTAATTCAGGCACCAAAATGAAAATGACTAGACTAAAATTGTCCCACAAAAGCAGCTAACCTAGAACTTACATATGAAACGTATATGTAAATATATATATATATATATATATATATATATATATATATATATATATATATAAAGATTCAGATATATATGGGGTGGACTGCCTGTTCTAAATGATCGTTGACAGGTGTGTGGGACTGCACAATTCTTGGGGTTTGGGGATATGCCTTTTCCCAGCTATTGAGTGATCTTGGAGTAATTAGCAGGAGTAGAGGGGACAGGGATTTTTTTGTTTGTTTTTATTTGTACTGTAAATATCGTATGCAATGGCATTGTTTCTAGGCACATGCATGGTAGCGTGCCAGTATTCACTGTGTTGACTTTTTCCAGCCGGTGTTGTGGCTGATGTATGGATTACTCCATAAAAGTGAGTATATTCCCCCCAACACAAACACACTCTTATATATATATATATATATATATATATATATATATATATATATTTGTGTGTGTCTGTGTATATGTAAAAAATTGCAAGAAAAACCCAGCCAAGCTAGAGTCTTCACTGTGTAATACCTTAAGCCTGCTGTACTCGAGGCCAATGGGATATATGCAAATGACCCCATAAGAACATAATGCATCAGTGACATGGTTTCTGAATACCTATCACGTTTTACTTTTTAAATCTTTATGCCTGCATTTAGGCCAAGAAAACCAGACCCCTCCAGTTGTAGACATGCATGTTTTGGCCATTTTTTGTCATTGTCAGTGGATTATTTGGCCTATATTTAGAACTACATTCAAGAGTCTGTCTAGCTTGCCTGAGTCGTTCATTAAGTTTTTGCTGAGCTGTTTGTGTGAGCCTTGTACCCTTTGCTTTATGTGCATATGTATGCACAGACACAGACACACACAGACACATACATGCACACACAGTAACATCTCTCAACAGACCCTATTTTGTAGGGACACCCCCCCAATGTTTCTCAAAGTTTTGTTCCATTCCACCTAAAATTGGAAATTATTTTGAAAATTTCTAAGAAAATAGTGCCAACATTTAAAATGTGTCCCTAATCTGTGGTCTTTTCCTTCCTTATTTTTTACTTTGTTCAAAATTCTGTTCATAAATGTTGAGAGCTCTATAAAAACCACACACACACACACACACACACACACACACACACACACACACACACACACACACACACACACACACACACAAACACATATTTTGTTAGAAGGCATTTAATTAATACAGTTTGCTAGGTGAATCATAGTTCATATTCATATCTGTATTTATGCACAAGCCTGTTGTAATGCGGCTGTAAAAAGGTAGATATTGTTTTCCTTGTACAAGTCTGTCACTTTAGGGAAGCTGTAAAATCAGTCTGTAACACCTGACGTCTTAGCTTAAAGCACTTGGTTTGCAAGAGTGAGGGAGCTCTTTGTGCAAGTAATGACTCATTTGAAATAGAGGCTTTTATTGTACAGTATTTAATGTACATGTTTTCTCATGAAACAAAACTACTTTGAAAGAAAACATATTTTGGCTTGAGCACAGAACATGATATTCCTGTTTGTGTACGTTTTACAGAGATGTTACTGTTCCCTGGCTACAGATGAGAGAACATAAGTGGAAATTATGAGATAGAAAATGGAGCCTTGTACAGTTTCATAAAGTTTTCAAATAATGTATATTGCAGAAAACTAGCTTAAACTATGGTAGTATTACATGGTGTCATCATAGTGTCAGATCATATATTAGGATGAGAGTGAACAAGCTCAGTTCACAGCTTCCATTAGCATGCTTACAGAATAGAAACTTCCCTATGGAGCTGTATACTCCTTAGTTCAGGGCTAATGCTATGTGTTGTTTGCATCTAAGTACTGACTTTGACTGATAATAAATTAGAATATTGTTATCCAGTAAAATAAATGATGGAGTCTTGTGGTTACGTTGTTCACACTGTATGCATTTTGTAATACTTTATTATAACTCGACCTCCTGAGATGAACCCAGCGCTTTGCCATTTTTATCTCCTTTCACTCATTCTCTGCCTTTTGTTTTGAAACTTCCTGTTAATATGAGGCAGTTATTCTGTGGTTTGTTCTTTGTAAAATTAATAGTTTTGTGGAGGACAATGGTTACTATATTAAGGAACCAGTGAATGAAACATCTGTTTATAGTTTAGCTTTGCTTTACACATTCTCCCAAGCTTACAAAACTGGTGTGCCAAAATATAAATCTTATCAAGGAATGTATTCAGGATCCTGTTTTTTTTTACATTAGAAGGAAAAGATATGAGTTTTTAGCCATAGGTGTCTCCAAGAAAAAAAAAAAAGAACAAGCATCATATCTACATTTAACCATGTGCAATCAAACCTTAACTGCAGTTTGTGAGTTTAAATATTTTCTGTTGTAACTACAACTGCAGTCATGTTATGCAGAACATCTCAGACTGGTTCTGAGATATGTTGATTTGGAAATTTAAAGACCTGGCTTGCAGTGTGATATAGACATGAATTGCAAAACGATCAAATATTGTTTTGAAAAATGATCAAATACCTTGCTGTCTCTGTCTGTGAAGGCTTTAGTTCTACTCTCTTATATGATTCTATAATTCAGATCCTGCTGGATAGGCCATTGAATTCTTAAAGGAGATAATTATACTTCTCAGACATTTTGTGAAGCCTCATGAGCTGTACAGGAGCAGGTGGCACATAGTTTCTTTTCAACTTCTAGAAAAAGAAACTTCATGTATGGAATGAATAAAGGGTGGAATAAATAAATTCACAGGAGAGGAAAGCATTTTAATTGACGACTTAAAAAAGTTTTCCTCAAAAATGTGTCACTAAAGGAGATGTATGCATTCTTTTCCTTCCCTTTAGTTGTTTTCAACAATGTGTGAGGTCGATGTAGTTTTTTTCATTTTTTTGAGTTTTGATGATTGCCATCAGCCACCAGTGATAATGTATGTGTGTGTGTGTGTGTGTGTGTGTGTGTGTGTGTGTGTGTGTGTGTGTGTGTGTGTGTGTGTGTGTGTGTGTGTCTGTGTGAGTATGTATGTGTGTGTAGTCCAACCATTTGATTTTTATATCAGGTAATTTTCATATTTTTTTTAAATTGTTTCAAGTGCTAAAGACTAAAATGATGTATGACATAGCATTTCAGATCAGTGAATTTACAGAGTGGCAGATGTCCATAGAGTGACTGGATGTGGCCTTTGGGTTATCAGGGTTTATAACTGTTATCTACTACTATATCTAATTTTTTAAAGATAATGTTTCGTTTTATCATTGAATATTGACTCAAACATAATTTTCATATTATTGCCCAAGGTAAAATAATTGGGCTAGATTGAAATTATATTTCACAGGAACATGTGCATTAAAATGAAACCTTCAACACACATTCAATAACTGTTTTAGATCATGCACTGATAAAAAAAATAAGATAAAAATGCAGATGAATTAAATAAAAAAATGTGACACTGATGCTTTCCAACCTAACTGCTAAACAGAGAGGAATTTAAAGAATGGTTAGTGGAAATTATTTGAGTTACTAGTGAATATAGAAATTTCTTCAGAAGTTATACATAGTGAGTGGGATAAAATGAAAAACTGAGTTTAAAAATTATGGTAGAAATAAACAGAAAGAAAAATAGTTAAAAAGTAATAGGACTAACCTACAGAGCTGACAAATAAGGGGATCTCACAGAATAAGAGGAGGTGCAAATGCAGAGTGCTAAAGAGAAAATAAAGTCAGTATCTAGATAACATGCATACATTTTGAAAGACTGGTGCTTAGCAACTATTTTTTGATAATAACTCCGGAACACAAAACAATTTAGCACAATGACTTGGGCAACAGAAAGTAGAAAGGATTGTCACCAAACGTTGGGAGCCTATAACAAGAAAAAATGACCTATAGAGGTATTGGAGCTATTTTGGAAATCTTACAAAAATTTGTATAAAACAGAAACGTGGCAATCAAGAATGAGCACAAGTGGAAATATTTATGGAAGACTTAATTATGCCAAGATTAGAGGAAGAAGAGGCCCAAAAACTAATAGTTAAGATAGGATGAGATGAGATAAAAATTGAGATGTATAATCAATCTTCAGGAAAAAATTCAGGAACAGATGTTATTCCTGTGGAAGCTTGAAAGGTAGGAGGGAAGAAAGTGATAAAGATCTGGAATATTTTATTTAAAAGTATTTTAAAAGGAGGGGAAGCACCACCATGTTAGTTATTCATACCCAGCTTCATATAGACTAATTGCATTTTTAAACCGTGATGATAAACACCCAGATTCACTATTCTTTCGTGTAGGATTAGCTTAGTCCTGCATGGAAGTGGCCGTTTAGGAGCAACACAACAGTGCGCCAGGCATATTAATGAAGGCACGCTGCCTGAGCTCCTAAACGGACATGGAGCATGTACGAGTGCAGGGGGCATGCCTGAGAGCAGAGCTCTCAGAATATACATGCCTCTGCAAGCAAGAACAGCACGTTAGCAATAAGAATGAGTGAGACCACTCATAGATGTTTGCCCACCCCCAGCAACATCCCCCCCCAAGTTTATAAGAACAATAGTTAAAATATAAAATATAAACCAGCTATTTTTTTTTTATCAAACAGATAAAATTTAACTGTAGGTGCGCGGGTTTGCCCATTGCTTAGCTGCGTTTATTACAGCTTAAATGGCACAAGAGGATAAAAATCAAGATATATGCAAACAAAGCAGTACTGTAATAGTGTAGTGGGCAGAGCATTCGCCTTATGAGTAATCATTCCCGGTTCGAGTCTCACTGCAATACATTCCATTTTCCATGTCAAATCACTTTATGAACAATATTGGTGTTGCGTAATCTACTAAATAACATATATTTGTGAACTGGAGTACTGCATTAAATGCAAATGTGAGGTGCTATTGTCATAAAGTTGTAAAATCCACATACAGTATATGTACACAGGAATCAGAGATACAAATCAAAGATACAATGTGTAATGAATGATAAATCCATAGAGTGTCCATATCTACCATGTTCCCAAGAACCATTTTACATTACTGTCTAAATTAGTGCGGGGTTAAGTGGGAGTAAGCACTATTAAGCAGTAGTAAGCAGTAGTAAGTGGGTTTAAGACCATTTCTGTGGCAGTAAGCAAGGTCCACACAGGTTAAGCAATATTGAAGCTAACTCTCCGTAAGCATATTTAACCGGAGGTTAGCATTGCTTACCATCACGCAAACCTATACAAACCTGCTTACAATTGCTTAAAAGTGCCTTAATCACTTTGTATGCAACAGCCACTGTTCTACCCAGAAACAAAATAAACAGCCTTTGCAGGTTTTGAACCCAGGACCCTGTACACTATAGTCACAGTACTTAACCATAAGCCATCACAGCAGTACATAAGACTGAGGTATCACCAAACATATCCTAACTATAGGAAAATCAAACTTAACATGTGAAAGAAATCTATATACAGTTTTATGTTGTATAACCTACTACATAACATAAATATGTGAACTGGAGTACTGCATTAAGCCCAGCTGTGAGGTGTCATTGTAATAAAGTGTTGAAATCCCCTAATAAACACAAGGACCCCATACAGTGTATGTACACATGAATCATGGATACCACATGCATATATAGCATGTAAAGAATAATAAATCAATTCCAAACAGCAAATAGTATGCAAATTAAAAATTAAGCAATGCTAAGCATTACACAGCCCAGCTTAGTAGGTGTAAGCAATGTGTAGGGCAGCTAAATCAGTTTGCCCATTGGTATACTCCTTTAAGCAATGCCAACCACAAGTAAGCAGGTTTTTTCATAGCTTAGCATTTTCAAAACCATCCAATCACAGCAAAGTACAGGAAATCGCCCCTATTTAAACCCAACAGGCAGGAATACATCTCATAACTGGTTGCAGCTTCCTTCTGTAGGCACTGTGACTGGTATGGGAGAGGGTGTGCACTTTTGGGTGCAGTGCTGGGGCATCCAGGAGTCCAGAGTCATGACAGGATTCCTTGTTAAAGACCATGCCCAGAGACTGCTGCAGGGTCAGTACCAGGGTTCCCAATACAAAGCGGAAGCCTGGGACCATCTTGCCCATGACCTCACCAGTGCCACTAGCATACCTTGAACTGGTGAGCAGGTCAGGTATTGCAATGCTGACCTGAAGTGGAGAAAGAGGGATCTCTTGGATCAGTGGATCCAAGAGGCTAGGAGGACGGGGGATGTCCCAGCCATGTGTATCAGTCCACTACCTGTTTAATAATTGCCAGCTCATGTATATTATGGCTACGTATGGCTAAATATTCCTCTTATGTCTTTCACAGTGGCAAATGAGCAGGCTGTGAACTAGGAAGCCCATGCCTGTAGATTGCAGCGGTTGCGACGCAAGGCAGGTTAGTAATACTCTTGCATGTACTGTCATAAGAAATAAATCTAAACGTAGTAGTAAATTACTCACCTGTATAAAACCTATATTGTTTAAGGCATGTACTGCATACACCAGATAATATGGCAGGAAGAGTCTGATATAGGTTGTATGTAAATAAAAGCATAATAGCCTGACAATAAAGGTCTAACTGCTGGACTGCATGTGTTTACTCTGGTATCATATGGTAATGTAGAGTTGCAATCTCTTAATAGTACTGTTATATTAAGCACTGTTACCCACACTGTGCTACATAAATAAGATGTGTAAGAAAGTCTGTATCTACAGTTGTAATCACAAGAGGTCATACAGTCCAACTGAGAGAGACTTAGACAGAAAACAGTGGAAAGATAGACAACATAATCCAAAAAGCACACTCAACTGACACGTGAACTGTTGTATTTTTAGCATACACAGCCGTGGTTCAAATCTTGGGTGTGGTAGTAGGCTGTATGCAGAATCATACCCCACAACTGTACAGATATGTCCAGGATGTCCAGTTAATTGGCTCATATCCACTGCCTGTCACCCTGTCCCCCTGGCAAATCAGTGGGATGATTCCAGACGTTTAGGCAGCAAATAAGAAATACAACTGATTGTCAGACATCTATAAGAACAAACCTGTCACTCTAGCAGATCCCCAAACTGTTACGAGAGTAATAAGCCAAGTATGTCCCATCTCCACCACTATGTTGTGAAGCTGTGACCAGAGTGTGTGCAGTAACAGAGTGAGATGTATGTGCAGAATACTAATGTGAAATCTGGTCATTTGTGTGGCAACATTCAGGTACTGCTAACAAACATTGCCCCACAGGACTGTTAGATACAAAAACTGTGCCTAGAAATAAAAGATTGATATCCTGTACTGGTACTGTTTATTCTGGTATTGTATGGCATTGTTAGTGTTGCAGTTGCTCTGAATAATAAGGCATTACTCATCACTGTCACCCACACAGCGCTACATAATAAAACAGTCTAGGAATTCCTGTATAAGAGTGTTGTAATGACAAGGTCAGATTGTAAAACCACAGGAGGCTTATAGACAGACATCAGAGAAGAGATACACAGCAGTATCTATATAGCACACTCAACTGTGATGGACACTGTTTTCTTTCTAGCAGACACTGCCATGGTTCAAATCCTAGGAGTGGTAGTAAACTGTATGCAGAATCATACCCCACAAGTGTACAGAACTGTCCAGAATGCCCAGTTAATCAGCCCATATCTGCCGGCTGTTACCCTGTCCCCCTGGCATATCAGTTTGCTATTCTCTGACATGTAGGCAACATTTCATGTCATGTAACCGACTGTCAGGCCTGTACATATTTGGAAAATGTCAGTGAAAACAAGCTTGTCATTGTACAACTCACCAAAAGTTCAAGAGGGCAATAGTCAAAATATGTCCTGGTTCACCTGCATGTGGTCAAGACATGCCCAGAGTGTGTGCAATAAGAGATGGATGGGTATGTGCATAACATCAACTTGGAATCTGAGAATATGTGTAGAAACAGTTAGGTAGTGTTAACAAACAATACCTCCACAGGTATACCAGGTAAGAGGTGTATACTGCAGGTAAAACATGTACTGGGGGTACCATGGTGTAATGACAGTGTACACAGCACCCACACCCCACTGTTGATAATGTACACACTGGAACCCATGATGACACTCTGACATACCCACCATCACACATTGACTACGACTGTGATACATCCCATTGCCCACCCCAAGAGTGGTACTACAGGGATATGCATCTAATGCACATACCACAAGCATAGTACAGTGATGCATTGTCATGCCTCTCTTATGGGCAGCAACATCACTATCTGTAATACTGTGTGGCAGTGCATATTGTAATAAGAGTATGTGGCCTTGGAATGCAGTGCCCTACAGATATACCCACATGCACACATACACACACTTGCCAGAACTCAGTGGGTATCCCATGCCTATCAACCCATTTGTACAACAGCGTTGTGCTTGTACTGCAAGGCTCATGTAGCCTTTAGGGAGAGGAGTATAACAGGGTACATGTAATGTCTGGTACAACAGCAGCCACATCTAACTATGGCAATGGGTGTTGCGGTGGGTGTGGAGGGTCTTATGGTATTCCCAACTACAGGTATACTAACACACAGACACTGATACCCTCAGTAATGCACACATACACATTTGTCAGGACTGGAGTGCATCGCTGCAGGTGGTCATAGGTGTGTACCTGACTATTGTCCATGGAGAGATGGGAAGTGTAGGGGATGTGTGTACAGTGGTATCATGCCACCTGCCATGTGCCAGCAGGTAATCTATCTACAGACACCACTGTGGTGACCCTCAGAGTGAGATTGACATGCATCAGCCAATCCTCTGGGTCCCTCCTGCAAATGGCCTGTGAGGTGATCCAGTTGACATGTATGCAACATGTATTACAAAACATGGTTAGTGTCTGTGTTGGAGACCTGTACCCAAGCATGTTCTGTTGACTGTGGTAGTGTAGTGGAGTAACCCATGGCATGTGGTGTGTACAGGGTGTTGTATCCTATCAGTGCCAGTTATAACACAGCTGGGCAGACATGTCAGTGTCAGACAAGCATAGGTTGCCTGTACATATCCAAGCTGGATACCTGCCATCTGCACATCTGTACAGGGACTGACAGACATCAGCATACCAACTAGCTATGCAGTAGGATGAATGTGTCGACAGACAGACATCTGATACCAATATGTATGCCATTACTACATGTTGGCAGCCCGCACTGACATATGCTATACAGACAATAGTCTACAGTTAATTTCCACATGTCAGATCATTATCTAGTAGAAGATATATACTGTGACACAGCTCACACACCAGGAACACGACTGTGAGGACTCAGAGTCCATCTATGCATGCAGGGGTGCTTGTTGCCAGTACTACAATTAGCAATCTACTGCTGCTTGGGAAAGCAATGTCAACAGTAGTAACAGCATGATACACTACATGCCAGTGTGACAGCACATAACCTGGGATACTACCCTTGTATGCAACACATTCACACAGATAAGAGTGTTGTACAGGTCATATATACTCAAGTGTCCCAGACATGACACTCACACCCCTTGCTACTGTACTGACAGCACATAGAGAGATGTTATGTACATGGCATTACATACATCTATTACAGATGTCATTACCCTGCTATGTTATCACACTGGAATGTGAGCACAGGTTACCAGGGCTGAGCCATGCATAGCATCTGTCAGTATTGCTGCAATATAACAGCTAAGCAGATTTGCGCACTGGTAAGCGAAGCATACATGGTGTAAGTACCCGTACATTTAACCATACCTTAGCACCGCTTAGCTTCACACAAACCCATGCAAACGCACTTAATGCTGCTCAAAACTACCTTAACCACTCTGTATTCAACAGCCCTTGTTCTACCCAGCAACAAAATAAACAGCCTTGAACCCAGGACCCTGTACACTATAGTCGCAACAGTTAACCACTATGTCATGACAGCTGTGAAGACATTTGTTGTATTTCCAATACATCTGTCAGTAGACATATTGAATAGTATTGAACAATTGTTGTGACTTCTACAATTGTATAGTACATGTTAGTGATATTACAGTTTCATCACATATGTTGTTATATCTAAATATACACATATCATCTACATACGGTGTGATACATCTGGGAAAGTGTACACAACATTAATGTTTACATATGACAAGTATATGGCTATATACATATGTATATGTAGATATATGTCTACATGTACACATATATATATATATATATATATATTCATATATATGTATTTATACACATCTGTATAGTGCATCATATATATGGACATTTATAGATCTCACTGTATATATGTATGTACATTATATATGTACAGATATATCTATTTATGTTGATATATATGTAGATATCTATAACTATATGTGTGTGTGTGTGTGTGTGTGTGTGTATATATATATATATATATATATATATATATATATATATATATATTTACAGATATATCTATGTCAATATATATGTAGATATCTATAACTATATGTGCATATACACCTATATAACTCTATATATGTGTAGACATATACAGATGTGTATATGTATATGTGTTTGTATATGCATATATATGTATGTATGTATATATATATGTGTGTGTGTGTGTGTGTGTGTGTGTACATATATATATATATATATATATATATATATATATATATATATATATATATATATATATATATATACATATATATCTAGATATAGATTTAGATATATACAGATATATATTACTACTACTGCCCTTGTGAGCCATTTTAAGCTTAGCCAATTATCCCTTGTGAGACTCAAACCCTGCACCTTGTGTTTGTAAGGCAAACACCTTAACCATTAGGCCATCCTCCCAACCCTCCCAACACATATATGTTTACCATATGTCCAGAACATGGAATGGAGTCCTACCTCAGCACCAATAGTCTTAACCTTGAAGTGCAAGGGGATGTCATGTATGTATTGCAGGTATATATGTAGACTGTTGCTACTGTAAAAGGGGTTGTCTTAACAGACATGTCGTGTGTGGGAGGTCATATCTGCTATTGACATTGGTTACTGACAGACATCCTAAGGACATCATAGTACAGTACCACTGATTTCACAGTAATGATCCTGTGGACTACAGCAGAGATATGACCAATATATGTGGACAGTCTGGCACTCTCTGGTCAGTCCAGGGGTATACACAGATCCCCTTCGTGCGAGACATTTGGACCAAGCCTGACAATGTGGATGTTAACAGCCATGTACATGGATATATCACATAAATACTGGACTACATATGTCCACACAGTTTATGCATTCACACACTCCTATCTGTCCTGACACATAATAACTGGTAGTGCAGAGGTCACATGGCCACATACTACCAAGTAGTTAGTGACATACATCTGTACAGAATCCCACTGCTTTGTCAGAAATACACAACAGTTATGGTGGCCCAGCAGCAGTACGTATTGCAAATATCTGGACATATCATCACGCTGGGTAATTACACTAAGCTGCTAGGCATGTAACAAAGCACTGTGCAAACTACAGGCAGACTGCCACAACACTGGCCTACATTTTGTATGGGGGAATACACATGTACCTACAAATATAGCAAGCTCTACAGGCATGTCACAGCACAGAGTAACAGACACATGTGAAAGTGCATACCCACAACCAATGTGAACACAGCTACATATGGTACGCAAGCTTAATATTACACTATATGGACTGTCTGATCAACATCATCCTCATAGGTGCCATTCACACACTAAGCTTACATATACTGGGTCACGACACAGTGTGGTCCAATCCCTGTCTGTGGTATTGGACACATGTGTGTTTGGCCTTACAAGCATGTGAGCCGATAGGGTACCATGCACTAGAGCAGCATGTAACATCAGATAGAACAGGACCAAGAACAATGACATCTACCACAGTCTGTACACAAGCTAAGGTAAGTATTCGCAATACACATACTGTTGACAATCACCATAAGTACACGGACCCCACTACTGTACACATAACCACAGAATGTCCAGGTTATGTCCTTAGAAATAACCCCTACTATACAAACATGTTTAGCAGTCTGATATCTGACTGGCTTATCAGGTATGATGTCAATAAATAATGGTGTACAGAACATATGCACCTCTTACTGCATGACATATGTACAAAGGTTGACAGGCTTGTGGCTGGAGCCACAAACACTGGGCCAGTATTGGCATGTTGCTGTGATACCCTCATACATTTACTGTTGTAACAGGGTTTGTTGTGACATATGTCCTATGAGGGATATGAAGTCAGTAACTGTCATTGCTGTCACCATGTACTGACTGCAATCCTCAGACTATGCTTCTGCAGTTCTAAGATAGGTGATCTGTGAGTAACACAAGAAACATAGGACTCCAAACACTGCCCAGTCTGCAGATAACCCTACAGGTGGGAGTTTCCTCAAACACATAACTCTGTCATGATAGGTATTAAATCATGTGGACCAGCCATATCCACATAAACCCTGTTAAACCAACATTACTTCAAATGCAGAAGAGCAACACTTACATTCTGTAGTCATGTCTGGAACATCCCCCTCCTTTTTGTTGGCCTATCTCTACAGCGTATGTTGTTAGGTATAGCCCAATACCATCTGTGACGCTGTTTGGCAAACACCGACATGAGGTCCTGCTCACAAGGAATGAAAAGGCCCAACACCCACATGATGTTCCTAGATATAGGAGTGTGTTTCCATGTAATTGCCTAGGGGAATGTTACCACAGCTGTTCCACATCCAATCAGTTAGTGGGGGACCGCAATTCATGCAGAGGCCATCAGATGATTATGACCATCACTTACAAAATACAAGCTGCTGCCTAAGCAAAGCGGGTGTACTTCTCCACATCCACCAGAGAGGGAGTGAGAGAAACAGACAGCGACAAAGTAAGACAGGGAGGCGGTGGGAGAGTAAAACCTAAGCATGTTTGTGTCACACACTTACCAGTACGGGGTTTCAAACTGCTGCCTGACTATGTATTGCTATCCCATGTCTAGGCAGTTATTGCATGCGCCACAGAGCTTACATATTGAAGAATTGTCCAAAGGTATATCTGATGGTAAGTGACATCTGCAACAGTGATAAAGGAGGGATAAGGTAGGTGTAGTACACATGCCTGTCCACATGAACAGGTGTCAATGTTGACACAGCCACACTCTCTCAGGGACTCACATACATTATCACAGTTTACAGGGTCAGGATTAGACTTCCTAACTAGCTAGTTTTCCACAATATAGTAATATGCAGGTATCACATGCACCACAGTGGTTATCAGGATGATATATGGGCAAAGGATATGTGAAGGTATCTAACAGCAGAAGACATGCTTCATTAGGCCAATTGGATGTTTACTGAGTGTGAATGGCGCTGAAATATTTATACTCCACAGACACAGACACAGGTTGCCAGTACAGACATGCACGGGTGCATTGTTCACAGGTGTGTAGTGGTTGACTGTGCCAGACGGCTGTACAAGGCTAGGTAAAGGGTAAATCTTGGCATCAGACCACATGAAAATGGTCTGCAGTGTAGCTCAGTGGTATAGTGTCTGGATTGGCCCACACAGGTGGGTATTGTATTCACCATCCAGTCATCTGGGTTACTATTGTTGGATGGCCAGTGCTGTGCAATGCTTGTCATGTATGTGTTCTATAGTCCATGACATGGACGGTGTTTGGGATGTGCACACATTCCACATGTATGTTCAATGACATGATGAAGTGTAACTGGGGGGTCTGGGGCATGTTGTGTACACAGATTGTTATCATCAGATGTGGCATTACTGGCCTCATGTGGTGGGAACTGGCAATGGACACCAGGTTGACCCTGCACCTACATTGACAGCATAATACAGGTACTCCCTGGTGTCAGTGGCATCTGTCTATACAGGGCATGTGTATAAGGCATGGTATGCCCTTTGTGGGTTACATTTGCTGGCACTACAGTTGTTGCAGGCGTCCAGTTGGGAACATAGTGAAGGAGCAGTGTATGCAATTATGTGACTATTATACTGATGGAATACGGTGCCATGCCCTCTGTAGTCCATTGCAGTCACACCATGGTTGCTATATGTGGGCAATATGCAGGGAACTACCAACATAGTGGTTGTTGCCTAGCTGAGTATGTTTGTGTATGAGACATGGGTAGAGAATGTTCTCTGGGTAATACAAGGGTTGCCTAAATTGTTCGCCAGGCCTTGATATCACATGTAGGGGTATGGATTGTCAACCCCAGCCTCTCTGCTGTTTGACATCTGTTATCCTTGTAAGGTGGACATTGTGACATATAATAGGCCCACCCTATAAGAAATTTGCAAAACCCACTCTACAATGAGTTCCGTTGTTACACACTCACAGCCACCTCCACACAGGATACGAATGACAAAAACACACACACACACACCAAGTCTCACAGTTGCCACATCTGGGATGAGAACTCCTACCTAACCATTACACAGTTATAGCAATCACCACCTAGATTACTGGGCTATTTTTTCCCAAAGGTGTATTTCAAATTGAATGACATCAGCAGGCTTGCCAAAGAAGGACAATGGAGGTTGTAGTAACTGTGAATATCCTCAAAAGCATTGCTCCCTACATGGACAAACATACACGCTTGCCATGTCTGGGAATAGAACTCCTAAATAACTAGTATATCACACTACAGCATTACATAGTTATATGACATAGGATGGAGATTATTGGGCTACTCTTTCCCCAGAGGTGTATTTCAAAGTGAATGACATCAGCAGGTGGATACACAAGACAATCTCGACGTACTGAAATGTTGAAATTCAGTACGTCGAGACCAAATAGTGGAAAGTGCAGTTACCTGCCGAATCTGCAAATGTCGAATCCACCGCTATTGTGGTGTCACGTTCGTGACATGTGGTGTGATTTGTGGATTTATCTGGGGTTTCAGGTAAGTGTTGTGTGTTTGAGGATATTGGTTGGGATTTTAGTGTGTGTGAGTGTGTGCGGTGGTGTTTTTTGTGTGTTTGTGTGTTTAGTGCAACATCAGAGTTAGAATATATAAGTGGGGGTGCAGGGCGGCTTTCCACCTGCTTATAGGTAGGTTAGGTGTGTTTGTGTGTGTTATGTTTGTTTAGCTAGGTAGGTGCATGTATGTGTGATTATGTCCTGGTGTGTGTGTGTGTGTGTGTGTGTGTGTGTGTGTGTGTGTGTGTGTGTGTGTGTGTGTGTGTGTGTGTGTGTGTGTGTGAATGGTCGCAGTTGTGGTATTCATGATTATGGGTTTTTGTGTATGTGGGTTTTTGACTATTCAGTCTCGAAATACTGAAATTCGACATTTCAGTATTTCAAGATGGTATAGTGAATCCCAGCAGGCTTGCCTAAAAAGGCCATTGGAGGCTGTAGTGACTGTGAATGGCTTCAAAAGCATTGCTCCCTACACAGACAAACAAACACACATCCACACTTGCCATGTCTGGGAATAGAACTCCTACCTAACTGGTATATCACACTACAGCATTACACAGTTGTATGACATGCCACAGAGATGATTGGGCTGCTCTTTCCCCAAAGGTGTATTTCAAAGTGAATGACATCAGCAACCTTGCCAAATTTGGGCAATGGAAATTGTAGTTCATACATTCATAGGGTCATATGCTGATACTAGGCTATTGGCCCTAAGGGCTATACATGCCTAGACATGACAGTTCTCTGGCTATGACTTCCCACAATATTTACTTCCCTGCACCCCTGTCTAGCAGGGCAGCTGACATGATCCCCAAGGTAAATGTCCTACTCCCACTCAATTGTCCAGGTTCCTGTTGAAGAGGGCCAAAGAGGCACTCTGCTTGACATGTATAGGCAATCTATTCCAGAGTATGGAGAGTCTCTGGGTCAGGAACATCCGTCCTGCATCTATTGTTTATTGTGATGACAGGATTTGGTTCCCTGGAGCATGTGGCTATGAGGGATTGTAATTCTATAAGTGTAGCATGTCCAACAGCTGTGGATTTGACATGGCATGGTATGTTAAGCAGAGATTGCCTCTGTGAACACAATATGTGACAGAGTATAGCTGGATGATTTTTAGATGGTCAGCATATCTGGTTTAGGCCTGTTGTCATTTTTTGAGGTACGTCTGCAGCCTCTCTACTTGTTGCAGATGTCTTGTGAGGTACATACGTAATGGGCCATTGTAGTCTGTACTGGGTTGACTGAGAGATGCCTACTGTGGGACAATGGCCTCCTTTTCCTGGATGTACAGCCCTTAATGGGAGGTGTGCCACATAGGTGGGTTTCCTGTCTGTTGTGGTGATGTGGTTATCAAAGGTGAGACCACTGTCCACCAGTGTCCCTAAGTCTGTTATCACACTTTAGGTGTTTAGTGTACTGCCACCTAGGTGGTACTTCACAAGTATATGTCCCTACCCAATGCGGATAACTATATATTTCTTGGCATTGATCTGGAGGCCATGGCTCATGCACCAAACATGTCTTTCTGTAAGGCCCTTCTGTAGAATATCCACATCATGTGGGTATTCAATATTGTCTCACAGTGTGCAGTCATCTGCGACATTTGATTGATGGTGTCCCTTACTATTGGACTGTACTTCAGAGCAGTAGATGCCAAATAAGGATGGTGCCAGGACTGAACCCTGAGGTACTCCAACTGTCACTTGTCTGGGGCTCGGGTTGGTGTCACCTACATTTACAGTGTGGGTTGTGTCAGTACAGCAGTTGGCAGCCTATCTGGTGACATTGGGATTAATGGCCACCTTGATACATTTATCTATGATTCCAAACTGGGAGATGGTGTCGAAGGGCTTGGCGAGGTCCAGATAGGCTGTGTGAACTACCTTACCCTCGTCCACGGCTCTGGAGATGGATTCATAGTTGTCATTCAGGTGGCAGTGACATGATCGGCCCTTCACAAACACAACCTGGTTAGGTCCAGTGTTTGCAGGTTGCCAATGCCTTTGTTTTAATTTCCATAATACATTCCATGGCCTTGCAGATAAGGCATGTCATACTGCTGTGGCTGTAGTTCCCAGGATCCAAGATGGATCCCCCCTTGTGGACTGGGATAACTGTAGCTGTGCACCACACAGTGGGCACAAGCCTGAGGTGTGGCTGTGATTAGACATGGCACATTGGTGAGGTGCCAGTTCAGTTTGTAGCTCATGAAGTACACAGCCCGAGATGTTGACTGGTCCCATGGCTGCTGTTTTCATAGCTCTGTAGACTGTGTTTTTTAACTATGTGGCCATTATTACTGGAATATGGCAATCTATCCGTGTTGATATGGGCCCTTTGAGGGTTGGCAAGGGGGGCAGTTGGCACTGAATCAATCTGCCATGATATTGGCAATATCCCCTGGGAGCAGTAGATTTAATACCATCCTGTTGTAGCTCACAGCAGTTCTGAGCATTGCCATTTAGATTCCTCACATAGCTATGGAATGGCTTGCAGTTGTCTTTGGCATCTTTGGCTATATTATGTTTGTAACTAGCTTTGGTGGATGTTATGAGGGATCTCTGCCTCTTACTGTAGCTGGAAATGGAGTATTTTGCATCTTGGAAATCCCCCCATTTCTGCAACAGTTTTCTCCTTTTGTTGTTCTGTATGTTTCTGGCAGGGGGCCACCACATTGGCATCCTTTTCTTGGTGGGGAGTGTCTTGGTTCAATATTGGATGACACAATTCATGCACAAGTGGATGTGCTCGTACAGTGCCTTCATGTATGATTCAGCAGTTGTCCTTTCAGTTCCCATCTGCATGGGTATCATGATGTTAGGCACGTCTGACTTGTGTAGCATAAAATTGGCTTTGGATATGTGTCTTATGGCTGGGGTGTGGGGGAGGGATGTTGATGTTAAGGGTGATTAACTCATGGGCACACCTGACACCAATGGGGTGACCATAGGTGTGGAGCATTGATTTCCCATGTTGGTAATGACCAGGTCTAGGATATTTGAGCCCCTGGTGGGACTATGGGTTACTTGATCCAGGGCATTGGGAATTATGACTTCCAAGACCGTTGGGCACACGTGTCGGTACACAAGTAGTTTTTGCAGTTAATGGCAGGGTAGTGTAAGTCACCAAGTATTAGGGTATTTGCTTGTATCATAACATTTCACAGTATGTTTCAAAAGCTGTAGTGGATATCATGGGGCATGGTGGGGGATCTGTAGCAAGCTATACAATTTGGAATGCAGTCTAACCTACTGTTAGTTGCTCCGTGGGTATTTCAGACACATTACGTTGGGCAAGTAGCCTGGTGGTGTGAATATCCTTGGTGAATATGGACACTCTTACACCTTTATTGTTTTGATCCTGGTTTGGTGGCCAACAGGTGTGGTGAGAGCTGTACCTGGCATTACAGGGGTGCTCTCTGGAGGCTTGGACAGGTCTCTGTTACTGCACAGTTATCAATGTTCTCCATTTGTAGGTGTGCGTAGTGACTGTGAATGGCCAAAAAAACATTGATCCCTACACACAAAGTTTTACAGTTGCCACGTCTGGGAATAGAACTCCGATCTAACTAGTATATCACACTACAGCATTACACAATTATAGGATGTGCCACACAGATTACTAGGCTACTCCTTCCCCAAAGGTGTATTTCAAAGTGAATGACATCAGCAGGCATGCCAACGAAGGGCAATGGAGGTTGCAGTGACTGTGAATGGCCTCAAAAGCATTGCTTCCTACACAGACAAACAAACACCATGTCTTGGAATAAAACTCCAACCTAACTAGTCTATCACACTATAACATTACACAGGTATAGGACACACCACAGAGATTACTGGGCCACTCCTTCCCTAAAGGTGTATTTTAAAGTGAATGACATCAGCAGGCTTGCCAAAGAAGGGGAATGGAATCTGTAGTGACTGTGAATGGCCTTAGAAGTCTTGCACTCTACACAGACAAATAAACGCACACACACACAAACATCTACACTTGCCATGTCTGGGAATTGAACTCCTACCTAACTAGTTTATCACACTATAGCATTATGCAGTTATAAAACACACCACGGAACTTACTGGGTTATTTCTTTCCCAAAGGTGTATTTCAAAGTGAATGACATCAGCAGGCTTGCCACAGAAGGGCAATGGAATCTGTAGTGACTGTGAAAGGCCTCATAAGCATTGATCTCTACACAGACTAAAAAGCACATATACACATATCCATACTTGTCATGTCTGGGAATAGAACTCCTACCTAAGTAGTATATCAAACTACATCATTACACAGTTATAGGGCACGCCACAGAGATTACTGGGTTACTCCTTCCTCAAAGGTGTATTTCAAAGTGAATGACATCAGCATGCTTGCCAAAGAAGGGCAATGGAGGCTGTAGTGACTGTGAATGGCCTCAAAAGCCTTGCTCCCTACACAATCACAGTTGCCACACCTGGGATTAGAACTCCTATTTAACTAGTACATCACACAGTTATAGAACACACCACAGAGATTACGGGGCTACTTCTTCCCCAAAGGTATATTTCAAGGTGAAGACATCAGCAGGCTTACCATAGTAGGGCAATGGGGAGTGCAGTGTGTGCATGGGCCATAACCCATTAATCTAGAGGCAGACACACAACACTCAGGCAACACAGGTTTATATTCCACAGGTACATGTATACAACTGCTAGATGACTACTGACTTGTACATTCATGTTACACATTTAGCACAAGCACCGCAGACACGGTAGTGCTGAGGGATATCAGAGGCAATTGTCTACGGTGATTGACCTCTGCACATCATGTGGTTTTAGCCAATTGGATGCGTGCTGGGTGGGACAGGCCTCATGATGAAAGGCTCTTTGTCACTGTCATTCTCTTCCACACATCTATGTATGTGTATTTTTGGCCTATTATAGTGTGTTGCCCTTGGATATATGTGTGTATTCCTATCCAACGTATGTGCAAAGCATGACTGGTGTGTACTGAGGAGTTATGCACTAACATCTGCGACTGTCAGATATTTATGGTCCACTGTTGTTGCCAGACATGGGTTTCATAATGTGTGTGAGCATGCACAGTATGCCCTTTCACTATTTTGTTGTCTGACATGGCCTTCATTTCTCTAAGTGTGGGAGCATGCCGAGTATGACCTTCTGTATTGAATGTGTGAATCTATTCCAGGTAGATTGTACTCCAGTAGAGAATTTTGTGTTCTACACCTACAGCAAGCAAACTGTTTCTGCAGGATATCTGTAGATCGGTTGACAATGTGGGATCAAAATGGGCAAAGGATACTGGGTTACTGTAGGTAATTGTGTCTGTGCTGCTTCTGCTACATGGTTCTGGTGTTAGCAGAGATATTCAGACATATGTACTGTTATACACTGTGATGTTATATGTCATCAATACTGTCAGGTATAAATATTTGCTTGCAGTGATGTCCTGGGGAACACAGGGTGAATGCAGCTGTTTCCAGTATTGTGGTCAGCAGACTACATATTCTTGCACAATCATGCCATTCTGGAGGGGAAGCTGCAGACACTTGTTGCTGGGTCTTTGTAAATGGTTCAACACCTTGGTACAGTGGTGGCAGAGGATCCCATGCTTGTACATCCATCGACGTGACAGTATGGCCATATTCTGCTGTGGCCATACCTCACAGCTGTACAGACTCACACAGGTTACCCAGAAGCTGGGGTTATAATTCTGGACATTACCCCTTCACATTGTGGTTTTTGAGCAGGTTTGTAGCCACCCATTCTTGTGTTTGTAGCCAGGGATAGTATGTGCACATGGCTGAGTTTCAGACTTCACACACTCCATGCCAACCATGCTCCCACCCCCCTTCTTTTATTCTGTCCTCTTCCATACATTATGCACACATTTTCTGATATGTTCACTATAGTTATCAGCTCATCCCAGCAGTGTTGGTCCATAGTTCATGCAATAGGACATGGTGGACATGTTACTGTGATTTGTCCACATGGCCTTGAATTTGGGTTCTGCGTACTGTGTTATGTTGTTATTTGGGAGTCCATGACATAACATACATTGGCAGTACAGGTGAGACACAGGCCTTTGACAGAGGACTGTAGGCCATTTGGTAGTGATGCAGGCCAGCTGTAGCAGGCCGTTGCATTCTGTCACTCCTACAGTCCCAGACTGCAATAAACTATATTCCTCTGTGGTGACAGGGTAGGTGTTGAAGGTGTTCATGCCAATACTTTCTGTCAGTATTGATCAAGTGGTGTGGATGCTGGTAGGGTGCTGCTTACAGCTAGGGACACACCTGCATGGGACACTTGCTCTGCATGCTGCATTCTTTCACTATTGCCATACACAGGTGGGGGTTATATTGTACTCATTCCCAACAGCAGGGATAAGACCAAAGAGGTACCTGTGGAAGGTGGTGGGGGGAGCTGGGTGCATGTGTGCTATGGACACTACTTGCATCTGACTCACAGATATGCATGGGGCATTCCACTTATACTGGCTTGTGCAGGGACATCAGCTGTTTCTCAATATGTAGTAACATGTATGTGTAGGTATAATAACAGTGGAGCACAGATCACCTGAGCTAGCCAAGGTAGCAGGATAGATTGTAGCATGTGTACAATATGCAGGTCTGTATGTGTTGGGTTGGTGTGTCATTCCTATGACCTTTGTGGTCTGCCAGTGTTTGGCCAGACGACATTGGTATTCCCTACTACAAGCCCAAATAATGTGCTGCAAACCTGTATGTACAAGTCCAAGGGTGTGTCCATCTGACAGTTACATATTATACACTGTCTGTCTGGAGTACTTCCTCCTGTGTATTTCTTGTATATCTGGGCTGACATTCATGCCATGTCCATGTTTCAGATGGTGACACATATTACTTCCAAACATTTACTATGGCTTACTGCTGGAATGTGTTTTGCTAGGAAGCATTGTGTTTGGCACTGCAGTTGTGATAACTTGGCCCTGTCATCAGCAGTACTGGGCAATGGCCACCAGGAAAAACCTCTCCATGCATACATACTATCCACTCTCACACAATATACAACACACACCAACCCAACATACACAGACCTGCATATTGTACACATGCTACAATCTATCCTGCTACCTTGGCTAGCTCAGGTGATCTGTGCTCCACTGTTATTATACCTACACATGCATGTTACTACATTTCTACATAGGATTGTGTGTGGGGGGGCACACCTGACTGTTACTACATTTCTGCATAGGATCGGGGAAGATCACCTGACTGTTACTACATTTCTACATAGGATTGTGTGGGGGCACACCTGTTACTACATTTCTATATAGCATGGGGGGCACACCTGACTGTTACTACATGTCTACATAAGATTGGGGAGGCACACCTGACTGTTACTACATTTCTACATAGGATTGTGGGCGGGCCATACCTGACTGTTACTACATTTCTGTACAGCATTGGGGGGCACACCTGACTGTTACTACATGTCTACATAGGATTGGGGGGCACACCTGACTGTTACTACATTTCTACATAGGAGTGGGGGGGCAGATCTGACTGTTACTACATTTCTACATAGGATTGGGGGGGCACACCTGAGTGTTACTACATTTCTACATAGAATTGTGGGGGGCACACCTGACTGTTACTACATTTCTACATAGCATTGGGGGGCACACCTGACTGTTACTACATGTCTATATAGGATTGGGGGGCACACCTGACTGTTACAATTTTCTACATAGGAGTGGGGGGGCACACCTGACTTTTACTGCATTTCTACATAGGATTGGCGGGGACACACATGACACTTGTACACATTTTCTATGACTGTACTGGTATTTCAGATACTCCATTTCATTCTGTATTCTAACCTATCATGCTGACTAGAGGCATATCAGTGTACTACAGGTCTTAAGTCTGATTGACCTAAATTTCAGTTTCTGACTTCTTACCCTTCAGAACTAATATCCCACTGCCTGACCTGTTGTAGTCTGTCTGTGTAGGCCTTAGCACAGCCTTTGTTTGTGTTTGTCTACACCTGTCCTGCTGGCTGAGACTGTTGTTGGGTATGTGAGCCTCCCTGACTGGCATGTGTGTGTGTCCTATGGACACACATGTGGCCCAGCACATTTCCTGCAGTGAGTTTTGTTACCTTCTCTAGTACTGGCTACTATGGTGACACCAGTATTTGTTCCAGATCTTATGCTACAACTATAGGTGTCTACTATCTGCTGGCATCCCATTCAGCCACCCGATTCCCTTGCATGCTCACATCCATACCACAGCTACAAGTAACAACACATACTACTCCATTCAGCAAGTGGTAGGAAGAGTGACTTACCTTGTGGCTGTGCCAGTATTGAGGATGGTGCTGGAGGGCTGACTATGTTGGATGCACATAGTACACTCCCTGTATATTGTTAAGCACAGGTAGTGTCGTGTTTGGCATCCCTTTTACTGTATGTGCGAGTCAGAGAGAGGTGTCATTCCCTGGGTCCCTACCGTCTCAGTGTATGTGCTATGCGTTGCATCTTGCAAAGGTCTGGGCATACTGGACACACCTCCTTCTGCCTACTGGGGCAGGCTCAGGTTGTTCCTCCTCTGTGTCACTCTGTGCCTATGCAGGCCTTGGCAATGGAGGGGGGCTGTGTGGCCCTGCCCTGTGCTGTTTCTGCTGCAGCTGTTTCTGCAGGATCATATTGTGTAGCATGGCACATATGATGACAATTTGGGTGCATGTAGCTGGTGAGTATTGCAAGGCTCCACCGGATGTGTCCAGGCACTGGAACCATGACTTGAGCATCCCAAACACATGCTCTGTTATGATTCTGGTCTGTGCATGAGTCTCATTATGGAGTTCTTATTCGGGTGTGTGTGCATTTCTTATGGGTGTCATCAGCCACAGCTCCAGTGAGTAACCAGCATCCCCCACTAGGTGACCGTAAGGGATATCCCCATTGGAAAATATCTGGTACAGCTGCGTCAGATGCCACATGTGGGAGTCATGATAGCTTCCAGGGCAGCCATCACACACATTCATTATAATGGCCTAGACATCGCACACCACCTGGCAGTTGATGGAGGGGAAGCCCTTGCAGTTGATGTTGGCTCTACCCCGTTCACCGGGTGGTGCTTTGATGCATATGTGCGTGCCGTCTATAGCACCCACTACCTCAGGGTATTCTGCTATTTGGTGGAAGAGACGCATATTGCTGGCCAATGCCTCACGGGTGTTTGGAAAATATACGTGCTCACTGGCATGTGCTGACAAGGCATCCAGGAACTGGTAGAGCACCCTGGATGCTGATGCCAGTGAGATCTCCATGATATCCCCAGTTGGCTTTTGGAAGGTACCTGTGGCTAGTATTCTTCGGCCTACACATACCTTGGTATCCACTGGGGAGGGTTCCCCTCTTTTCTGTGTGTGAGGTGTGGCTGGCAGAGCTCAACAATTTGCTGTAGGAGGCCTCTGTCCACCCTATAGCGCTGCACTATCTCCAGTTCATGTAGTCCCTGGTAGGTTATCCTGGGTCTGTACACACTTCTCCTTCTCCTCACTGTGGGTTGGTCAACAGCATTCTCATCCTCACCACCCTCAGCCTCTTCCACATGTTGATGTATGATAGCTGCTGCAGCCCCTATCATTTTGTTGCTGGTGTAGAGTATGTGGGAAAAAACAGAGGGTAAGGTGTTTGCATAGTTTATAGTGGTGTGCTGGGCTGGTCTTCTGCCTGCGTAATTGGCTGATTCTCATACATTTCACCTGCCAGCTATGCTAGTTCTCCTTGATTACCTTCCTACTGCTGTTTTCCCTTTCCATTGCCTTCCTGTTTAAGCCCATGTGCGCACCATGCAAACACAGTGCTCAGATGTATACTGACCTGATATTTCCTGACTGATTTTTTTTTTCCTTTAAAACCCGGTGCGTGCACACCCACTTAGGCAATGTAAAGAGTGCTAGGCAGTCTCAGACACACCCCCTTGCTTAGCTCTGCTAAGGTAAGGGCAAACCCGAGCCACAGGGCTCCAATAAGCTTACAGTATGCCTGACACACACCCCTATGATGTCAGCTAACTCTTAGGCTTGCACCATGATATTCCTGCACTTGCACGGTAGAGTGCTGGCTAGCAATGAACGGAAATCTGGGATTCAGTATCATTCCCCTCATTTGCATAGGATTGCGTGCTAATGCATAGTTCCAAGTCAAACACTGAGCCTTCCCCTTTAGCAACCACTATTCACTGGCCATGTTGTCTTCTGCCTGCCAGTGAGTATAATGGTAAAATAGTGATTTTAGATACAATGCTTATTTCAGGGTTTTTTTTTTTTTTTCGGCCTGATCCCATTTGTATGCCACTGCCCTATGCTTAAACAGCCGAAATCAGCTAAAAAAAAATAAAAGTTATTTATTTTTATTTTGGCAACTGTTTTCCATGCCAATGGCCATATATTGGGCCATTGCCATGTTTTACACATACTATGCATCCTTTATTTGGAGCTGTCATGGCTCTGTTTTATAGTTTGCAGAAATGTACTCGGTTACTAACTGAGTACATTTCTGCACACTACACTAATCCTGCACGGCCGGCTGACAGCTTCCTGGATCACAAATTCACCTCATTTGCATGGTTTTCACCTGCAAATGGGGTAATTTGCATACAGGAACTGTGCGCGTGCAGGAATAATGCAGGAGCGCTTGTGCACGTCCCGGGAGCTTATTCCTGGTTTGCAGGGTGGCTATATTGCTTCCATCAGCTCCTGCACTATTCATGCACACCGTGCAGAGCTTGCTAAATCTGGGGGAAAGCGCTTATGCCTATATTAGCTAAAAGTGTTTACGTCTCTACTAGCTAAAATAATGGCAACAGTGTTGCCAAAATTGATAGATAAGTTTAAATGTGGTTTTGTGGAAGGGAGACAAACATTTGACAACATTAATAGAACAATGATGATCCAGAGAGAAGTAGAATGTATGAACAAAACACTGCTGTTGGTGGTCTTGATGCAGAGAAAGCATTTGCCAGTGTAAGCTGGGATTTTATGAGCAGGACAATGAAAGCATTTGCATTACCAGATACAATAATAAGGTAAATTAGGAAGCTATATGAAGGACCAGAGGTAAGAATCAATGTGGGATGGTTCTTGTCTAATAGGTTGTGTTTGAATAGAGAAAGCAGACAAGGGTGTCCTCCTTCCCTTTGTTATTTGCTATACATGTAGAGCCACTAGGAAAGGAAATAAGAGACTCAGAAATTCAAGGATATATTTTTTATGGTAATCAAGAAAAGTTGGCTTCATTTGCAGATGATATTATTTTTTACCTGATACATCCATAAAAGGACAGCTCAGCACTGTGGAGCATTTTGAGAATGTTTTATGTATTCTTGTGATATAAAATTAATAAAGAAAAAGCAAAAGCTACAGCTATAAGTTATATATCCATAGACAAATTGGTTCAGCAATACCCAGACTTATGGGGAAATGATAATATGTATAATTTAGGAGTATAGATTAAAAAGGCTTCTGTTATGTCAACTAAGGATACGTGGGAATAAACTAAAAAATAAAGTAAAAACTGAGAAACTCAAAGTACTTGTTTGTGGATGAGGATAGTAAGATTCAAGCAGTAAAAATGTTTCTAGTCCCTTTAGTCTGATATGCAAGCCAAGCATACTTTTATCAACCAGAGAAGTTGTGGACAACAGTTAATAAAGACTTAAAGAAATTTATCTGGGAGGAGAAGCGGACAAAAGTTAAATGGGATAAATTGATCCTACCAATAGAACAAGGTGGTTTAGGATTACCTGATTTGAAGTGATAATTCAGAGCTACACAATTAAGGTTCATATATATAACACAAGTAGAAGGTTATATATATGGAAAGGGATGTTGATGATGATGATGATGAGGCAGGGTAGAAATTCAAGAAATAAAGGGAGATTGACATTTTGGATATAGATCCTTTAAGGAGGATAATAACAACCATGCAGAATATTATGTTCATGAAGTAGCAGAAAGCATTCTAGGACTAAGTCAACACAAGAACAGAAAAAGGTGATTTTGCCAGTAGGGTGACTGCATGTAAGGGTATACAAATAGGCAAGAAGGGGCTGGAATTGACTGGAGAAAACTGGCAAAGGAACCAAGGTACCAGGAGTAAATAACTATAGAGGTAAAGGTAATAGAGTGGGATATGGCCAAGAAGACATTTGGACTGCAGGCTAGAGACTGCCTTCCCTATCAGAGTATAGGCAAAGAGAGGGACAAGGGGATTGTAAATGACTGACCTTCTCTTGTGGAGTTTTTAGTTAAATCTGGAACAGAAACTGTTGATAAAAAAGGATAATTAGCAGGATATATAAAATATTATATGATATTTGTGAGTCAATCAGAGGAAGTTAGAAAAGACTGAGAAGAGGGAGAATGGTAAAGAACCTTACAAGAAAATAATGGGAGTGCATAAGTATGGCTCCCAAGTATGCAACAGAGTCCAGAAGGTTTAGGACCTTTGCTTAGTAGTGTTTGAGCAGGCATTTTTATACAGGAAGAGAATTCAAGGAAATTTTCTGCAGGCAGAGAGCAAATATTGGAGGTGTGATGGGGAAGATAGAGATAACTGGGAACATACCTTTTAGGAATGCAATGAGTTGGCAGATTTTAAAAATTCTCTCTGCGGTGTACTCTGTCAGTAATATTGGGTGAGCAAATGGCTGTGAATAAGGAAAGTGTATTTTTTGAGCTGGGAAACAGGATCTGAATTTTCTAAACATAGTAAGGAATACATTTGATTTTCTTGGTGGCCAAAAATCCAATTACTAGAAAATGAAAGTCACAGTCTAAACTAATTGCATTTGAAATACTGAATTTTATAAAAGAGATAAAAGAACTGGAAGAGGAATCATTAGAAAAGGGAAAGAGCAAATCACATAGAAATAAATGGAAATTATGGGAATGATATATGCAATATAATGTTCAGGAGAAGGAGTGAGGTTTAAGAAAGGCAGAAATTCAGCAATTTATGTAATGTTAGACTGATAGTTACAAAGAAAGCAAAGATATGCAATGTATACTGTATGTAAATGGAAAATATTAATATGCTTTGCTGTCTGTTAGTAAAGGTGTTTAAAAAAAGAAGAATATGGGATGCTAATTGTATTCCAGCGTCCACTACCCCAGTTCATGTTCATGAAACAGAAAAATGAGTAGTAGACTATAATACGTACACATACTGTGCTAGGTATTTGTACACATCCACGCCATATGCCTGTAACTACCCGAGACCATTTTACCATATGTTGTACTATTTTTGTTATAGTTTACAGACATGTGGAGATAAGTGAGGCAGTTTGGGCACCGAAATATTTGTGCTTAATCAATATTTTCATTATCATAAGTGAAATTATGGAATATTAAAATGGAAGATTCTCCATTTCTAACTGTACCTTATAACTATATAATTTAACTACATTTCTGAGACTTGGCTTTACCTTTCACTTAGGCAGGAAAGAATTTCAAAATACCACACCACTGACTTGACCTCCAGACTGAGAATAATTACTTCTAACTTTGGAGGAGGTTGTCCATCTTTAATAGGTTTAATGTCATCCAGAATCTTACATTCTGGGTTTCAGTCTTCAGGTTTTCATGGTGTGCTTATTGATGTTCAAAGGTATACTGCCAATTGATGTTTAGCATAAGATCACAGTTGCAGTAGCCTGAGCTATATAGGTCCTACCCGACTGCTACAGGATGCCATCCACATACTCTTAACTGTCAGGAGCTTGAGAGGAGCTCTGTATAAAAACACAGGCATGAAAAGGTCAAAGCTTTCTTACAGCTGAAGAGTGCTTCTTCGGTAGGCCTGTGAAACTGTCAGCCAGCTAGTGATCCTGCAAAGCTGGGCAGATAAGTTCTATTTGGGAAAAAAACTTCCACAATTTTTTTTTTTGTTGTTGTTGAGAAAAATATGTTTTTTCATCTGTTTTGTGAGAAAAATGAATTTGAATCTCAGACTGTCACTTCTTGTCTGGAATATTTTGTGTGAATGTTTGTATGAACAACTGTCATTTTTTTTTTTTTTTTCCTTTTTTTCCTTAAGGTTGTTCAGGTTGTATGTATTAGAGTAGGGCTTTGTATTTGTACATAATGTCAGTGCTTTTTCTTACCTGAATCTGCTTTTGAATATTCTAAAAGTTTATCAATTCCTTCAGACTCCACTTCTTGTATTCTGGGCTTCGTCCTCAGCTGAACCGATGGAACAGTTTTGGGTCTCTGCCATTCTTTCTTCTCCTATCTGCAAGAAGAAGAAAGTAGTCAGGGAGTCTTTAGATGTCAGACCAGCTCCATTAGCACCTGATGGGTGACTCTTCTGTGTCCTGTTTGGGTTCCTCAGATCACTCACATTTTTCATTTCATTCTTCTGGTGCAGCACCTACAACTACCTGAAGATTCTGATTCTGATTAAACTATTGTTTCAGACTTTGCTCCAGAAGACCTTTCTTTTTCTGAAACTTTTTCTAAAATGAAAGAGATGTTTTCAGTGACATCAAAATGAAATCCCCAATTGCTCAGCAAATCTATTATGATTTGTTTGTTGGATATTCCCTGGTCAGTAACTGTTCTACCCATTTTATCTGACTTAGAGAACGTTTTTCGCAGAGCTTGAAGTTTACCTTACAATCAGTCTCGCAAACCTAGGAATTCTAATAGGTTACATAGGATACTTCAGGCTCAGAAATCCATCAATCCATAACACATTTTTAATCATTTTTTCACATAGGGTTGGGGTGTCGCATTAACACTGACCATCATTATAGCCAGTGCTCATACCGATGGGTGGGTAGCCCTGCCTCATATTCACAAGTACTTGTTTTATAACCCTAAGGAAGGCCTTGCAGTTATTTCCCTTTCAGAAAACTGCTTCTGCTAGACAAATTGCTAATATCAGTCCCATTCCCTCTGTCAATGATGGAAATGTGTTTGACAGGTTTGGGAAGAAAGGTTATTCATCTGACACTTTAACATTCAGAAATGAAAACTGTAAGATATATTTTGAAGCTTTTACTGATGTCTTCAGCAACATGAAGAAAATTATTGGTAATCAACCCTCTTCAGAGGCAAAACGTTCCACAAATGCATCTTTTAGCTCTGCTTCTCATGTAATCAGATTTGCCTTAAAGTGTTCTTATGACACTGCAGATACTGTCTCTAGGGCTGCTGCTTCAGGGACTTTCATGAAAAGATTTGCTTTTCTATGTTCACAACATCTTTCTGAATACGATAAAACTGCAATTTTAAATATCACACATGGACAAAGAAGTACTGTTTGGTCTTTCTGAAGACAAGGTGCTTAAGAGGTTTATGAAGGGGACAGTTGCTACAAGGGATAACCCAAATTTTCCAGCCTACTTTTTTAAAGCAAGCAACAAATTGTCTTCCACCTCTGCTTCCTTTTTCAATAAGAAATTTAAACAGCAAGAAGACTATAGACAGGATCAACAAATGAATGGCAGGGAGTCTCCAAAATGAAAGGAAAGCCTCTTAAAACCAAGGACATCCCAAAAAGTCGAATCTCATTTCAGCCCCATCCTCTCCCTGGCAGCCTCTCCTTCTGTCATCATTTTCCCATGTGGCACAATACTGCTGCATACTGCATATGATTGGGTTTTGAGAATCATTCAACAAGCCATGCTTGGCAATGGGACTCTCTCTCTCCTCCTCAAAAGATCTATCCTTGCCTTTAACCCAAATTTCTCCATTTTCTCCTCTTCTGTAACAAAAGCTATCTCAAGGAGTTATAGAACCAGTTCATGCAGATCATAAAGGCAAAGGCTTTTACAAAATGATTTTTCTGGTGCTAAAGAGAGAGAAGGGACTTAGTGACCTGTCCTAGACCTCTCTCGAACTGATCTTTTTTAAATGTTTCATAGTTAAAAACATTGTCCCTTCAGACCTTGTTACCTCTGATTTATTTACTAGTATTTATGGTAAAGTTAGTTTTAAAAGATGCTTCCTTCACATACCCATTCATAGGTTCATAGGTTCATACTAGGCTATCTTCCCTAGGGCATTTATAAGCCTAGCAAGAGTGTGTTTGGCTTTCGCCATCCATTTTAAATTAATTTTGCTATGCCCTTTTTCGAGGTTAGTATACTGTGCCTCTGTCTAACAGTGACACAGAAGTGATACCCGGGGTAAACCTACGATCTCCCATCCACTCATCAAGATTCCTCTGAAGAAAGTCAATAAGGGACTCTGCCTAACCTGGACTGGGATTTTATTCCAGAGTGAAGGGAGCCTCTGGGTTATGAATCTGTCCCTCCAGCATGTCCTATTTATTTCAGTGCTGAGGTTCAAGTCTCTCGAGCACGTAGCTCAATGGGATTTGGATTTTCTGAGGTGCAGCATGTCCATTAATTCCAGGTTGGACATGGCTTTATATGTCAGGCACAGATCACCTCTGAGCAGGCGGTATGCCACTGAGTAGAGCTGGAGTTTCTTTAACCGGGCAGCATATGGCATCTGTTTGAGCCCTTTGATCCTCTTGGTGAGGTACTTTTGGGGTCTTTCCAGTTGCTGCAGGTGTCTGGTGAGGTACATCCCAAAAGGGGCATTGTATGGGCCTGATGAGGGATGAGTAAAGAGGCATGATGACCTCCGCTGATCTAGATGTGAATCCCTTCATGATTAGGTGGGCTATATAAAATGTTTTTCTAACCACTTTGGCCGCGTGGTTGTCAAATGAGAGATTGCTATCAACTTGGGTCACCAGGTCCCTAATTACTTCTTCTGTACTTAATGGATTACCACCTATGTGGTAAATTGTGAGCACTTTGTTTTTGCCAAAGGGGATGACTATACACTTTTTGGCATTTAGCTTGAGGCCATGGCTCTGGCACCAGTTGTCTGTTTCTATGAGGCCCTTTTGGAGGATGCTTGTGTCTGCTGGAGAGTCGATTATGGCACCCAGTTTGCAGTCATCTGCAAACTTGGTCAGCCACAGTCCTTCCATGTTGGCCTGTACCTCTGAGAAATATATACCGAACAAGAGAGGTCCCAGGACTGAGCCTTGTGGGACGCCATTTGTAACTGGTTTGGAGTCTGACATGGCTCCAGCAATTCTAACCATGTGGGTTCTGTCCTTGAGCCAGTTTGCAACCCATCTAGTGACATAGGGGTTTATATTTAAGCTGGTGAGCTTATCTATAATGCCCGAGTGGGATATTCTATCGAAGGCTTTTGCGAGGTCCAGGTAGGCTGTGTGGACCACCTTCCCCTCGTCAATGGCCTTGGTGACTGTTTCAAAGAAATCGACCAGGTTTATGAGGAAGGATCTGCCCTTAACAAAGCCAAACTGGGTAGGATCCAGTGTCTGTAGGTCCCCAATATCTTTATTTATGAGGTCCATGATGATCCTTTCCATAGCTTTGCAGACCAAACTAGTCAGGCTTATGGGGTGATAGTTTCCAGGATCTGTTGAGGCACCACCTTTATGGAGAGGGACCACTGTTGCTGTACGCCACTCTTTAGGTACATATCCTGTAGTAAGGCTGAGACTGAACAGTTGTTTTATGTTTGGGTTTAGCTCTTCTTGGAGTTCATGTAGGATGCAGCCCGGGACACTGTTTAGTCCCATTGATGCTGTGTTTTTTGCTTTGGAGAGGGCAGCTCTTACCTTAGCATCTGAGATGTCAGAGGGGCAGCACTCTGCTAGGATAGATATTTGCCCTTTTGGTGGGGAGGGGGGAGAAGTTTGTGCTAACCTGTCAGCTAGGATGTTGGCAATGTCTGTGGGTTCGGTGTATTTTTTGTCATTTTGGACTAATCCTGAGCATATCTGGGAATTCCCACCCAGGTTCCTAACATAACTAAAGAAAGCCTTGTGATTATCCTTAGTGTCCTGTGCAATTTTTCTCTCAAAGCTGGCCTTAGACGATTTTATGAGTGCCCGTAGCTTTTGCTAATACTGATCAGAGATGCCTTCCCTTTTTGGGATTTTGCTCTATCATGTAGTAGCTTCCTCCTTCTATTGTATAGTTTGTTTATGGCTGGGGTCCACCAGACAGGACGTCTGCCTTTGGAGGATTGGGTCTTGGTTTTATTTGGGATTGCATGATCCATGCATTCCTGAAGGTGTTCATAGAATGCGTTTATAAAGGATTCTGTGGTCTGGGCCATATTTTCCACAGGCCCAGGGGCTTTGAAGGATTCCACCTCGGTTTTGAGGAGTGTGAAATTTGCTTTAGAGAAGTTTTTCACTGTGGTTTTCAGGGCAGGGGGTGGAGTCAGGTGTGAATATCCAGTGAGATTAGTTTATGGTCTGATCTTACCAGTGAGGGATACACTTCTGGTCTGGAGCATAGAGTCCCCATGTTGGTGATGATCAGGTCCAGTATGTTTTCCCCTCTTGTGGGAGTAGTAACAAGTTGTTCCATAGCATTTGAGTTTATAAATTCTAGGAACCTTTGGGCTAGGGTGTTGGAGCTAGAGTAATGCTCCCAGTCTATGTTTGGGTAGTTGAAGTTGCCCAATATAATGGTGTTTGGAGAGACCTTCATATTTTCCAGTGTTCTCAGGAAGGCCGAGTGGGGTTCCTGGGTTTGGGAGGGTGGTTTGTAGCAGGCTATAAACTGGAAGGCAGTTTTACCCACTGTTAGTTGCACATGGATAGTCTCTGATGCTTCGTGCTGTGCCACCAACCTGGAGGTGTGGGTGTCTCTGACGAATATTGATACTCCCCCTCCTTTTGTGGTACGGTCCAAGTTTTGGGGCCGAAAAGCATGGTATGAGGTATAACCTGGTAGTGCTGGGGTGCTCTTGGGAGCCTTGAACCAGGTTTCTGTTACTGCACAGATATCAATGTTCTCCATGCTAAAGAGAGTTTCGAGTGCGTGCATCTTGAGGTTTAAACTTCTGGCGTTGAGTAGCATTACTCTTAGTTTCTTATCCCTTGTGATACCTATGGAGGTGGGTTTGTCTTTTGAGCCTTGCCTAAAAAAGGCACTATGGGGGTAGCAAGAGCCTTTACCAAAATCCAAAAGCCCAGGGGTGACAGTTGCAAGCCGTCCCTAGTGAAGCATCGTGGCTTGTCGAGCATGTCATCCCAGGCTGACAGGCACTGGATCCCCTTTGAATGACACCAATACCTAAGCCAATTGTTGAAATTGATCACCTTGTCTTCATATTGTGGCATCATTCCTGGTGAGGGTAAGATGCTACTCAAGGTCAGGGTCATACCGGAATGGGCTACATGCTCAGAGAGCTCCTCTATGTCTGTTTTCATGTAGTCCAGGGAGGTACGTCTCAGGTCATTCACACCAGCATGGACAATGACTGAGTCATATTTGTACTTGCCTTGGAGTGACCTGAGTGCTTGTTTTATGTGGCGGATTCTAGCGCCCGACAGGCAGCTCACCGTGACCTTTTCCTTGTTCAGCCTGGTGAGCGGGACATCAGTGTGCCTGACAACAGAGTCATCTATTACAAGTGTATCAGGTGTGTTGTTTAGCCTTAAGGTTGTGACTGTTCAGCACACTGGCTTTGTGAGCTATGTGTTGCATGTGTTTTGTTTTGGGGTAGCGGTTGCTTGGGTGTCTGCTTTGGAGGTCTCTGCTGCTTAGGCAGATTTTTATTTAGAGCCTCCGAGTATGTTTTTGTGTGTTTATGTGTTTGGTTTGCTGTCGTGTTAGGTCTATGTGAGACTGGAATTGTAGTGAGTGTGGTTTCCTTCTCCTCCTGACTAGTTTCGCCAGTACTGAGTTGAGAGAGCTTAGCCTCCAGTATGGCTATATACTTGCATCTCTCACATGTTTTGGAATTTGTTGGGAGGAGGCGAGGGTTGTCTGTGTACATGAGGCAGTTGTAACATTGCCTCAAGATTCCCAGATTCACCAGCTGGATCAGAGAGGAGATTGACAGCTGACATTTGGACATGCTAGAATAGTATTGGGAATTCCTTTATAATTGAAAAAAAGGGCCAATGGGGAATGAGGTACTCAAGGGGAGTTTGTGAGGGTGTAGTGCTTTTAATATTTTAGTGCTGACTTATATAATTGCTTTAGTGAGCAAGTGCCAGGTAACTTAAGTGCAATGTGTTACAGGTAACTTAAATGCAAAAATGACATACAGTAACTTTCTTTCAAGTGAAACAAGGAAATAAGTACAGTAAGCAATGCAGATATCACTAGGGATCCACAGAAGCACTGAAAAGCCGCATTTTAGGTGGAATTAGTGTTTCAGGGAAATAACAAGCAAACAAACAACAAGCATACAAATAAAGCTAGATTTAGCAGGCCTGGATCTAGTCTATGCTACAGCAAACAAGGTGTACCAATTTCAGTAAGAAGCAGTTTAGATATGCAGGCACTATAAGCCTTTAACCAGAAATTCCCAGCTAGAAGGGCAGAGTCCACAAGAGTGCAGACCACAAACCCTTTTAATGTGAAATAACTGGCCTGGAGCCCAAGTGCTTAAAACAGAATTAATACACTTTTAGAATAACAGACACTGAGCCCTCATTCAGCAGTTCCCAACTTAGAAGGATGTAAGCTACCTGTCCTGCCACCATAGTGCAGACCATAAACTTTCCTAATGTAAAACAACTGGTCTGACGCCCAAGTGCTTAAACTAAAAGGCTTAGAATGAGTTACACCAAGCAGTAATAAATACAATTGAATACTTTTAACATGACGCAAAAGCAAAATAAAGTAGGAAGAAACACAAATACAGTAAGAGCAGATAATTTTTTTTTTTTTTTTTTTTTTTGAGTGAGTAAATGAGATGGGCCCAGGAGTTACAGGACAGAAACAAGTGCAAATGCAGGCCCTCAAATCAGAAAGTTGAGAGAGATGGAAGACCTCCCAAATGGCCAATAACTACAAATTCTGGGCCAGAACAACTCCTTATGTGGTAGACAGGTTACCTAGTGCTTACCACTCCCACCGATAAGCTAGAAGGCTTCCCTCCAACACAGAAAGGCTTGGGTCTCAGAAGCTTACAAATAGTCCTGGATACAGCAAATCTGTATCTGGAACACTAATTACAGGAAAGGTAGGAAACAGGTTTACAATTTTTTTTTTTTTTTTCAGAAAAGTAGCAAAAACAGTAGTAAAAACAATTCATGCGCAGTGCAAGCTAGCACACTTGAGTATGTAGCAATATTAGTCCACACACAGTTTGAAAAAATGTAATTAAATTAAAAAGGACTAAAAGCAAGTGCAGAAAGGGTTTATTAGGTAGAATGCGGTCAAGAGATGGGTCTGGGGGAGTGTCCTAGATCAAATCTACAGTGGGGCAGGCACTGCAAAAGCCACCAAATTTAAACTACAACCAAGAGCAGGGAGGGGAGGGTTGGGAAAAGTTTCAACAGAGATGTGAGGAATCAGAGTGCAGATTATAAAACCAAAAAAATATATACTGATCTCTGTATATTTGTAGAACACTAAGACAACAGATATCTAAGCAACAATTTAGCTTTATAATACAGAATAATACAGAAAAATATACTCAGCTCTATATATTTGCAGATAGTCTTGTAAGGCTGTTCCACTTTAAATGCAGACTGCTGCTATTAACAGTTCAAATTAAGGGAATTCATATACTCAACTTTGGCAAGGCTGCTGACGTCACCCACCTAGAAATATACCTCTGGGAAGATTGTAGCTCAGTAATCTCCGTAACGCGTGCCATAACTGCGTACTGCTGTAGTGTGATTTAGAACTGTGGTAGGGTTCCATACCCACCCACGGCAGTTCTGGATGTTTTGTGTGAGTTTCAATGTCTATGTAGGGAGCAATGCATTTTAGGCTAGTCACATTCACTACAATTTGAATGTCCTACTTTGGCAATCCTGCTGATGTCATCCAATGTGATATACACCTTTGGGAATGGAGCTGAGTGGCTGGGGTGCAAAGCCATACCCATACATGTGATATCATGGCCAGGCAATCACAGTTAGCAACCCCAGTATTACCCAGAGCACACTCTCAACCCATGTCTCATACACACACACACATGCCTAGGCAACAGACAATATGTGGGTAGTACACTGCATATTGGCCACTGATAGTAACTATGGGGTGATAGCTGTGGGCTACAGAGGGCATGGCACCCTGCCCATCTGTCCAATATGCATGTACATGCAGACAGTGTGTCTTTACCATGTTCCCCAATGATATGCCCATCTGTCCAATATGCACGTACATGCAGACAGTGTACCTTTACCATGTTCCCCAATGGACACCTAAAACACCTGTGGTGCCATCACATGTGACCCACAAAGGACATACCATGTCTGACAACATGCCCTGTATTTAAAGATGCCACTGACACCAGGGAATGCTGTTACCATGCTATCAATGTAGGTGCTGGGTAAACCTGCTGCCCATTATCAGTTCCTGCCACAGGTGGGTAAGACTGGCACATCTGATAATCTGTGTTCACAACATGGGCCAGACACCCCAGGTGCAGTTCCACATGTCACTGTACATGCATGTGGGAGGTGTGCACATCCCAGACACTGTCTGTGTCATGGAGTAAGGAACACATATATGGTAAGCGATGCATAGCATTGGCCACACACAACAGTCACTCAGGTGACTGGACGGGGGATGCAATACCCACCTGTGTGGGCAAATGCAGACACTACAGCCCTGAGCCACAATGCAGATCATCGTCATGTGGCCTGATGCCAAGGTATAACCATCGCCTAGCCTAGTACAGCCATCTTACACAGTCGACCACCACACACCCATGCAGACATGCACCCATGCATGTCAGTACTGGCACCCTGTGTGTTTGTGTGTGTGTTGTATCGTACGTATGTTCACATCCACACTCCCTACAACCCCCATGGGCATACTGAAGCATGATGTCTAATGTCAGACACCTCCCCATACCCTTTTCCCATACAACCCTGTATGACCCATATGGTGCATGTGATACCTGCACAGTGATGTGTTGTGGCAATCCCACTACTGATGAGTTGTAATCCTGACCCTGCACATGTGTCAATGTGTGTGCGTCCCTGTGAGAGTGTGGCTGTGTTGATGCTGGCACCTGTTCATGCAGACAGGCACGTGTACGTCACCTACCTTATAGCTACCGTATCCCTGTTGCAGATGTCAGTCACCATCACATATATGTTCTGAGGGGTCCACAACAGGTAACCCATGTGGTGCATCCATTATCAGCTGATGACCTCTGCACAAATTGTAGCCCTCTCCTAGCTGACTGCATGTGTAACATTCCCACAGCCAATTGCATGGAAACACACTACATTATAGGAACATCATGTTGGTGTTGGCCCTTTTTATTCACTGTGAGCAGGAACTAGATCTGTTGTTTGGCAAACATCATCTCAGATGGATTGGGGATTTACCTCTAACAACATACACTATGGAAACAGGGCAACACACAGGAGGGGGATGTGCCTGATCCTGACTGCAGACTGTAAGAGCTGCTACACTGCATTTGGAGTACTGTTGGTTTAACAGTGTGTGCGTGGATATGATTGCCCTACATGTCTCAATACCTGCCATGTTAGTTCTATGTTTATGAGGAATCCCCATCTGCAGGGTCATCTGCAGACAGGGCAGTGTGTTGTGCCTTTGGTTTCATGTGTTACCAACTGAGCATCTATCTGTGGACTGCAGAAGGTAGTGTGAGGATTGCATTCTGTAGATGGTGAAAGCCATGACAGTTACTGGCTTTGTATCCCTCATATGACATATGTTGCAACAAACCCTGTTACAACAGTAAATGTATGAGGTTATCACAGCAACATGTCATTATTGGCCCTGTTTATGTGCTTCCAGCCACAACTCTGTCAACCTGTGTACATATGTCGTGCATGAAGTGCTGCATATGTGCTGTACACCATGTGGCATCATATCTGATAACAAGCCAGTGAGATATCAGAATGCTACACATGTTATGTACAGTAGGGGTTATATTTGATGACATAACCTGGACATTCTGTGAATATTTGTAGAGTACTGAGTTTTGTGTACTTATGGTGAATGTCGACAGTGTGTGTATTGTTAATATGTACTTTAGCCTGTGTACAAACTGTAATAGATGTCATTGTTCTAGGTCCCATCCTATCTGATGTTACATGCTGCTCCACTGTATGGTACCGTATTGGGGTACATGTTTGTAGGGCCATACACACACATGTTCCATACCACAGACAGCCATCAGACCACACTGTGTATCAGCCCAGTATATGTAGGGTCAGTCTGTGAGTGGCACATATGAGGATGGTGTCGAACAGATAGTCCATATACTGTAATATTATGCTAGCTTAACATATGTGCCTGTGGCTGTGTTTGCATTGGTTGTGGTTATGCACTTTCACACAGGTGTATCTTAACCTGTGCTGTGACATGCCTGTAGAGCCTGCTATATATGCAGGTACATGTGCATTCTCCCATAGGAGATGTAGACCTGTGTTGAGCCAGTCTGCCTGTAGCCTGCACAGTGCATTGTTACATGCCTAACAGCTTAGTGTACGTACCCAGTGAGATGTCATGTGCAGATACTTGCCAGATGTACTGCTGCCGGACCTCACTTAACAGTCATGTATGTCAGACAGAGCAGTGGTATGCTATATAGATGTTTGTCAATATCTAGTGGGTAGTATGTGGCCATGGCACCCCTGTACCAGCGGTTATTATGTGTCAGGCTTGACAGGGATGTGTGAATGCATAACCTATAGTGGCAAATGTATTCCAGTCGTTATGTGTTATACCCAACTACATGGCTGTCTACATCCATATTCTCAGGCATGGAACACATGTTTAGCACTAAGGGGTTATGTGTATACCTCTGGACTGTACAGAGTGTGTCAGAATGCCCACATATATTGGCCAATATCTCTGCTGATGGGCTTTACGTGCTAGCAGCGGTACTTTACTATGATGTCCTTAGGATGTCTGTCAGTAGCGAATGGCACACATGTTATAAGCAGATGTGACCTCCAATACACACCATGTCTGTGAAGACAATCTCAATGACAGTAGCAATAGTCTACTAATATACCTGCTATACATACCTGACATCCCCTTGCACCACGACTGTGGGACTATTGAGGCTGGGGTAGGGCTACACTCCATGTCCAGGACATATGGTGGAAATATATGTACATATTATTATCCAGATAACCATACATATATGATTACACATGTGTAGTACTTCCAATCTCCACTGTCATGGAAACTACCTACTCTAAACCCCTACATCATGTGGGAGTGGTCCCTTTAAATTTCCTGTGTGATGGACATCCTTCCTGTGTGTGGGCATCAGTGTTACAGACAGCAGGTAGAATACCTCTTACAGGAGAACCAGCATACTCAGGGCAGCTACATATTTGTAGGAGGTTCAGGAACTACAGACAGAGTATGAGTAGAGTTGTGTTATGCTTTGTATAGTACTGGTATTACAGTGTGTGTGTGTGTGTACATACTATTTTACCTTGGAATGCAGTCTGTCTGAATAGCTCTCAACTGTGGGCCTATCCTCTTGGTGGCCAGAGGTGTGCCTATTATGTGTTGTCTGTCCACCATACAGGTCCTGTGTCAGATGTTTCACTGGCAGTGTGTGTGTGTTGATTGCTATCAGTACATGGCTACATCCATTTCTGTTTCTCACCTTAATTCCCTGACTAAGGGTATGTTGCAGACTATCCTGTAATACCAGCAACTTGCTTAGTGTATGGCAACAGTTTTCCACATTTGTGCCTGTGTTCCAGCCTCTGTCCTCCACCTACATACCAAGCTTTGCACATATGACATGCTGCCGGGGTTGTTCTGTAGTGGGCTGTGAGTATAACACAGTGCCATTGCTGCTATCAGTCCACTGCTGTTGTATCCCCACACATACGGTGTGGCTGGGGCCATATATGTGTGGGCATCACCTACACAGTACATGTGTGCTCTTATGCACTCCAGAGGCCAGTGTATGTAACAGTGGTATATGGCCCGGTATTATTGAGTCTGAGGGGGAGCACCATAAATGACCTAGGCTGTTACAAAATTTTTTTTCAGTTAGGTTTACTGTCATTTTTTTTCTTTTAGAGGTATCGCTTCCCTCTTTGGGGCAGTAAAGTTCTGAGCTTTTCACAGTCTTATAATTTAATATGGAGCTTCTCTCAAACTCCTGGCAGTCAGAACTCATGGAGGATGTCTTTCATCTTTGAAAAGCGTTTGGCAGCAGTAGGGTAGAATGATATAATTTAGGCTACTGTAACAGTGATCTGTTAAAAATATACTGTTATGGTAAGTTTACTCATACAGTTGTGCTTGTGAACTGTATGGTAGAATGAGACGAGGCCAAGGTGAGTTAGAGGAGTATCTTACAGAAGAGTCAGTGCATTGCGGTGCATGTGATTGTTACACTTCCAGTTCACTACCTGCTCCTGGCAATGGGAGTATTTTGTTGTTTGCCTTGATGAACTCTGTTGCCTAGGCTCTGATGCTATTCCTTGTACTGTTAGATACGTGATTGCAGTCTAGTAACCCATAGATACTTGCCTCACAGCAAACACCGTAATGTACATTTGTTGAAAGTAATATTTGCTGTTCTAATGGAGGAGGCAATTCTGGTAATAGTAACACTATTAATATAAAAATGTATGCAAAGAAGTACTTTTTATTTGAGACAAAGATTATCTTAACTGTGCCCTCCTTTTAAACCTTCATGCAAAGTACTTCTTATTTCCGACAATTCTATCCTAACTGTTGTTTCCTTTACTAGTCAGGACTTTTAGGAGATGTTGCAGTGACTGGTTTTAGTGTTGCGGGAAGGAGAAAACACCACAACTAAGTAAGATAAAGCTTGGCTGTGTGGTACAGAGGGATGGAGTACTAACAGTGACCCAGGTGAGGAGCTTTTGATTAGCGGCCCTATCACTGGAGTAACCAGGCAATGAAGAGGAGCAGTGAAGAGGCATTACCCACTTGCTTCTCCTGGTGAATGGGTAGAATTTTAACTATTCAGACGTACACAATGATGTGCAGTTTCCCCTGATGTAGGCTGTGGGAAACCAACGCTTAGTGATGTGGAGTGAGAGGTAAGGTTGCTTGGAAGGAATCCCACTTGTAGAAATGAGGTGACTCCCTCTGTGATCCACCATTTACTGACTGCACAGAGTAGGGCATGATGAGTCTCCTCTTATGGCTTATGGTGGACCTCTCCCAAATGACCACTGTCCAGGAGATGAGGAATTAATTGTCAGATTGCCTGGCCAGGAGATGTCCGAGGATTGACAGGCAGTGACAGCAAAATAATAATAATAATTAAAAACAAACAAATAAATGCAAAAATTACAGTAATGCTAACTTTTATATTGAGTGCTGAATGCTGACCACTGCCATGGTTGCTCATACAAAATAAAAGCTACAGTCCAATGTGTCAGTGTGCCATTCATACAACAGTACTGTTCACATTCCATCATCATAAATCAGTTACTGTGATATTAAACATGCCAATGCTCGGTTACCAGAAATAATACATAAATATATAAGTAAATGACAAATATATAGAAAAATACAATGTTTAAACTGTAGTACCTTAAGGAATGCTTTTAACAAGTCTTCCATAATGATACATACCACAGGCTATAGCTAATAGGTGAGTTTGCCATGTAAGGGCATAGAACATTCCTCCTATAGCAATGCAGGCCAGCACACTGTTATAACCCCACAGGCCATTGTATATTTTGTCAAAAGGAGATGACAGGGACAGCCCTAAAAAGAAAAGGGTAAAAAAAGAGGAGATGTTTGTTATGAGTTTGCATGCAGTTATTTTTGACAAATAAATGCTTTGCAAATTAATATGAACTAGTGCATTTTACATGAGAATAGACAGTGATATTTTATTAATGCAATACACTAAGTACAAGCTTCTACTGCCCATATTATTTTTACATTGAGTCATTATAACTTCTGGTAATATTTATAATGATCATAGAAGTATATTGGCAAAAAGCAGATTGGAAAGTTGTACACAAAACCACTATAATTAAGTGTTTTGGTTCCTTTTCTATGTTCCTTTTCTATCATTTAGTAAACATATTTATGAACATCAGCATGATATACAGAATGAAAAACAGACATGCATTATACAGGCACAACATTGTTTGTGGAGGGCATAAAATGTTTAACTTTTTTGTTCTGGAGCAGGTGGTAAAAACACATTGGCGTGGTCCCTGGGAGTATACCCTGGACTGCAGAGAACTTTGGCAAGTTAGATTGGATGCTAGTGAGAAACCTGAGTTAAATGATACCATTTCATTAGCTTGTTTGTTAAAAGTTAAGCACAGCTAAATTATAGATTGATTTTACTATAATAAATTTAGATAAAACAAGTTTTATCTTTATATTTATACAGTTTTATAATATTTGCAAAACATTTTAAATTGTAAATTATTTTTTTAAGATTTTATGGAGTAATTTGCATTTTTTAATATGCTTTTGTTATTCATTGGTGTTTTCAAATGAGATTTGGTAATATAAATGGAAGATGTGACATTTGCTTTTAGTTCTGATGAAGTCACATAGAAAAGGAATGAAAGTGCTTCACTTAATTAACGTGGTTTTGTGTATAACTTTCCACCCTGCTTTTTGCTGATATACTCCTGTGGTTATTATTTTCTTTTATCTGCTAGGCATTTTTGTTTTTGGTTATTTGTTTTAATTACACCATGAGCAACCCAGAATTGTTTGAATATTTGAGTAATTCCCATCCAGGGAACAGCCACAGAGGACTGGATTCAGCTAACCCTTTCATCATTGAATTAACCCTACTTGTCAAAATGTTATCCCAGAAGCTCGCTGATTTAAACAACTTTATTCATAGTTCCTTTAATGGACCACAAAACATGGAGCTCAATCCTACTACACACAGAAGTAGCTCCACGAATCCTGTGGGGAGTGAACATTTGATGGTCGTGGGTTCCAGCGGGTCTATGTTTAGCCGTCAAATGGGCTAACCATCGAACAGCTGAACATTGGACAATAAGCATCGAAAGTTCATTCAGCAAACTTTGATTTCATCGACAGCATAAGTAACTACTTGTCCAGCACTTCTCCATCTCATCAAAGGAAGCGTTTCAACTCACTAAAGTGGAGGACTTCATCCCCCACACCACCCAACGTGGGGAATTCACCCCCCACACCCCCATTACTATATATACCAACTCTGAGACCGTACTACAGTGAAGAAAAGGGATTTGAACCACTTCTGCATGTGAGACGGGGAAGTGTTGGACAAGTAGTTACTTACCCTGTCAATGAAATGAAAGTTTGCTAAGTGAACTTTCAATGCTTATTGTTTGATGTTCAGCCATTCGATGCAGAGCCCATTTGATGGCCGAAAATAGACCCAGTCCCATCAACGGTGTTCAAGAAGCTTTTGATTGTCAGAAGGAAGGAGGAAACAATGGTGTAAGTTCTTGTGATCACACTAATCTTACAGTTGGCTAAGGAATTTTAGACTTGTCCAATGGAAAAAAAACATACTTTCAGGCACAGGATCAGATCAGAGAGGGCTTACCAACATTCAGCTACCATATGCACCTGCAGGAAGTTTAACTGCTGCTACACAGAGACACAATTATGTGGGGGCAGTATGGAGAAAAAGGGCATCAAATGTGGCTGCCTTTCCTAATACCAGTAGTAAACATTTGAACATATTCACCTAGAAGTTAGGTCTAAAGGAAACCATGGCCTTAGGGCTATGGACGATGATCATTTTAGTAATTTTCCTTATATTAGTCTTAATATGATTTAATGAAGCTTTGGTACTTGAAAGTTTTAACTTTGATTCTCACAGCCAAGATATGACCTTTGAAAGTTCATTAAGGTTATTTGAGAAGAATCTTATTCATAGGATCATAGGATCATAGGAAGTTACTAGACTATTGGCCCTAGGGCCCTTACAAGCCTAGCTCAGGCCTGCCCTTGTTTCCACTATAAGCACATATTGCCCCTGTCCAAGAGAGACACAGGTGGAACCCCCTGGAGTGATTTTATGGTTATCCATCCAATCATCCAGATTCCCCTTGAAGAGGGCCGAAAAGGTACTCTGCTTGAAATGAACTGGGAGTCTGTTCCACAGGTGCGGTAACCTCTGGGAGACAAACCTGTCCATCCAGCTGGTTCTATTAATGTCACATACCAGGTTAAGGTCTTTAGAGTGAGTAATCTGTAAGCCATTGGACTTATGGATATGCAGCATTTCCAATAAAGCAGAGTCAGAGAATGTCTTATATGCAAAGCTGAGATCATCTGTGAATACTCAGTATGAAATGGAGTAAAGTGACACTGATTTCAGCTGTTCCACATAGGACAGATGCTGAATACCTTGAATTCTCCTTGTGAGGAATGTTTGTGGTCTCCCCAATTGCTGCAGGTGTCTGGAAAGGTACATAACAAAAGGGGCGTTGTACTCAATTATTGGCCTGATGAGGGAAGAGTACAGGTAGGTTATAACTTCTTTTTTTCTTGAGGCAATGCACTTACTTATGAGAAGAGCAGTATAGAATGCCCTTCTTACCACTGTTGAGACATGGTGATCAAAGATAAGGTTGCTGTCAACCTGTGTGCCCAGGTATCTCACCACTGAGTGCATGCTTAGGGTGTTTCTATTGATCTGTTAGTTAGCAGGAATGTCACTCTTACTGAAAGAGATGGCAATACACTTTCTTGCAATGAGTTTAAGGCTGTGACTTTGGCACCAATCATTTGTTTGCGTAAGACCCTCTTGTAGGATGTTGATAGTGTTTGGGGATTCTATGACCTCTCCCAGTTTCCAGTCATCAGCAAAATTTGTCAGCCACAGACCTTTAGTTTTTGCTTGTATTTTGTAGAAATAGATTCCAAACAGTAGAGGTCCCAGAACTTATCCCTGTGGAACATCACTGGTTATGGGTCTGCTGTTGGAGGTGGATTCCCCTATTTTGATTGTATATGTTCTATTGATGAGCCAGTTAGAGACACACCTAACAATATAGGGGTTGATACCCATCTGGGTGAGTTTGTCAATGATGCCTGAGTGGGGAATAGTGTCAAAAGCCTTAGCCAAGTAAAGGTGGACTGTATGCACAGTTTTCCCCATGCCCAGGACTCTAGTGACTGTCTTGAATAAGTCCATCAGGTTTAACAGGCATGATCTCCCTTTGACAAATCCAAACTGAGTAGGGTCAAGTGTTTGGAGATTACCTATATCTTTGCTGATGAAGTCCATGATGATTTTGATCCATGGCCTTGCAGCTAAGGCTAGTCAGGCTAATAGGTCTATAGTTCATGGAGTCAGTAGTAGCACCACCCTTGTGCAAGGGGATAAAGGTGGCCATTTTTCATTCAGTTGGGATGAAGCTGATGCTTAGAATATGATTATAAAGAGAACCCAATGGTGTTGCTAATTCTTGTTGGAGCCAATGTAGAACATAGCCCGGGATGTTATCAGATCCCATAGAGGCCGTGGTATTGGGCTTAGAGAGGACATTTATGACATGTTCTGTAGAGATACAAAGTGGGGGAAAGGTGGAAGGAATGTCATGGAGTATGTGTAATGGGGACAGAGGAGTGAAGTTTTCACAGAACTTGTCGGCTAACAGGTTTGCTATGTCCACAGCCTCAGTGTATGTGGTATCATTGACTACCAGTTTGGTGAAAATCTGGGTCTTACCTTTTAGGCTATGGATGTAACTAAAGAACACCTTATGGTTGTTATTAGTTGAGGAAGATAATTTGGATTTATAGTTTGCTTTAGAGGACTTCACAAGAAGTCTTATTTGCATGTTTAGGCTAAAGAGGAAGTGTTTCCAGTTTAGGGCATGCTCCATCTTACTTTTGGACAACAACTTCTTACTCTTATTGTAAAGCCTGTTAATGGCAGATGTCCACTAGGCAGGTTTGCTCTACCTTGAAGAGCTTGCTTGGTTTTATCAGGTATGGCTGCATCAATGCAGCTAGACAGGTGTTTATAAAACGCATGGGGTGTAGGAATTGGCATAGCTGCCAGTTACATCTGAGAGGAGAGGTGCAATGAAGCTATTTTTACCATCCCTTAGAAGGATATAATCTGCTTTGGAGAAGTTTTTAGTTTAGTTGCTGCTGGAGGGATGGTCTGGTGTGATAGTTACTTTGAATGAGACTGATTTGTGGTCGGATCTGACAAAGGCAGACCTCACAGTGGGGGTGCTAATGTGGTCCCCCATATTGGCAAGTACCAGATACAAGATGTTGGCTCCCCTAGCTGGGATGTCCACCAGCTGGTCCAGGGTGCTGGAGTTAATGAGCTTGAGGAACCTTTGGGCAAGTGAATTTGAGCATGAGTAATTTACCAAGTCAATGGATGGGTAATTAAAATCACCCAGGACCATGGTGTTTGGATGTATCTTGATGGATTCCACTAGATCCAAGTAGGTAGAGTGGGTAACTTGATTCATGGAGGGGTCGTATAGCTGACAATAACTTGAATAGGTGTCCTACCAACAATTAGTTGCACCTGAAGTGTCTCCAGGGAATCAAACTGTTTAACCAATCTGGAGGTGTATTTTTCTTTAATGAATATTGATACACCACATCCTTTAGTTTTCACATCTTACATTTGTGGTTTGAATGTGTGGTACAAGATATAACCTGGTATAACTGGGGTGCTCTCTACTGCCTTGAACCAGGTCACACCGACATCACAGATGTCAACATCTTGCCAGGTGAGGACTGCTTCCAGTGAGTGCAGTTCCATGCTAAGATTCCTAGAGTTTAGCAGCATAACTTTGAGGTTGATTTTTGATCAAATTTTTACATTGGGAATTTTGTCCTTGTGACATTGTCTAAAAAAGGCACTATGGGGTGGCAACAGCCTTTGGCAGTAGTCAAAATCCCAGGGGTGACAGATGAAGACCATCTCTGACAAAGCACCGAGGTCTATCGATCATGTCACCCCAGGCAGACGGAAAATGGATTCCCTTAGAATGATACCAGAAACTACTCCAATTATTATAGTCAATGATTTTGTGTTTATATTGTGGTATCATCCTAGGTGAGAATGATATGCTGCTCAAGGCTAAGGACATACCTGCCTGTGACAAATAATCAAAGAGCTTAATCATATCTCTCCTCATGTAGTCCAGGGAGGTATGTCTCAAGTCATTCACACCAACATGTACTATGAACAAATCATAACAGTACTTCTTGTTGACAGATTTGAGTGCCTGCATGATCTGATAAATCCTGGCACCAGAAAGATAGCTGACCATGACTTGATCCGTGTTCATCCTAGTGAGGGGGATGTCTGTGTGTCTCACTATAGAGTCTCCTATGACTAAGATATTTGGAGTGGGTGTGCGTTGCCTTATGGGCTTTGATGGTGAGTCACTTATGCTTGTGTCATTATGTGTATTGTGTGTTTTGGGTGTTATGGTTGGTTTAGTGTGTATGTGTTTTGGTGGTCTCTGGTGTTTAGGTAGATTTTTTATGAGTACCTCCACATATTTTGGTCTATGTGTATGCTGTGTGTCATGAGTAGGAGTTGTGGTAGGTGGGCTGATAACCTGCTCTGTCTTGCTATCTTTTGCGTGAGAGAGCTGTGCTTCCAAATTCATAATGTAGGTGCATCTCTCACAAATAGTACAAGAATGATTTAGAAGTAAGGAGGTTGTCAGTGTACGTGAGGCAGTTGCTACACTGCCTCAGTAGACCCAAGTCAACCAGGCTGGTGGGATAAAAGGAGGGAAACTGACAGTTCATGGTCCTAGGAATAATCTTGGTCTGGCTATAATAGCTGAAGAGAAAATACAGCAAGGGGAGGTATTAGTAGGTTTAGGTGCGATGACCTCTGGTTTAGGTAATATTTACAAGCCTAGACAGCAGGCTTCTGTAACCAGCAATCCCTCTGTGCAGTAGTGAGTGATGCACAAGCAGGCTCAAACAAGCACAAACCAATTCAAACAGAGGCCTATTAAAGCAGAAAAACAGGAAACAACCAAAGTTCAAATTATCCAATCCAAACACCCTAAACAGAGCCCTGCAACAGTAACTCTTGAAAGATCAGTCCAAACTGTACCTTTCTCCCATAAGGACACAGGGGGTCTCTCCAGACAAAAGATTAACTGTTTTACAATCTCCAAATGTCACAAATAATACTAGATTCAGCAAAAACCTGAACCTAATCTTTGATAGTGTTTTTATGTCCACAAACAAGTAAAATCAACAAAACAAGCAGATGAACAGTAATTACAGATGTAAAAAGAATTCACTTAGCAGACAATCTAAAATGCAGCAAAATACAGTTGCACAGTTTAAACAAACAGATATGCAGCAAATATTGTTTTTGTTAATGAGGTTACGCAGAAAACAGTTGAAAATAAGTACTTATACTGGCTTACAATCAAAATGTCGAGGTGGCTTTCCTCGACAGTAAGAAGGATGAATACAGAGCGGCAGAGAGGTAAAACTACAAACACAATTCCTGTCAACTATGAAATGTTGATAAGAAGACTGTGTTTGTAGCTTGGAGCGTCTGTGTTTTGAAGGGCATCGCACTACAGTGGAGATTGAAAAAAATTACCCTTTTCCTCACTGTAGTGCAATCTTGGAGTCAGAATATATAAGTAGCAGGAGTAGGGAGTGTGGGGGGCACAGGGGAGCTTGCCCCCTCTAAACCAATAGGATATTTTCCACCTCGTAATGGATGTAAAATGAGCAAAACAAGCAGGTGAACAGCAATTACAGTTGTAAGAGGAATTCAGTTAGCAGATAATCTAAAAATGCAGTAAAATACAGTTTAGAAAGTTGTAGGATGATGATGTTCATTATAGAAAATAATAAGCAGCAGATGGAGCATTTAATTAGAAATATTAATAACCTTAACAGTGAGTTGGGACAAGATTTACTTTTGATGTTTGGCAAAATAAGTATTTCCAGGTTTTTTCTAGAGTTGAAAAAGTGGTAAATGAAATAAAAGTTAGGACAGGGATGCTAGAGAATATAAAAATCACACAGCATACCCAGTCTCCAAGTCCAAAAACGCTGACTTTGATAACAATGGTGAACAAAATTCTGGAATTTTTATAACACAACATTTTGAATAGGATCTTTTAGGGGACCCAATCTAATTCAACTCCCCCAAGGAGATCCAAGAGAATTTCTCAATGGATGCAGGTAGCACCTTTAGACCAGGTAGATCAGCCCAAATTTCCAACACAGTACAAAAGGGAGAGGGACAGAGGGAGAAAGAAGAGGTATTAGAAGGGTTTGTTTGTTTTTGTTTGAATTTTCAGTCTGAACAAAGTGAAATAAATGATTTGGAAAATTTACCCTGGATCAAGGTTCATAATGGTTACAAACTTTTTAATTATAGCAACTAGAGTATCGGTTTTAGACACTTCTCTTTATTCAGCAAAGGTTTTACTTTTGTACCTAATCAAAAATAGATAATAAGAGAAGTGTTGTTAGAGTTCAAGTTATACATTAGAAAGCTTAACTTGGAGGTTTTGTTTTCTAATAAGCACAATCTCCTTATTCACAGAAAGAAGGGCCACACTTAGTAAGAAAAAGTATGTACAACCCTCCCCACCATCTGTTAACCTTATTTGAAAAGAAATGTAAAGCAGATATCCACAACTGGTATGGAAACCAATGCAATAAACAAACGCAGAACTTACCTACTGCTTATAGTAGAACTGATGTACATTTACACAAATTGCTTTTGGAAAATGCCATTAATTATGACACCTATCATTTTTTTAGAGTTGAATACCCTAGTGTGCCTAGTATATTTGGCATCCCAAAGGTAGTCAAGGATATGTTTAATCCACCCATGCGTCCCATTGTGACAGTGGTTAGATCTACGACATATCCTTTGGCTAAATTTTTGGATACTGGAGCCAAACTGGAAGCAAAGCTCTCCTCACCAAAGACTGGACTAGACAGTCAAGAGGAGAAGGTAAACACTTGCACCGCACCACACTCATCACATAGTCTTTCAAAACCTACACCACCAAAACACACACACACAGAAGCACAAAACAGACACCTACATTTGCGAAGGCTCTCAGTAAAAATCTGCCCAAACAACCGAGACCTCCAAAGCAGAAATGCAAGCAACCTCCACCCCCCAACACAACCCAAATGACACATAGCCCACATACTCAATGTGTCACTCAACTACAGCCCATAAGGCATAATGTACCCAACACTCTAGTCATAGGTGACTCTATAGTCAGGCACACTGATGTTCCACTCACCAGGCTAAACAAGGAAAAATTTACTGTCAGCTGCCTGTCGGGTGCCAGGATCCACCACATAACGCATGCACTCAGGTCACTCCACAACAAGTACAAATATGACACTGTCATTGTCCATGTTGGTGTGAATGACCTGAGACTTACCTCCCTGGACTACATGAAAAGAGACATGGAGGAGCTCTCCAATCTTGTAGCCCAGGCAGGTATGACCCTAGCCCTGAGTAGCATCCTGCCATCACCCAGAATGATACCACAGTACAAGGACAAAATGATTGACTTTAACACTTGGCTAAGCTTTTGGTGTCATTCTAAGGGAATCCAGCATCTGTCTGTCTGGGATGACATGATCTACAGACCATGCTGCTTTTACCAGAGATGGCCTGCACCTGTCACCCTTGGGATTCCGGATACTGGCAAAGGCTCTTGCCACCCCTATAGTGCCTTATTTAGGCAAGGTTCAAATGACAAATTCACCACCGTAACAGGTACAAGCAAGCAAAATCTGAGGGTAATGCTACTCAATGCTAGAAGTCTAAACCTCAAAATGCACTCACTCGAGGCACTCCTTAAAATGGAGAACATCGACAGCTGTGCAGTGACAGAGATCTGGTTCAAATCTCCAGAGAGCACCCCTGCATTAGCAGGCTATAATTCATACCACACCTTTCGGCCACCAAACCCGGACTGAAACACTAAAGGTGGAGGCGTGTCCATATTCATTAAGGATATCCACAACTCCAAGCTAGTTGCTCAGCATAATGCATCCGAGATTATTCAAGTTCAACTAACTCTGGGCAAAACCGCAATCTAGATTGTAGCTTGCTACAGACCCCCTACCATGCCCCAGGATTCCCACTCCTCTTTTCTTGATATACTGGAAAATATTAAGGTACAACCCAACACTCTAATAATGGGTGACTTCAACTACCCTACCATTAACTGGGAAAACTACTCATGTAACAACTCTTTTGCTCAGTGTTTTCTGGAAATCATCAATTCCAATGCCTTATATCAACTTATCCACACCCCCACCAGGGGCAGCAATATCTTAGACCTGATCATCACCAACATGGGTGACTGGTGTTCCACACCAGAGGTCAGCTCCTTGTTGGTCAGATCTGACCACAAGCTATTCACCCTACACATCCACATCTCGTTCCCACCCCCCGTTAGGAAAACAACCATAAAAAATGTCTCCAAAGCCAACTTCATGCTTCCTAAGACAGAAGTGACAAACTTCACGACACCCATGCAGATGGACAATAGAGGTACGACTGCTGAATCCTACACAAATGCACTTTATAAGCACTTACACGAATGCATGGATTGTGCTATCCCTAACAGAACCAAGATGCTATCCTCCAAAAAAAGGAAATCATTCTGGTGGTCTTCTGCATTAAACAAACTCTACCACAGAAGAAAGAAACTGTTGCAAAAAAAGAGTAAAATCCCACGATTGGAGGAACTCCCTGGTCAGCCTCAGTAAGAAGCTGATATCCCTCATAAAATCCTTCAAAGCTAGTTATGAAAATAAAATTGCCACTGATTCTAAAGACAACCACAAAGCATTGTATGGCTATGTCAAGTATCTCAATGGCAACACTCAGATCTGCTCTGAGTTACAGCACAATGACACTAAATATACAGAACCAACTGATATTGCCAACATCCTGGCAGATAGGTTCAGTGCTAACTTTACCCCCTCTCACCCCCTAAATGGCCCATCTTTATAACAGAAGAATGCGAAGTTCCTGTAATCACGACTGCACAGGTAAAAACCTCACTCTCCAAAGCCAAGATCACAGCATCCATTGGACCTGACAACATCCCAGGCTGCCTTCTACATGAATTACAGAATGAACTGGCACGCCACCTAAGTACCATGTTCAATCATAGCCTCACCTCAGGCTTTGTGTCCATTGAATGGCACACCACAATGGTTATCCCACTCCACAAAGGGGGGGCCACAACAGACCCCGGCAACTACCGCCCCATTAGCCTGCTGAGCCTGGTCTGCAAAGCCATGGAACGTATCATCATGGAACTCATAAACAAAGACATTGGAGATCTCCAAACTCTGGACACCACACAGTTTGGGTTTGTAAACCTAAACCTGATAGACTTCTTTGAAGTAGTCACCAAAGCTATAGATGAGGGTGAGGTGGTTCCCACAGCCTTTCTAGATGTCGTCAAGGCATTCAACACCATCCCCCACTCTGGAATTATAGATCAGCTCACTAAACTAGGTATAAATCCCTATGTCACAAGATGGGTTGCCAACTGGCTTACTGACAGAACCCACACTGTGAAAGTAGCAGACTCCAAATCAGACTTCAGACCAGTGACAAGTGGAGTACCACCGGCTAACACAGAAGGTCTTTGGCTAACTAAATTTACAGATGACTGCAAACTAGGAGCCATAATCAAAACTCCTAATAATGTGGACATCCTACAAAAGGGCCTCACTGAGACAGATGCCTGGTGTCAAAGCCATGGTCTCAAGCTCAATGTCAAAAAGTGCATTGTCATCCCCTTTGGTAAAAACTCTGTACCCATGAACTACCACATAGGTGGTAGTCTACTTAACACCGAAAGTTTGATAAGAGACCTTGGGACACAAGTGGACAGTAGTCTAGTACCTACCTATGAACCTATGATACTAAAATAAAAAAAAAGGTGGTCATCTGTTAAATATATTTTAAAAGATTTTTGGGACTTTTTGGGAAATATCAGGACTGATTTTTTTACTGTTGATCGGTATTTAATTATAACTGATGTATGTGGTTTATTGTCATGTATTCCCCATGAGGTCAGTATTGAATGGTTCAGGGATTTCTTGAACACCCAAAGTGATTGCATAACAGGAAAATCAATATTGCATGCGAGTTTTTGGAATTTGTACTTTTCAACAAATTTATATTCTTTGAGGGAGAATATTTTAAACAGATTAGTGGGGTAGCCATGGGAGCTGCATGCACCCCTCTATATGCTGATATAGTTATGTGGCACTGAGAACAGAAACAGATTTTTGCCTTCAAGTTTAATGCTTATTTAGTAACATATTTTATGTTCCTGGATGATATTTTTATTACTTGGAGGGAAACAAAAAATGGAGGAATTTGTGGATTATATCCAGGGTACCATGACCTTTTTAAAATTTAAATATGCTTATTCTATACATAGCATTAATTATTTGGATGTAACTTTATTAAAAGACCCAATTAAAGGAGAATTTAAATCTAAATTATATAGAAAACTGACCTTCTCCAATAATTATTTACATTTTAAGAGCTGTCACCCATATAAACAAAAATAAAGTTTAGTGAAGGGCCAAGTGATCAGGCTGGCCAGGATTATCTTCTACAATGAAGACCTCATTCAAGAGATAAACAAATTAAAATAAATGTTCCTCAACAGGGAGTACCCTGAGGTGATGATTAATAAAATTCAACATGAAATTTTTCAGGGGAGGAAATCAAAATTCCCCCCTTTATTAGCAAAGGGTTTACCCGTTAGAGATGGTACAGATGCAAGTTGTATTGTTGGGAATAACTGAAACTAAAAATACTGCGAGAACGCCAATAAGTGCATCTACCAATAAAGGAATAAACGCGATAACCAAACTGTGTATCAATCACGTTTTAATATAACGTAATATAACGTAAAATAACAAAACGGACAACTCCAAGCTAACAGACAAACTAATGATAAAAAGGACAAACTGGTGGAAAAAGAACAAGCAAACAAACAAGCTAGTTAAGCGCTTTCACCCAAAAAACTGGGCTTCATCAGAACTACGTTATATTATATTAAAACGCGGTTGATACACAGTTTGGTTATCGCGTTTATTCCTTTATTGGTAGAGGCACTTATTGGCGTTCTCGTAGTATTTTTAGTTTCAGTTGTCATTGCATTTTACTAATTGTTGGGAATAAGCAACCCATATCAGGCTTTGAACATTGCAAGTTATTAAAATATGGGCCTGAAAGTTACAACCTTAAACAACTTATAAGAAATAACTGGAACATATTGCAGGCTGACCCTGAACTTAAACAATATTTGGGTGACAGATCCAGTTTTTGTTTTAAAAGACATAACTTTAAAGAAAAAAATTAGAAGGAGGGCATAACATTTAAGAATGATGGTTTGGGTCCTAAGAGAGGGACCAAAGATTGTGGTACCTGTAAACAGTATAATTATATATATATATATATATATATATATATATATATATATATATATATATATATATATATATACACATATAAGGGTGGTATTATTGACCGTCCCAGTCTAAAGTACACTTTTTGATTCCTTCAGGGATATAATTGTAAGGCTCCAGAAGTGGTTTATTTGGCTTTCTGTGATTTTGCCACTCATTTCACATAGGGAAGACACAATGTTCTCTTAAACGTATTTATGAACATTACTATGATATACAGAACAAAAAAGAGACTAATGTATTATATATGCCCAAAATATTTTGTGGAGAGAGTTAAAATTTTACCTTTTTGTTCAGGAGCAGGTGATAAAAACACCAAGGAGTCATCCCTGGGAGTATACTTTGGAATACAGAGAACTTTTTTGGCATGTTAGATTGGATGCTAGTGAGAAGCAAGGGTTAAATGATGCCATTTCATTAGCTAAATTATAGATTGATTTTACTATAATACATTTAGATAAAACAAATTTTATGTTTATATTTATGCACTTTTATAATATTTGCAAAAAGTTTTAAATTATAAATTATTTATTTGAGATTTTATGAAATAATTAGCATTTTTAATATGCTTTTGTTACTCATTTGTAATACAAAAGGAAGGTGTGACGTGTTTTTAGTCTGATGAAGTCACATAGTAAAGGGACAAAAGCGCTTAAATTAACCCTGAGTACCTTCTCATGGCGCCTCTGAGCTTACACCTGAGACACCAGTAATTGCATGAGGTTACCCCCGAATGCCTTGTACAAGCACAACTTACTTCCTGATCCTATTTCAGCCCTATTTTGTGAAAACTAAGTTGAAAAGGTAACTGAACTTTGTCAGTTGACTTTTCAACTTAGGTTTCACATCAGATTAATCATATGCTTACATTTCAATTTTTCAAGAAAATTGGCTTAGTTTACACTGTTTTCCTCTGCTTACACCAAGCCGATTTTGTTTGCATTCCGAGCAGATAGTGGTGGCAGCCAATCAGAGAAATCCATTTGCATAATACCTCCACCCCCCCCAGATGTGTATCCATTGTTGTTTATGAATAAATAGAGGGGTCCAGCAGCAGATATTCCCCTCTTTAGTTCTTAAATCTGAAGAATTTACTTCCATTGCTGCTGGATCCTTCTAATTCTTGTGCTGATCTGTTTGCTTCAGAGACCTGTTTGCAGTGAAGTATTCCAGCCTGTGTAACCGGGCTTTGTACGAGCGTGTAAGTAGTCATACTTCTCCAGCTTCAGTTTTGTTCTTGTACAGAATCATGTATGGTCATTAAGAGTAAAGAAGGGGGGAGCACAGTGGAGAGGGCTAGCTGCCATGTTTGAAATTATATGCTTCCTCTTGACATTCTCAGATATTTTAGTATGCAAAATTCCTCTTGTTGTCTGTGTTGCCGGTGGTTGCTAACAAGTTACCCCTTAGGTTCATAGGTTGGTACTAGGCTATCTGCCTGAAGGCATTTATAAGCCTAGCCAGAATGTGTTGGCTTTTGCCACCCTCTTAGATTAGTTCCCTGTGCCTCTGTCCAGCAGAGCCACTGAAGTGATCCCCGAGGTAAACTTTCCATTTCCCATCCACTCGTCAAGGTTTCTTTTGAAGAGTGTTAGCGAGGAGCTCTGCCTAATGTAGAGTGGGATCTTGTTCCAAAGCATGGGAAGTCTCTGGGACAGGAATCTATCCCTCCAGCATGTCCTATTTATTGTTGTGGTGAGGTTTAGATCCCTAGAGCATGTGGCTCGAGGGGATAAGGTTTTCTTTAGATGGAGCAGGTCCATCAATTCTGGGTTGGACATGGCCTTTTATGTCAGGCAGAGATCACCTCTGAGTAGGCAGTATGCAACTGAGTACAACTGGAATTTCTTCAGTCGAGCTGTATAGGGCATCTGTTTGAGGCCAGTGATCCTCTTGGTGAGGTACTTCTGTGGTCTTTCCAGCTGTTGCAGGTGTCTTGTAAGGTACATCCCAAATAGGGCGTTGTACTCTATGATGGGTCTGATGAGTGATGAGTAGAGGGGCACAATGACCTCTTTTGATCTGGATGTGAACCCTTTTGTGATTAGCTGGGCCATGTAGAAGGATTTTCTAAACAGTTTGGCAATGTGATCATCAAAGGTGAGATTACTATCTACTTGGGTCCCCAGATCCCTTATTACTTCTTCCGTATTTATGGGACTACCACCTGTGTGGCAGTTTGTGGGATCTTTGTTTTTTCCAAAGGGGATGACTATGCCCTTTTTGGCATTTAGCTTGAGGCCATGATTTTGACACCAGGTATCTGTCTCAGTGAGACCCTTTTGGAGGATGTCTGTGTCAGCCGGAGAGTCAATTATAGCCCCTAGTTTACAGTCGTCTGTGAACTTGGTCAGTTATAGTCTTCCTGTGCTTGCCTGTACCTCTGAGAAGTATGTGCCAAACAGGAGGGGCCCTAGGACTGAGCACTGGGGAATGCCACTTGTAACTGGTTTAGTGTCAGACTTAGCTCCCACAACTCTCACCATATGGCTTCTGTCCGTGAGACAGTTGGCAACCCATCTTGTGACATAGGGATTTATGTTCAGGCTGGTGAGCTTGTCTATATGTATAATAACCCTCGGACACTTGCACTACTTTTTCTTAACCTTTAAAAGTCTGCTTGTTGCATTTGTAGGAATCAGATTCCTACAGTTTACATCAGGCGCTAACCAGCTTCATGACAACCGCCAAGTAAAACACCGGACTTTAACCGCTACTGCATTTCAGTAATGATCGCGCCCCACAATCCTTTGCGCACTTAGTTAAGGCGCTACATTTATTATCTCAGACAGTTCATGCAAAGGATAGAAAAGCTCATGCTCAGAGGGTGGCTCGTGTTTTGGTAAGGCACAGAGAGACTTGAGTGTACAGCGTAGTATAGGCATAGCTTTTGGAATTTTATGTTAACTTCCACACTATTACCACTTTGCACCTCAGAGTAGTCAGACCTATTTGTATACTGAACTCCATTTCTGCAGGTTTCTCCCCAACTTAACTATTCCCTTTTTAGTGATATGTAAATACAGAAATAAAGAAACAGCATGTTTGATGAAACTCCCACTTATTGTTAAACCTCTGACTGGACAACTTGTGCAAAGCATACGTCACTTTAGAATTTGCTGGCTTAGTTTTATACTTTTCCCCCTTCTTTTTGAGCACTTTAGTTATTAATCGGTGCAGTGTGGTGTATACCTTGTTACATTTAAGGTAGGGGTGTAATGTTGGTAAACTTTTTTGAGTTGTACATTTGTTGGTATGGTTACTGTAACAAGATCTTGGCTGAAAAATTACCCTTGTGGTTCAGTCCACTTATCAGCATATAATAAACTGCATGTTAGAACAAGGCGCAGAAATAATTCTAACACAGCAGGCATACCAATCTCTTGTCAAAGGCATCTTGAGCAGTACTGTACATGGTGTACTGTCCAAAACTGCCATTTCGTTTGCTGATTATTTAGTGATTGGGGGGGTGGGGTCCTGCACTTCTGAGCCTGTCATCCTTTGTATGAGATGCTGTGTATCTATGAACTTTTCAGTCATTCCCTATTGTAATATTACCAGATTACCATTTTTTTTAAATTTTGCATAGGCAATTAATTCCTCAAGGGCAAGTCACTGAACTTCTGTATGAAATACACTGAAATGTAAAATATTTGCCATTAGCAACCTCTTCATTAGGGACGGATCTCTTTACTATGGAATTATTCAGATGACTTACTTCTGCAGTGACTGTGCATATTGACTAATATTGATGGATTGTAATGACAGATGTCTGAGTGGCCTTTTATGGTAGAAATGTTCTGAAATGGGTAATTTTGTCATTATTGGTTCATAAGTTTAGTTTCATTGCTTACTGGAAGAATGTTCAAAACTACAGATTTAAAACACATTCTAGCAAGCGATGCTGTATTATACAAAAAATATAATCTAATACAATCAAGAAGGTGAATCAAAGAACACATGCATGTATGCATGGCCCTAAAAATCCTCCACTGGCCAGATGCATTTTCTTTGAATGTGGGTTTTATGTCATTTAAATGTGACTTTCAAGGACAGAGAAGGTTACTGATCATGCTGTCTGTTTTCACTGTCAGACTGTATTGTTTATTTGGCAAATGGCTATTAGTGTCTGTGCTATTGTATTTCAATATCTGTAATCACTGTAGAAGTAAATAAGAAAGCAGTATACACACTGACAGGTTTAACCAATGTTTATGGTAACTGGAGAGAAATAGCCAAGTAGTGGAAAACTGGAATGACTGGGGAAGGGGCTGCTGTGTTAGGGTGTAGGGGGTGACTGCAGGTGGAGCTGGTCTTGGGGGAGGGCAGAATGTCCAGATTTTTGATCTGTTCCTCATAAAATTAGATATTTTCTGGCAAATTACTGGGATGATCTAAGGACTGAAGTTTTAAAATAAAGATGTACATTTGTGTTTCACACTTCATATCCTTCAGAAAAGTGCACGCTAAGACAAGGGGAATTAGTTGGAGTAATATGTTACAGGAAACTGTGTCTGTGAGAAATGTTCTAATGAATGTAGAATGTATGATAGTTGTATAAGAAGCAATTGTATTCAATTTTAAATATAGAGATGAACAAAGTGAAAAAAAAATCAAAACTAAAAAAAGGGATGCTCTCACTGAAAGATTAGCTGCTGTCCTAGGGAATGTAAGCATTTATCATGGTAGCATTCACCTTGTGGATTTTACTGAGACAGTTATTACTTTGTGTGATCTTGATCGTGTACACTCTACTAATATTTGAATACCCAAGACCTACAGCATTCTAATTTTACCCTGTAGTTTCTGTCATGAGAGCTGCTATACTGGTACAGTTGTGTTTTCCCTCAGTGTGGTTTTTATTGACTGTTATACATAAATTTGTCTTTTCTTTATTGCTATATGGTGACAATGCTGTGAGGCTGTGACTTCACATCCTGTGTAATTTTCTTTTCCATATCATATCCACTAATTGATGAATGTGGCTTTCTAAATTAATGCATTACAAGATATAATATGGATTTATTCACTGTTTTTCACAGCAATGCTTTTCTGCCGTTCTATAATTCATAGTCAAAAATAACTACGAAAATTTTAGAATTAAATAGTATCTTTCTCCTTAGCAATACTTATACTTGCTGAAAATGCATAACCATCAAGTAATGGAAGCTTTGGTTTCAAAGAGACATTGTTCTCTTATTTTTACCATTAAACTTTAACATATCTTTATCATATCCAATATAGTTGTAGATCTGGTGGCTTCTTTAATTTTCTTACTAAGGCTATTTTTCTGTAAGCTATGTGGTGAATCCATTTATTTATTTAGTTTGTTTTGAGGAATGATCACATTGTTATAGATCATTTGTTTTAGACAAATTTTGTCATTAATTATATGTAACCATATTATAATGGTATATAAAATCAATACTTTCATGGAGCTACCATATTTTTTGTGCATTTTTCCTGGCTTTGTCAGTCATGTGTGGAATATAGGTGGAAGGAAGGGCTCAGTAATATACACAGATCCAGTCTGAGGAAGCTTGTGGTACTTTTTCCTGGTCATCTCTGATCGTAGGAGGATAAGGAATTGCAAAACTGAATGGATGGGTTTGTTATACTGCTAAATGTCTATTAGCTGGATATGTTATTACTTACAGAAATAATATATACTATAAGTTTAGAACATAAGGGACTACTTTTTTCTTGTGATGTGGAAAATCATACTGCTCTGTCTCCATTCCTTGGATATGGCCTTATGCAGATTTCCTTTTGGTATATGGTTTATTATGTATTTCAATAAAAGACCCTAATCCATGACTTGGTGACACAACATAAACATCCATGGTTTTCATGTAAAATTTAGGTCTGACTTTTGTTTGTTTTCTGAATGTTGGCATTGCTCAACCAGATATTTTGGACAATATTTCTGCCTTTTGTACTTCTGTGTTATTGTAACCAGAGGGATGATTAAATGACAACATGAATTACTACTTTTTGGGAGGAAGGGCCCAGTAATATATAAGTGTTATACTATTTTACTGAATTACTCAGGTCTTCTCCTTGACTGCGGTGGTAGTGCTGCGGTAGCGTTGTCGCCTCACAGTAAGACGTTGTCCTGTTCGATTCTCAGATAAAGCGTCTTATGTGTGGAGACATGCGTGAATGGGTGTACCTTCATTGAAGGTTGTGCTTCAGAGCTGGCAACTCGGCACGTAAAAATCTACAGCCAATCATTAGCGGACCTGAGTTCCACTGTGGCGACCCCTAACCGGGAAAAGCCAAAAGACACAACAACAACAACAACTCAGGTCTTCTCCTTACTGATGATACTGAGTTTTTGTTACATAACAGCTGCACAATGTAGAATTCCTACTCAGGTTATGTGCAGCAATTGTCACCTGTGTCTCAGCATGCATACCTTTGCAGTAATGAAAGGGAGGTCATTATCACATTACCAATACGTGCAGTTACAATATAGCAGTTAGTCATTATCACTTTTCTGGGAAAAGTTTCAGCTGCTGTCACTGTTATTCACATAAGTGGAAGTCGTTATCACTTTGATGAATGTACAAGCCCGGTTGTGTTTTTTTCTCTGCTTGGAGTCTATATATATATATATATATATATATATATATATATATATATATATACATATATATATATATATATATATATATATATATATATATATATATACACATATATATATATATAATTTGTGCATGTGTGTAGTATATGGATATATATGTGTGTGCATAATGTACTTGCATATATATATATATATATACATTGTTCACACTCATATATATATATATATAATTTTGGTGATTCTGCATATCACAACATTTTCCTGAAGGGTCATTTGGGTGAATGTTTCATTTCGGGACGTGTGTAACATGTAGTAATGAAGATGTTGGTAAGGGAAATACATCATTTGTGTACCAGGGAAGTGCTTGTGCATACATGGTCAGACTGCTGAAGATCGTAATACAGATATGCTGTAACAAGTATAGGTTATTATAATTTTTTGTTTATGTATCCAGCTTTTGAGAATAATTTATTATCTGTTAACAGTATGCACATACTGCATTGAGGAAAACTGATGGGTCTTATTTTCACCTGAGTGATGGTCAGATGCGATAACTGGAATTATTACTTTTGTGACTAATTTTTACATGGATGAACCAGATACGTTTGACATTTCTGCTTCTATTACTGTACTTCTGCTTATACTCAATAGTTGGGCATGTTTCCACACTTTGTTAGTCATGGGTGGAAATTAGGTGGTAGAAGGAAGGGCTCCAACATGGTAAAAGAACTGTCCCTGTATGTTGTACACATGTACAGATATCAAAGTTTGTTTCAGACCTAGGCTTTGGAATATATGATTTTTTTCATATTTTGGTACATAACATTGCAAGGGAGAATCTGAATGTGCTAAGTAATACCTCATTTTGAAGACAGTTTTGCTGGTTCCAACATGGTAAAAGAAGTGTGCCTGTATGTTGTACACATGTGCAGATATCAAAGTTTGTTTTGGAGTTAGGTTATGGAAATTATTAGTTTTTTTCATATTTTGTTAAATAACTTTGCAAGGGAGCAGGTCAGTGTGCCAAGTAATACCTCATTTTGAAGACAGTGTTACTCCTTGCAACATGGTAAAAGAACTGTGTCTGTGCACTGTACACATGTACAGATATCACAGTTTGTTTAGTCTTGTAGGATTATCAAAATTATACATTTCCAATACTTCTCATTATTAGGCCCATATCTTTGCAAGGGAGCATGGTGATGACACAAATGATGCATCATTTTGAAGCTGACATTGAGACACACAACATCTACACTGATAAGTAGGCTCTGTCTGTTACAGGTGATGAGATATTATGCTTTGTTTATTTATCAATTATGAGAAATATTATATTAATAATTTCTGTGAATATCTCCATAAAGGAGCATCACACAACAATGGTTAAGGTATCATTTTAAAGTTGACATTCATACTAACAAATTAAATACAAGTTGTTTGGGTCTACATGGTACATTAACCAAGATATTGTACTTTGCTTTTCCAAAAAGGTAAAAAATATGCCCAATATCAACATTCCTTGCTAAATATTTAATAATGACTTTGATATGCACGATCAACATTTACACTGTTGGCAGGAGCGGCCCTAGGTCAACTAACTTGATTAAGAAAGTCATAAGCAAAATATAAAATTCTGGACTTCTTCATTTACAAAATTATCACTGTAACATGCCAGAGTTTACACTGTATAGCAGCTTAAATAACTCCCATACCAATAAAACAGAAAGAAGGAAAGTTTTCATATGATCCTATATTTTCAGCTCTAGACTATGTGAGAATTATAACTTTCAAATGATGTATTCTACCACTAGCCAAAGTAATATGCATTGGTAGAAAGTCAACGTGTTGAAATCAAATTCATTTATTAGCATTACTATCCTAATGTCATTGGCAACTTTCCCATCATTGATTGAGGGTAATATGTTCTGGCTATAACCCCCAAATCACATTTCCATGATAATACTATTCTTTGAAGCATTCTCTATAGTAGTGTATGTGGTAAGGCATTATAGATTGTATGAGACCACTGTGGTCTTAATGTGAATTCTCTTCTTTCCTCACTTTTGTGCAGCTGTCACTGCAGAGTTGTTTATAGCTGAGCCATGGAAAAGGGGAGTCATGTGTGAGAGCAAGCATGCCTCCTGATCCTAACAGCAGTTGCGAGTCAACAAGCCTCCTGTAGGAAGGATGGGTAAGCTATGTCTCAGGACATGAAGATGGCCCACACCCTACCACCTTACTCTTATTAGATGGGTAGCAAATGTGCTGACTAGGCTTCCTGGGCTTTAGCAAATGGGATATGAGGTTCTTGTCTAGCACAAGAATGCCTGTATCTCACCATCAAAGGAACAGAGGAGCTGATTGCGTGCGAGTAGAAAAGACATTGGACAGGTCCTAAGGAGAAGGAAGAAATCATAAACCACTGTGTGCACTGATATTTTGTGTCTGTGCCAGTCAGTGCGATACCATTATAGAAATTATAAAGAAAAGTTAATAAATCCTTTGATTCAAGGCAGTGTCCTAAACTGTAAGATAAGATGACAACTAAATGGGAATATGACTAATCTTGACCAGTTTAGTTTAATATTATGAAATAACGAAATATGTTTAACACAGAAGTGAAAAATGGTGTATGTTATTCTAGAAATTTACATTTATAAAAAGTACCAGTGAATCCACATTGTTATTCATGTATTATGGAGCTCAATTTTGAAATAAGGAAGAAAGATAAGACTTTGACATCTATATTGATGACATGGTCTAAATAAACAACTTTATGACAGCCACATCATGCATTGACTTTTTAGATTTCTTTTAATTATTTTTTTGACCAAAATGATCCATCTGAACTGATACCATTTTCAGCAGAAGTAAAAGGATATAAGCTGTAAGTGTTAGCTACAGTAACACATTCAATAAGTATCATTCAGTAAACTAGTGAGTATAACATGCGGGAGCAAGAAAATCATTTGTAGTGATACCAACATGATGAGTCTAATTAAAGAAAAAAAAACAATCTTTAATTTTTTGGGTATGAGTATTTCTATGGGAGTATCAAAACTGAGCATATAAACTGTAAGTCACACAGATTTGCGGAGGTCACTCTTTCTTTTTTTTTTTGTCTTTTAACAGGGCTATATTAGTTACAAGTGAAGTGAAAGCACAGCTTTGGTCTTACATACGTTGAATTGAGGGCCAGAATTCCATTCTTAAACCACAGACTTGATGGTATCTGATGAGTAATCTAATATGGAATCATTTGAATGTTATATTTGGTTGGTGGACAGCAGGATGTCCATTCCATAGCCTTTTCACATTTAAGAAACAATAGTGGACCTAAAACAGATCATTGGGAGATCCTTCAGTTAATAGCTCGTGATTGTGAGATAAAGCCTTCCAATCTAACAGTAGCAGCTGACAAAACTAGAGAACCAGGAAAAAAGTAATCCTAAGTGTCACAGTTCATGAGTCTGAAGTATTTAATCTGTGCTAAAAAGCTTTCAACAGATTAAGAATGCACCAGCATGTTCCTCAAGTTTGGGTCTGCCGCTTATCTACTTCCTAAGTGAGAGGAGAACAGTGTTAATTATTTGAGCTCGACAGAAGCCATGTTTGAACATGTAAAGGAAATTATTCTCTATTATTGCTGGACAGCTGTTTATGAATGCATTTAACTGGAATTGTGAACGTGGGAGACAGTAGAGTGATGGAATGACAGTTCCTGACTGATCCACCTTTATAAAAGGGTTCTATAATAGCCTTTTCCACACTAAGGGTATGGACGCCTCTAATTGTTAGACTGATTATTATGGAGAATGGGTAAACAGATACATATGCTCCTAGCTTTAAATAAGCTGGATGTCTGTCATCAGATAATGATTCTAGTTTGATTTTTTTCAGCAGTTTCTGTATAAAGGCTACAGATAAAGGTTTGAGCTTGAGAGTAATGGTGTCATTACTTAGACACACAAACTTGGCATTGTGGTGGTTGTCAAAAGTGGCGCATGTTATGATGCAGTCACATAGCTGTATAGCTACTGCTCACTGTGGGGCAGTTCAGCTTTTCCAGGATATCCCTCCTTTTCTGATATAATGAAAAAGTTGATTTTGGATTTTTGGCACATTGTTTGAATGGATGAGATTGTGGGACATTTATTCCCCAAATCATATTACTTTTTCTTATAGGAGATATTTAAATTTAAAAGAATATTTGAATGTGTCAGTGCCCAGCGAACCTTCTGGGATGGCTGGATCATTTGCATGTGGGCACTGCAAAGTATGCAGTAGGATAAGGAATATTTCTGGTTCTTTCATTCATGGACATAAGTCTGTATTCAGGGGAAAATGTGATTGTAGCTCTTGTGGGGTGATTTGTATAGTAGGGTGTGGATGCAGTGATGTGAGATGGTACATAGGCTAGACTAAAAAGGCAGTTAAAGTTAGAATATTGGAACATCTGGGGGATATATGAAATAATAACAGGAAGAGTCCTGTGAATGAAAACTTCAACTCTGTGCACTTGGGCTCTGATAAATCTTTCTTTTTTAGTATTTGTGCTCAGCCAATTCTGTGCGGGGGTGTGGGGATTTTAAGAAACAAATCGATTTAGAAAGTAAAATTATTTTGAACTTTAGGATACTTTATCCTAAAGACCTTAATCTTGAAGTTAACCTAAGCTAAACAATGCCAAATTCTCTGTTCTGTTTGCTGTTTTGAATGTATATGTTTACTGCACAGCAGGGTATTTATTTATTTATTTATTGGATGCATCACATTTAATTGCATAATAAAAAAATATTTATTGCACAATGCACTTTAAGGAAATTAATTAATGTGTAATTGGAGGTTTCTCTGGGTATAAACTGTGAGCCTATTTCAAATGAATGTATCCTTTGAAGGTGAATGGCGGAGGTACCAGATGTCATAGCTGTAAAGTAAAGGTTCCTTGATAGCTGAACGTTCATTTGTGTGCTTATTTATTTTGATGAAATCCCTCTAAGATCATGTCAAAGCTCATTCTTCTAGAACTGCTGCCTCTTCTGGTGCCTTTTTAGGGGACTGGGTTCAAGAACTATTCTACTTGGCCTTCTAAACACACTATTACTAAACACTACATAATAGATGACCAATGCAATATTCAAAGTATTCTGCAACTCAGTCCTCCGCCTCCCAGTATAAAAGATTTGGTGATCTTCCTGTTAGTGATCAATAGTGTTACAGTGATCAAATTATGAGCATAGTGCAGTTCTATGTTTTTCTGCCATAACAGTAAATGTCCAAAGAGATTAACTGTTGCAGTATATGCACCCTCCCTATTTGTCCCTGTTCTCTTCCTGTTCCTTAGCTGAGGTGGAACTAACCTTTCCTCTCTCTGTCCTGCTGATTTAAGTTTTGTTATTGCTTTCATTTAGCCTCAACATACTCTTCCTGGGGCAAGAAAGTTTTGAGGAATTTGCAGCAGTATGTCCCTTATATACTAGAACACCGTCCTGTGCATAGGTTATACGTCGAATGCACAGCATGAGTGGCAGGTTCCCAAGGTGTTTCCAAGGTTTGGTATACTGGCTAATATATAGTATTCTGGGCAGGATATTTGCCATTAATGTGTAATACTGTAACAGTGACCTTTCTGATCTACTGTTATGGTAAGTTCTTACACAACTGTACTTTTTTAATGGTTTTAACTGTGTATGCTGATTAAGAAATTCACGGTAATTTAAAAGAGTTGGAAAACAGCTGTTTTTGCCTGCATTTTGTTGTCTGCTTATAGGTTCATAGGTTCATAGGTTCATACTAGGCTATCTGCCCGAGGGCATTTATAAGCCTAGCCCATTGTTTTGTGGCTTACGCCACCCCTTTAGTATGGGGAACTATACCCATTATTTTGCTGTGCCTCTGTCGAGCAGTGACACTGAGGTAATTCCTGGGGTATATCTGCGATCTCCCATCCATTGGTCAAGATTTCTCTTGAACAAGGCCAGCGAGGTGCTCTGCCTCACATGTACCGGGATTTTGTTCCACAGCATAGGGAGTCTTTGGGTGATGAATCTATCCCTCCAGCACGTCCTATTAATAGCCGTGTCGAGGTTTAAGTCTCCGCCCTTGTGGCTCTGATGGATCTAGATTTTTGAGGTGAAGCATATTCATCAAATCTGGGTTTGACATGGCCTTGTATGTTAGGCAAAGGTCACCTCTGAGCAAGCGGTGGCGACTGAATAGAGCTGGAGTTCTTTCAGTCGGGCAGCATAGGACAGATTTTGAGACCCTTTATCCTTTTGGTGAGGAACTTTTGTGGCCTCTCCAGCTGCTGCAAGTGTCGGGTCAGATACATTCCGAATGGGGCATTGTACTCAATCAGTGGTCTGATGAGTGATGAGTAAAGGGAGACTATGACCTCCCTTGATCTAGATGAGAATCCCTTCATGATAAGGTGGGCAATGTAGAAGGACTTCCTAACTACTTTAGCTACATGGGTGTCGAATGACAGACTACTATCAACCTGGGTCCCCAGGTCCCTGATAACTTCTTCTGTGCTCAGTGGATTGCCACCTATTTGGTAGCTAGGGGTAACCTTGTTTTTCCCGAAGGGTATGACTATGCATTTTTGGCATTTAACTTTAGGCCGTGGCTCTGGCACCAGTTATCCGTTTCTGTGAGACCCTTCTGAAGGATATCTGTGTCAGATGTGTTTTCTACTATGGCGCCCAGTTTGCAGTCATCTGCAAACTTTGTCAGCCATAACCCTCCTGTGTTTGCTTGTACTTGGAAAAGTAGATGCCAAACAAGAGTGGGCCCAGGACTGAGCCCTGTGGGACACCACTTGTGACAGGCTTTGAGTCTGACATGGCGCCAGCAACTCTGACCCTGTGGGTTCTGTCACTCAGCCAGTTTGCAACCCATCTTGTGATGTATGGGTTAACATTTAAGCTGATGAGTTTTTCAATGATACCCGAGTGGGGTATTGTATCGAAGGCCTTAGCCAGATCGAGGTAGGCTGTATGGACTGCCTTTCCCTCATCAATGGCTTTGGTGACTGTTTGAAAAAGTCAACCAAGTTTAAAAGGCATGATCTGCCTTTGACAAAGCCAAACTGGGTTGGATCCAAAGTCTGCAAATTCCCTATGTCTTTATTTATGAGGTCCATTATGATCCTCTCCATGGCTTTGCAGATAAGGCTTGTCAAGCTAATGGGCGGTAATTTCCAGGGTCTGTGGAGGCACCGCCTTTGTGAAGTGGGACCACAGTTGCAGTGCGCCACTCCTGGATACGTATCCAGAGGTAAGACTTTGATTAAACAGCTGTCCTAGCTGTGGGTTTAATTCCTCATTGAGTTTGTGGAGCACACAGCCGGGGACACCATCGGGTCCCATGGATGCTGTTTTTTGCTTTGGAGAGAGCAGTTCTCACTTGGGCACTGGAGATGTTTGGGGGGCTGCACTCATTTGGTATAGATATCTCTCCTTTTGGGGGGGAGGGGAGAAGTTTGCACTGAACCTGTCAGCCAGTATGTTGGCAATGTCTGTAGGATCAGTAATCTTCACATCATTTTGAACTAGTTCTGAGCATATCTGGGAGTTTCCTCCTAGGTTTCTAACATAGCTAAAGAAGGCCTTATGATTGTCTTTTGAGTCTTTAGCTATTTTTCTCTCGAAATTTGCTTTGGATGATTTTATGAGAGCTCTTAGTTTTTACTTATAGTGATCAAGGGTGTCTTACCTTTTAAGGATTTTGCTCTATCTTGTAGTAGCTTCCTCCTTTTGTTGTAGAGTTTGTTTATGGCTGGGGTCCACCAGACTGGACGCTTGCCTTTGGTACAAAGAGTCTTTGTTTTGCTTGGGATTGCCTTATCCATGCAGTCCTGCAGGTGCTGGTAGAAGGCGTTTGTAAGTGATTCAGCGGCTTGAGTATTGTTTTCCGCGGCTCGGGGCCTGAAAGGAGACCACACTAGTCTTTAGAAGTGTGAAGTCGGCTTTTGAGAAGTTCTTTACTGTGGTCTTTTTATTTCAGGTGGGGGTGGGATGAGGACCTCCAGCGAGATTAGTTTGTGATCTGATCTCACCAGTGAGGGTATACTTCCGGTGTTGAACATTGTGCTCCCATGTTCGTGATGATGAGATCAAGTATGTTATCTCCTCTTGTGGGGATGGTGACTAGTTGTTCCATGGCATTTGAGTTTATGAATTCCAGGAACTTTTGGGCTAGGGTGTTTGGGCTTGAGTAGTGTTCCCAGTCTATATTAGGGTAATTGAAGTCACCTAGTATGATGGTGTTTGGTGATACATTTATCCCCTCTAGTGTTTTCAGGAAGGCCATGTGAGTTTCCTGAGTTTGTGAGGGTGGCCTGTAACATGCTACAATTTGCAGAGCAGTCTTGCCTATGGTTAATTGCACCTGGATGGTCTCCGATGCATCGTGCGTTGCCACCAGTCTTGAGGTGTGGGTGTCCTTGATGAATATGGATACCCCCCCTCCTTTCTTGGTATTGTCCGGATTTTGGGGACGGAGCATGATATGAGGTTAAACCTGACAGTGCTGGGGTGCTCTCAGGAGCCTTGAACCAGGTTTCTGTCACAGCACAGACATCGATGTTCTCCATACTGAGAAGGGCCTCGAGTGCGTGCATTTTGAGATTTAGACTTCTGGCATTGAGCAGCATTACCCTTAGTTTTTTCCCTTTTTTGTGTTCTAGGGTGGTAGGTTTAGAATTTGAGCCTTGCCTAAAAAGGCACTATGGGGTGGCAAGAGCCTTTGCCAATATCCGGAATCCCAGGGTGACAGGTGCAAGCCGTCCCTTGCGAAGCAGCGTGGCTTGTCCAGCATGTCATCCCAGGCAGACAGATACTGGATACCCTTTGAATGACACCAGTGTTTAAGCCAATTGTTAAAGCTGATCATCTTATCTCTGTATTGTGGCATCATTCTTGGTGAAGGTAGGATACTGCTCAAGGTCAGGGTCATACCTGCCTGGGCTACATAATCAGAGAGCTCCTCAATGTCTCTTTTCATGTAGTCCAAGGAGGTATGTCTCAGGTCGTTTACACCAGCGTGGACAATGACTGAGTCATATTTGTACCTGCTGTTGAGAGACCTGAGTGCTTATATAATCAAAAATTATTAGTATTAGTTGCTTTTCTGAATTGGTAAACAATTGTATGTTCTATATTGATAAAACTAAAACTTCAGCGTTAACAGTAATATGGTAGGCCATATATTGTTTAATAATTATTTTAGAGAAGGAAAATAAAGGTTATAAGGAGGTATCCATTTACTTAGCAACGTGGTCATTGTAAACAATGAGGGCAGACATATCTAAATAGCAGAGGTGTTCATTTTATATACTGAGGCAAGACATTATGACTGCAAAATTATTTTAATATACACTGCCAAGTCAAAAATCTTCAACTAAGAAATGTAATACCTTTATGTGATGAAGGAAGATATACTTTTTGTGCTCTTTAGAGAGTGACAAATGAATCTGATCTAAAGGACTGGCAGTAGTTTCTATCATTTTGGGAAATGCATTTAAAATGGTTAAGTATCTTTTAAGAAGTTAACTAACCATATGTTGTGTTCAAATAACATATTAGTTCTGATCTTCCTGATAAAGTTTTGAAATTCAGTTTCAGCAAGTTCAAGCAGTTTTCTCTCTTGTAATTAAAGTAAATAAGTCATGCCTGTGACATAGAAGGATAAAGCTTGGCCTACAGCCCAGAAAGCCTGAGTTTGATTAGTAGCTCAGGTGCTTCATATGGCAGGCAGGCAGGGAGGATGGGCATGTCCATCCTCGGGGGGGGGGGGGGGCAGAAGGAATTCGCAAGTGACACCCTCATGCTTCAGATCAAAGCAGAGGCTTTGCTTATAGCACCGAGCTATTTCCATCAATGTGATAAGAGTAGGCTGTGCCACCCCATATAAAGGAGCAGATGTGCAGAGCTGGGGTTTACAGGTGGCGGTGGCCCCTACAGTGACTTAGGTATTCACCACTAGGCATGGAATTAAGACCATGACACATGCTCTCAGTTTCTAGGATGCCAGCAAGATGACCAACAACCTTCATGGCTGCCTGTATGATGGCTTCACTTGGGCATCTCTCACCTCTGTACAGCATGGCACAAATAGCTTTTGTATGGGAATATAAATGAGCTGATCCTGACTGGAAATGACTTGACAGTTGGCTATTAAGAGAGTCAAAGGAACAGGAAAAAGAAAACTATGTAAGTAATTCCTAATTTTACTCTAAAAATGTTCTTGGTACTTACGTATTATCGCAACCAGATTTCGAACCTGGTGTGCTTTCCGATCTTATCATATACCGACTGTATAGTAAAGTAAAAAGGGGTGTGTGAAGGCCAATTCAGTTTTTTATCACCTCGGTTCGGAAAAAGGAACTGGAATAATGGCCAAATTCCTCTTCCTTGTAGCCTCCTTTAGCTTCTTAACTTCACGCAAAATAAAATGAACAGGGAAGAAAGAATGCAGGGTTTACTACATCCACAAGCAGATATTCTTCCACAGCCCAGTGTAATTATCATTCTGTTTAGTCTTACACAATAGTCATTTAAGAAGGCATACAAACCAGATGTGCATTGTAGTGGTGTTGAGGTGAAGTGTGTTACAGAGGCTCACAGTGCTGTACATAATACAGAATCTAAAAAGAACACATGAGTGCATGGCAAAAAAATAACCGATTGCCTGCCTGAGTTCAGCCTTGCATGAATTCAGAACCAAAGAAAATGGTTACAAATGCAGATGCGAAGCAGCACATTAATCTCAAGCCTGAATAGTTGCTGTTATTGGGAAGCTGCTGCTGTACAGCCTAACAATCTTTTCCATCCACTAAACGATGGAACCCAGGAAAAGGATGTTTTCCATTATTCCTGGTCCTGTTTCAGAAGTGATGTGATAAAACGTAATTTGGAGTTTACACACACTATTTCACAGTAACATAAAGTAGTAAATTTCACAACACATTTCAGCAGGAGAAGAGCTTGTAAATGAACCGCTTCTCCTGCTCTGAATCTGGTTGCAATAATACATAAGTACCATGTTCTTTTCTTTTGACATCATACAACAGGACCATATCCAATAAAAATAGCTGACCATAGACAGCAGTTAATATGGCATTACCATGTCTCAGGGATGATATGGGATTGTAGGTGGCCTCTCAGAATTCATCTTTATGTCCAGCATTGATTATGACTTAGCATCTCTCTAGTTAATTAGTTAATACTTACCACCTCTTATTGATGCATGACAACCCTTCTCAATATAGTAATCTCCTTAGGAATCAGATAAATTTAAGGTTGTATAAGAAGGGACACTGTAGTTATAACTGTAGGAGTCTATAAGAAATTTAAAGTCGAATACAGCAGTTTTTTTTAATCAAAAACAAAATCAGAATTCTTTCTTAGAGTTCAACAAATGAGGTACAGTATTTTCTTTCTAATGAATATAATTTCACATTACACATCTCTGTTTTTTGTTGCACAGAAGACATTTGCTTTAAATCTCTTGCTCACTGTTTCTATCTTACCTGCTAGAATTCCTGCTATGGAACCAATTATAGAATGCAAGCAAATGGTTGGAGAACAGATAAACAGAGCAACAATGAAGATTCCTCCTGTCCAAGGGTTATCACAACCATATACCTGGCCAACTCCAACTGGTATAGCTCTGAGTAGCTGAAATATTAACAGCATAAACAGCATAAGAACATTGCAAACTAATTTGCATGCATTTCTTTTTTTTTTTCACTTTATACTCTTAATTTTAATGTGATACATGCCTCAGGATACTTTTTGAACCTCTGCATATCTGAAGGAGTTCATTATTGTCATTCTTGTTTCGTTGTATACTGTAATACTATACAATTAATGAACAGTGTGACTAAGTGTACATGTAAGACAGTGAATAATCAGTAAACCCAGACATTATATAGCAACCTTCCATCCAGTAATATTGGAGCTACCATATGACAGCAGCTGTACAAAGATTCCTTAATATTAATTAAATGTGCTCCTCAAGCCAAGAGGGCTGACATTCTTCAAGTTTCTGATCCAATGATTGGCACCCAATAATGATATCTCTTTAGCAATAAATGAACAGAAGCAGAGACAATACAGGGCACTGGTAGGCTACATCGAGATTACATGGTATAAATTTAACTTTCTACCAATACCAATATAGAACATCCTACAGAAGTACTTCCTTCTTACAGTGCAAGTCATTCATTTGGTCTGTCAGTTATCTGCCTGCATGTCATGGATTATACTGTGCAAGTGAATTCACTAAGTGTCCTTGTATAACTAGATTTGTGAGAACTGAAGCTAAGTTTTGTATTGCATAATAAGTGGCAACTACATAGCAACACTGTTTTTGTAGACATTTGTTTGGAGATAACTGAATTTTGGGCAATATTATCCACTGAATTGATGATGCACTACTAGCTGCCAATGAACACTAACATATTTTCCTGCCACTACATTTAAAATGTATTTGTAGTGTAAATGGGAGCAAGAAAGATCATGTAGTGGTATTTGGTAAGGGGCATTGGATGAGTACACATAGATACCCCCACCCTACAATGGAAAGGGCATGATAACAGAATGGGGTGCATTTGCTTAAAAAGAAAGACAGTGCTGCTAATGAACCACAGTGTGTGGACTGCATGTGCTCCCACTGTTGTCATCATGTCTGTATTGTAATTGGCATAGCTGTAAGAGGTTCAACAGTATTGAATATTGTATGGATGTGGGACTAAAAGCTGAAAAATAATAATTACTTTAATTTCATCATTTATAAAACTGGTGCTTGCTACTCTTTTATTATGGTATAATGACTCAGGGAGATAAATGTGGATGACATGTAAGGTGATTTTCTTGCAGAAAGGTTTGTCCTAAATAAATAACTGTTGTCAAAACCATGAACTGAAACTAAGTGTCAAAAATATATTAATGCAGTCTTTTGGAAGTCATTTACCCAACAGAACCACTACATTGATAATATTATGTTAAGAGATGACCCAGTAGTTTGGGATTTGGGAACATATGTGAATAGTGACCTAACCTTCGACCAGCATGTGTCCACTCTCATTAAAAAAAGTCTATATTGCACAGCTTATAGGCAAAGGGATGGGTCTATATCTAGAGATGTCATTGTATTCCTTTACTCAGTCCTCATTTAGCCAGTCACTTAGTATAATGCCCTCTTTGGCATGTATCTGTCCAGCCGCATGCAGCAACTGAAACACTCACAGAAATACCTTACTAAAAGGATACAAGGCTTAAACAATACTTCCATATGAACAAACTCAAAGCCTTGTCACTATACATGCTATCCTACACACTAAGAGATTACCTGTGTCTGGCTTACAAGGCATCCTCTGACCCAATACTGATGGACTTACTGCATATCTGAAGTCAAATGTCATTAGAAATATTTGGCCTAAGGATCTAAACCTCTTCTGCAAAATCAGCAGAACAGTCTACAGGGACAGACAGACAGATCTTGCAGAGGATACCACTGCTCTGGAACAGAATTGCCATCCATGTAAAACAAAGTTCATCCACATCTATATTCAAGCACAACTTAGAACTATGGATGGAAAACAAAATTTAAACTAGTACTGCCCCACAGCTCCTAAATGTTTTATCCCAAGCATCAGTCCCCTCAAATTGTCTAGGGTATGATCACAGTTATTCTCAGTTGGAATGGGTCTATATCACTTCATCGAATTGCTGTTTTATCAGATAACTAATCATCAAACCCTTATTGTTGAAGCTCCTATTCATTCAGCAAATGACCTAAACATCAAATTTAAATTCAATTAATTGTTTTACTTGGCCAATACCGCAAACATTAAATATGCTGTCACAATAAACTGCAAATAATGAAGTTGAATAACACTGGTCTGTGCAGATCTTTTTTTCTTCATTTTTGCATGGGGCAAGCCCCCCGACACCCTCTATATCAACTTCGAGATTGCACTACATTGAGGAAAAGGGTAAACTAAGAAAAATAAACATAGTTTATAAATATCACCTTTTTATGTTAATTTAAAGAATGTTTTCTTTATTTACCTTTCAGGTTTAATAATACAATTTTACATACAGCTTCTAAATATCTGATTTAAAGCATTATTAAAGAAAAATGTAGCAATAAAGCCTAAAGTACTAAAGAAGATGTGACATGTGTTTAGGGTATATCATGACAGAAATAAGTTGAAACATTAGATGTAATGCAAGGAATAAGTTCGCACATTATATAGAACTATCTATCTGTTTTATTAGCTTAATGTAACGAGGCACTGAATACTTTAGTAAAATACTATTATGACTTGCTTGCCCTGTGGCATGAAGGATTCATCACTGACTATGACCCAGCTGACCTATGTCCAGGTAATGATCAAGGTGTTGAAGCAGCCATTCAAAGAAGGATAGGAGTGAAGAGTTGTGTCCTGCTCATCTTCTAAAGAAAAAGTGGCTAGGGATCTGGTTGAGGGGTGCATCTCTTGCTACTGAATCTCTTGCAGAAAATGTAAACTTTGTGGAAGCCATCTGCTCAACAAAGGAGAGATTATGTCACTCATGGAAGCTGATGGCCTAGTGCTGCAACCACTGTATGCCTTTCCCCTGAGCATTCACATTGCATACAGAGGAGACATTAGGGTTACATATATCAAATGCCTTATTAACTGAATATAAGCCAGCCATGCTGCAATTGGTTGTCCCTCTAAAGTGAGGACAATGGGGTCAGATTTTTGTGTCTGGTCAGATTGTTGACAAGCATAGGTTAACAGAAAGTTATATATCATTATGACCATGTAAGAAGCTATCTTATGATATTTGGTATATTTATCATTTTCATCGAGATTTTTTTTATAATTTGTAATAAAATTTAACCTTACTCTTCAGTAAGAAGTACTATGGCATGTGTGTGTGTGTGTGTGTGTGTGTGTGTGTGTGTGTGTGTGTGTGTGTGTGTGTGTGTGTGTGTATGTATGGATATATATATATATATATATATATATATATATATATATATATATATATATATATATATATATATATATATAATTTTTTGAAGAGGGAAAACCCACGAGGCAAACATGCTTCTTTTCAGAGGCAAACCTGGGAGCACTGCCTGTTTAACAAGGATGAAGTTATTAACATCTCATAACATTAATCCTCTGTGCAAAATTATCACAGCCATCTTTTATACCATCAACTCTGGCACATATAACCTCTGTTGAATGTCTCATTCAAAAGATGGATCTGCACCCAGGTTTCTTTGTCTTTTCATTTGTCCTGTATAATATAGATTAAATGAGTATTAGTCAAAGTATCTTTTGAATCTGTTTCTCATGGAGATACAGAACTCAAAAGGAATTAATGCCAAGAAGCTGTATTAGAAGGCATCCATAATAAATAAAGAGCTACACACCAGAAGTGCATTAAAACATTTATTCTCTGGTGAGCCTTCCTAAGACAATAAAATCACATAAAACTTCACAATATAAGCAAAATTAATTAATACAAAAAAATCAGAAAAAGCATATGTAAAACTAATAAATAATGCAATAAAACTGTTAGTAAGACATAAAACATAAAAACATTAAACCCTCTGTAATTGCATTCCATATTCAACAAGAATGGCGCTACAATGCTACATTTTGCAATAAATAAACTCTCAATACTGTAACTGTTTTTTTTTAAGTTATCTCATAGCTTTGATGCTCTTATTCCCTGGTACTTGACGTTAGGTCATCAGGCAAGCCATTACGGTGATTTAAGACTGATAGTATATGTTTCCTTTATATTCTTAAGCATTCCAGCTCTGCTTTTCTAAAGTACCTTTTTGTTTCTCTTGTACAGAATATACTGCAGTACCAGGAACTTGATAGATAATTCCATTTGCTGTGCAGTTATAATTTCCAGCTGATGTAACTTTTACCTCATTTTTAAAGAAAGGAAGAAATCACATAAGGGAAGAAAAATAGTCTATCTTCCCAATCATTTCTAATCTCTTCTGATTGATTCTTATAGTTGTCATGAAATATTTTATATGGCCTACTAATTATTACCATTTTTCATAGCAGCTTGTATTCTAGATTCAAGTAAAAACTGCCTGAGCAGGATTTTTACTTGGCACTCCCATATCCCTTACTCCGTGACTATACTTTGATAACAATTTCTGCTAGGGAAAGCAGTCTCTAACCTAATTTCCAAAATTCTTCTTGGTCTCAACCCACTCTTTTATCTTTCCCCTCACTAATCATTTGTTCCGAATACCTTGGTGCATTTGCCAGTCTTCTTTAACAAATTCCAGCTCCCTCTTGCATATTTTCTGTATCACTACTTGCAGTCCCTACTGGCAAATATGAATATAATAATCTGTATGGTAGTTGTTATTCTTTTCAAGGATCTGCATCCAAAATCCTACTCTTCTCATTTCTTGAACAACCCCCCACTTCATTGTCATCTCTTTCCACTTTCAGTTATAACCTTCTGTCTGTGTGCATATGAGCCTTAAAGGTGTAGCTCTAAAATATGCATTTAATTCAAGTAATCCAAAATCACCTTGTTCTATTGGACAGATCCACCTTAACTCTTGCTCTCTTGCCTGCCCAGAAATATTCCGTCATCTTGTTATTAATAATTGTCTATAACTTCCACAGCGGTTGACAAGATATGCCTGACCTGTATAAAAAAAACTAAAGGGACTAAAATCATTTTCTCTGCTTGCTTACATCCTACTATCCATATCCACAAACAAGAGCTTCCAGTTTCTCAGTTGTTATTTTATCCTTTGTTTAGTCTCTTCTCTCAAATCCTTTGCTATCATATCAGAAGTCTTTTTAATCCATACTCCTAAATAGTTCATCTTATCCTGTCCCCATAATTATAGGTATCACTGAACTACTTTGGGTGTGGGTATATAATTTATGGCAATAACCTTTGTTTTATCTTTTTATTAATTTTATATTCTGAAAAGTCTTGAAACTATGTCAAAATGTTCCACAACACTGATGTGTCCTTTTTTTAGATTTATCAAGTACAACATCATGCTGTCTGCAAATAATGCTAACTTTTCTTGATTACAGCACTGATTATACCCTTGAATTTCTGAATCTTTTATTTTCTTTGCTAATGGGTCTAAACACAAAGCAAATAACATAGGGGAAGAAAGACATTCCTGCCTAGTTCCTCTGTTTAAATGCAACATAATGGAGAAGAACCCTTATACTTTAATTTTTGCCTCTGATCTTTCATATATCTTCCTAATGAACGTTATTATTGCATCAAGGAATGCAAATGTTTCCATTGGCATACTCCTAATATCCCAGCTTAATCTGTCAAATGCTTTCATTTCATCACGACCCACCAACATCACCAACATTTTCTTATATTCTGCATCCTTCTAGATCATCATTGTTCTATTAATATTTTCAAATGTTTGCACACATTCCAGAAAACCACACTGATCCATACCTACAAATTTCTGCAACACCTTTGCCATTCTTTTAGCTAGAATAGACATAAACACTTTATAATCATGGTTTAGAAAGAAGCTGAGTTTGATGAGTCTTTATCCTGTTTGGGTAATACAGCCACCACAGCTTTCTTCCATGAAATTGGTGCTTCCACTCCTTTTAAAAATACTATTAATCAAAATCTTCTATATATTTATCACATTCTGCCCTCCTAACTTCCAAAATTCTACAGGAGTACCGTCTGTTCCTGGAGACTTCCCTACCGATTTGATTATTCATCACCATTTTTACCTCATCTACTCCTATCTTAATTAGTTGTTGAGCCTCATCTTCCTCTAATCTTGGTATAATTAAGTCTTCCATAAATAAATTCCATTTGTGCTCTTTATTGGTTTCAACATTCCTCTGCTTTATAGAACTCTTCATAAACTTTCCAAAATATCTCTAATTCTACTATAGGATCTCTGGTCATTTTTCTTGTTATAGGCTCCATACGTTTGGAGAATTTAGTTTATGTTGCCTAATCCATTTTGCTAAAAGTTTTTGTGCTCTGGTGTATTTTACCAAAAAAATAGTTGTCTAACAGCAGTCTTTCTAAACTAATGCATATTATCCAAATACTCCTTTGTTTTCTTTTTAGCGCTCTGCAGTTGCTACTCTTCTTGTTCTGAGCTTCACCTTTTTCTACAATACATTAACCTTTGTCAGCCCCTCTAAATAATTTATATTACTTTTTAACTATATTTCCTTCCTTTTTATTTCTGTCTTATTTTTCATCTCCATTTTCATTTTATCCCACTCAGCAGCTGTCCCACCTGAAGAAATTTATATCTTCTTTGCTAACTCTTGAATAATTTCTTTTACTCATTTCTTAAATTCCTTCCTATTTAACAGGTATGTGGGAATGTGCCAGTATATCATTTTTACTTCAGTACCCTTCATTTTTGTATTAGTTGTAACTGATGCATGATATGAAATAGTTATTGGATGTGCCAATGTTTTCAACTAAATGCACATGCTCCTGTGAAATATTAATTATATCCAGTTTACCCCATTGTATATTGTACCTTGGAAAATGATATGTAAATTCTACCTGAGATCCCACTACTGAATTTACATCTTCCATACCAAATACATTCATAAATCTTTCAGAAAACTACTCTCTTTTGTTATATATCCCTTTTTGGTCACTCTGACACATCCTCATTATTGTAAATCAAGTTCCAGTCCCCACCTGTAAGGGGGTCTATATTACCATGTCGAAAGACATGTTTGCTGAACACGTCTTAATCAACATGGAACTATCGACCTGTTAAAATCCCGAATGGTCGAGTCAGCAAATTTTTTCCTAGGGGGAAAAAAAAATCACTCGGCCAAAAACAAAACAAAAAAAACCCCCCACACTTTCAAACCATACAATGTGGAGAACAAACCCCCCTAACTAAACATACCAACTCCAAGATTACAGTACACTGGGGAAAAGGGCAAATCCTCGATGATGGCCGAGCAATTTTTTCCCCTGGGAAAAAATTCACTGACTCGGCCATTCTGGATTTTAACAGGTAGATATTTCCAAGTCGACTAAGATGTGTTCTGTGAACATGTCTTTCAACATGGAAATATAGACCCCCCCCCCCCCATAAGTAATATTCCCTGCGGAATACTGAATATTTCTCCCAAAATGTTTTTAAAACTCCATAATATCAGTTTTTGGCAGAAGATAAATACGTACCAGCATAATCTTTCTTCCTCTTGCCAATAGTCGCTTTCTGGATCAAATCTACATTTAGATTTCTCATGGTGCTTTGAGTGTAATACTGCTTAATGTTACCTGAGTATTATGTATGCTGTATGTGTACTACTGTTATTATTTTTCATGGAGTTTTTCTTCCTGGGACTTTTCCACAATGGGGCTTGATTGCTCAGTCAGACTTTCTCTGTAAACAAATGGAAATAAATAATAAATAACTGCACGACAAAATAAACATGTAGTCTGTCCACTTTACTATAACTAGCCTTAATGCAAGTATAATTATGAATATCCATATAGTATTAACCATCTTATTTCTAGGTGTTTTTTTATTATTCATTTATGTATGCTGTGATATTTTGTGCACTTTTATCTTCCATGGAATACTTAATTCCAAGGGGTCAGGGGGAATGTTTGAATGAACTGCTGGTAACAGTTATTAATTTATTATTAATTTACTAGTTTTTTGTAGTAACTTACAAATAAGAGAATACATATCTCTGCTGACAGATGTTTGGTTGGTCCTTTGGTTAGTGGCTACAGACGTTTTTATAATGTCACTCCGTGAACTCACATGTTTAGTGTTTACAGAAAATGTCCAAGCTATCTAGTTTTGCTGAACTAATGAGCTCATTAAAAGGGAGTGACATGTCATGTCTACAGTTAATAAGATTTGGCTTTATTGGCCTGAATGCTTCGATAATGACTTAGAAAAAGTAAAGTAAGTTGGCATTAAGAAGTCATATAGCTTGAATGTATGACCTTAATGTGCCATATGCATATTTCTTATGGGTCTCCTTCAATAGAGTTTTAAGGTATTACATAGTGAAGAATGGTTTACCAGGATCTTTTTGATGTTTCTAGCTGTGTGGCTTTTCTATGTGGCCTTTCACTTGTTGTTTTGTTATTATGCACCAGTTAAGGTATGTTGTAATAAATTAAAAATATACATGAAAAATGTGCAGAACCATTGGCCTAACATTATTTTTAATCATTGTTTTGAAGAGGTATTATTTTTTTTATTCATTTGACATTTGTTTACCAGGTAAGGTAACTGGTCTAAGGACCCTTTTCAGCCACAATCCTGGCCATTTGGGCAAGAATGATAGACATAACAACATTAAAACAAGAACAAATTGAAGCAAAATAAAGAATTGTATAAGAAAAAGATGCATTCCCCTGGATTTACTATTCTTCCGTGCAGGACTAACTTAGTCCTGCATGTATGTGGCCATTTAGGAGCAGGATGGCAGCGTGCCATGCATATTAATGAAGGCACGCTGCCTGAGCTCCTAATCTTACATGGATCGTCTAAGAGTGCAGATGGCATGCCTAAGAGCAGAGCTCTCGGAATATACATGCCCCTGCAATGAAGAACAGCAGAAAGTCCTAAAAGAATGAGCGAGACTGCTCATAGGTGTACGCATACCCCCAGCAACATCCCCCCGTGTGTACAAGAACAATAGTTAACACCAAAAATATAAAGCTACTTTCTTTTTTTATGAAACAGATTAAATTTAACCATAGGTGCACGGGTTTGCCCATCACTTAGCTAGGGTTAATGCAGCTTAAATAGCAGAAGATGATAAAAAGCAAGATATAGGCAACTGAAGTAGTATAGCAATAGTGTAGTGGGCAGAGCATTCGCCTTATGAGCAGTCATTCCTGGTTCAAGTCCCACTGCAGCACATTCCATTTTCCATGTCAAATCACTTTATGACCAATATTTCTAGTTGCATAACCTACTAAATAACATATATTTGTGAACTGGAGTACTGCATTAAATGCAGATATGAGGTGTCAGTGTCATAATGTTGCAAAGTCCACAGATAATCACATGTGCCCCTCACAGTATATGTACGCAGGAATCAGGGATACAAAGGGAAGGTAAAATGCTTAATGAATGGTAACTCCATACAGCTTCCAAATACCCCACCTTCCCAAGAATCATTAGATATTACTGTCTAAATTAGTGCAGTAGTAAGTGGGAGTAAGCACTAGTAAGCAAGTGTAAGCACTATTAAGCAGTAATAAGCGGGAGTAAGCATATGTAAGCACTAGTAAGCAGGTTTAAGCCCATTTACGTGGGGGTAAGCAATATTGAAGCTAACTCTCTGTAAGCATATTTATCCAGAGGTTAGCATTGTTTACCCTTGCACAAACCTGCACAAACCCGCTTAAAGGTGTCTTAATCACTCTGTATGCAACAGTCACTGTTTTGGCCAGAAACAAAATAAACAGCGTTTGCAGGTCTTGAACCCAGCACCCTATAGTCACAGTAGTTAATCATTAAGCCATCACAGCAGTACATAAAACTGAGGTATCACCAAACAAATGCTCACTACAGTAAAATCAGACTGAACATGTGAAAGGAATCTATATACAGTCTTATGTTCTATAACCTACTACATAACATAAATATGTGAAATGGAGTACTGCAGTAAGCCCAGATGTGAGGTGTAATTGTAATAGTGTTGAAGTCCCCTAATAAAAACAAGGACCCCATACAGTGTACGTACACATGAATCATGGATAGCAAACACATATATAGCATGTAATGAATAATAAATCAATGCCAAAAAGCAAATAGAATGCAAATTAAATATTAAGCAATGCTAAGCATTGCACAGGCCAGCTTAGTAGGTGTAAGCAATGTGTAGGCCAGCTAACTCAATTTGCCCATTGCTATACCCCTTTAAACAATGCCAACCTTAGGTAAGCAGGGTTGCTCATAACTCAGCCTTTTCAAAACCATCCAATCACACAAAGTGCAGGAAATCAGCCCTATTTAATCCCAACAGGCGGGAATACATCTCATAACTAGTTGTAGTTTCCCCTTGCAGGCACCATGTCTGGAATGGGAGAGGGTGTGCGCCTTTGGGCACAGCGCTGGGGCATCCAGGAGTCCAGAGTCATGGCAGGGCTCCTTGTCAAAGACCATGAGCAGAGACTGCTGCAGAGCTAGTACCAGGGTTCCCAATATAAAGCGGAAGCCTGGGACTGTCTTGCCCGTGACCTTACCAGTGCCACTGGCATACCCCGAACTGGTGATCAGGTCAGGTATCACTATGCCCACCTTAAGCGGCGAAAGGGGAATCTCTTGGATCAGTGGATCCAAGAGGCTAGGAGGACAGGGGCGGTCCCAGATGAGTGTAAGTATCACTCCACTACCTGTTTAATAATTGTCAGCTCATGTATATTATGGATAGGTATGGCTAAATATTCCTCTTATGTCCTTCACAGTGGCAAGTGAATGGGCTGCAAACCAAGAGGCCCATGGATATCACTTGGAGAGGTTGTAATGCGGGGCAGGTTAGTAATACTCTTGCATGTACTGTCATAGGAAATAAATCTAAAAGTATTAGTAAGTTAACTGCCTGTTTAAAACCTATTGTTTAAGGCAAGTACTGCATACATTTGAGAATATGGCAGGAAGAGTCTCATATATGTTGTATGTAAATAAAAGCATAATAGCCTGATAATAAAGGTCTAACTGCTCGACTGTATGTGTTTACTCTGGTATCATATGGTAATGTAGATTTGCAATTATGTAATAGTACTATTGTATTAAGCACTGTTACCCACACTGTGCAACATAAATAAAATGTGTAGGAATGTCTGTATATGACTAGTGTAATCCCCAGAGGTCAGGTAGTACAACTGGGAGAGACATAGAAAGAAAACAGTGAAAAGACAGACAACAAAATCCAAATAGCACACACAACTGAGATGTGAACTGATGTATTTTTAGCACACACAGCCATGGTCCAAATCCTGGGAGTGGTAGTACTTTGCATACAGAATTATACCCCACAACTGTACAGATATGTCCGGACTGTCCAGTATATTGGCCCATATCTGCTGCCTGTCACTGTGTCCCCCTGGCAAATCAGTGGGATGATCCCAGATGTATAGGCTGCAAACAAGAAATAAAACTGATTGTCACACATCTATAAGAACAAACCAGTCACTCTAGCAACTCCCCAAACTGTTATGAGAGTAATAAGCCAAGTATGTCCCATCTACACCCCCATTTTGTCAAGCTGTGACCAGAGTGTGTGCAGTAACAGAGTGAGATGTAAGTGCATAATACTAATGTAAAACAGGTACTTTGTGTGGCAACAGTCAGGTAGTGCTAACAAACATTGCTCCCACAGGTACCTCAGATACAAACACTGTGCCCAGAAATAAAAGTGGTACCCTGTACTGGTACTGTTTACTTTGGTATTGTATGGCATTGTTAGTGTTGCAGTTCCTCTGAATAATAAGGTATTACTCATCACGGTCACCCACACTCTGAACATAATATAACTGTCTAGGAAATCCTGTATAAGAGTGATGTAATACACGGTCAGAATGTAAAACCATAGGAGAATTATACACAGAAATCAGATAAGAGATATACAGCAATATCTGTATAGCACATACAACTGTGACAGACAGTGTTTGTGTTAGCAGACACAGCCATGGTCTGAATCCTGGGAGTGGAAGCAGGCTGCATACAGAATCATGCCCCACAACTGTACAGATATGTCCAGTACATTGGCCAATATCTGCTGCCTGTCACCCTGTCCCCCTGTCCCCCTGGGAAGTCATTGGGATGATCTCAGATGTTTAGGCATCAAACAGGAAATACAACTGATTGTCACACATCTATAAGAACAAACCTGTCACACTAGCAACTCCCCAAAATGTTATTGGAGTAATAAGCCAAGTATGTCCCATCTACGCCCCCATGTTGTCAAGCTGTGACCAGAGTGTGTACAATAACAGAGTGAAATATATGTGCATAATACTAGTGTGGATTCTGGTAATTTGTGTGGCAACATTCAGGTAGTGCTAACAAACATTGCTCCCACAGGTCTGTCAGATATGAACATTGTGGCTAGAAATAAAAGATTGATACCCTGTACTGATACTGTTTATTCTGGTATTGTATGGCATTTTGAGTGTTGCAGTTGCTCTGAATAATAAGGTATCACTCGTCGGTGTCACCCACACTGTGCTACATAATATAACTGTCCAGGAAATCCTGTATAAGAGTGTGGTAAGTCACTAAAGTTTGAAGAGGGAAATAGTCTACATGTGTCCAGGTTCACCTGCATGTGGTCAAGACATGGCCAGAGTCCATGCAAAAAGAGATGGACAGGTATGTGTATAACATCAACCTGGAATCAGGGAGTATGTGTTGAAACAGTTAGTGTTAACAATTTCTCCACAGGTATACCAGATAAGAGGTGTATGCTACAGGTAAAACCAGTTCATGTATATAGTTGTCAATGCCATATCACTGTCCAAACTAAGGCAATAGGGTAGTGCACTAATACTTGTAAGGTACAGATAACAGCACTGACTAGGAAAGTAATGTGAACTACAGGAATATACTAGTTGCTAATTGACACCCCCCCCCACCATATCTGCAACAATAAACTAAATACCCAACTCAATTGGTATGTGATGGCTTCACTGTAATGTTGGGCCATATGTCTTATTGTTTGATAATTATTTAAATCTGTTTCTATGCATGTGCTATGTTGAAATACTCCAACATTGGTGGCATGGTGCCATCAAAGTACCTCCGTACTGTTGTAATTACCACTGTTGTCCCATAGATGCATGTGTTCTGTTTGCTATGCAACTGTTCCATATCTGGAGTCTGGGTTAATGGGAATACATATGCATGCTGTTATACCTAATCCTGGAATTTGTTGACTATTACTAACCCACATATGTTGATAAAATATAAACACCAAAGCACGTATGGGAATGCGGGTCCCAGTGGACCCACCTGTCCCACCTCAGCTGGCCGTGGCACTGGGCACCAGCATGTCTGGGGCCCAACCCAAGACCTCCTTGTCCACTGGTCCTGCACCATCTTCAGGTGGAACCGCATTAGGGGATGGGGCTTGCACCCCCCCCCCCGGGAGTGAGCATGGACAGGAACCTGTCACCTGTAGACAGGTCTGGGTCATGTTGTGTAGCGAGCTCAATCAGCAGTTTGGAAATGTGCTAAGCCAGCTCAAGGGCCATGTGTCGTGACTAGAGAGTCGGCCTGGCTGTCCGACTCAGCCCCCAGCACAGCCACCTTCGGGGCTGTGAAGTTACAGTGGTGACTGCCCATGGGTGAGGACCTCAGCCCCACTTTTTCCACTAGGGGGCTCATGGGCTTCCGATTTCCCAACACTCCTCCCCATCAAGGTGTTTACCCCCAACATGTGTTATATATCTCCCCTGTATGTGTCTTATTTGTCTTGTCTGTTAGCCTACCTCCCCAAATATACCTACTATCCCCCCCAACATCCCACTCTCACCTGAAAAAAAGAAGGGCAATCTGTTCCCCCCAAAATATCTCGCCCCATACATAGCTGTCCATTTTGCACGTGTCCACTGGACACATGTATTCTGGTCTAATTGGCATCACAACATATTATTGTTGTCCTCACCCCACTCTCAGGGGTTTGAGTGTCCAAATCTACCTCCAAATGCAGTGTATATGCACAGCTGTTGTTGTACAAGAAATGGGCAGCTAGGAACTTCCCCTACACCCTTCCTGCACATCCCTAACTATTTTCCCTACTGTCTTTCACTCATTGTGCCCCTTTTTCACCACTTTCCTATCAACCCTTTTTTCTTTTCTTTTAAAGAAATGAGTGCAGGGGTAAGCAGGAGTAAGCACTTTTAAGCAGCAGTAAGCGGGTTTAAGCTTGGTTGAGTGGGGGTAAGCAATGCCTACACAGGTTAAGCAATTGAGAAGCTAAATCAGTATAAGAAACTGAAACCGGAAGTTAGCAGTGCCTTAATCACTCTGTAGCCAATGGCCCTTGTTCTGCCCAGCGACAAAATAAACAGCCTTTGCAATGGCCAAACCGAGGACCCTGCACATCATAGCCAAAAGTGATTTACCACTAAGCCATGTCAAATGCACATAACCCTGATGTTTTCACAAACATATCATCCAGCCCAGTCATTCAACAGTACAGGAAATGTATTTAAATAGGTGTGTGTGTGTGTGTGTGTGTGTGTGTGTGTGTGTGTGTGTGTGTGTGTATATATATATATATATATATATATATATATATATATATATGTGTGTGTGTGTGTGTGTGTGTGTGTGTATTATATATATATATATATATATATATATATATATATGTGTGTGTGTGTGTATAGATATATATATATATATATGTATATATATATATATATATATATATATATGGATCTACGTTTTTAAATCGAAAGTACAGTTCATCGAACTGTACTTCCTCGAACATACTTCCGCAAAAGTGCATTTTTCGCAGAATAAAAAAACAAAAACGAAAAAAGTAAAATAACACACTAAACAGTGTTATGCAGGGGGGCAAGCCCCCATGCACCCCCCACACCCCCCTACTTTAATATTCTCACTCGGAGAGCGTACTACAGTGGGGAAAGGGAATATTCCCTTACTCCCACTATACTACGATCTAAACAAAACTTTCTTTAATTGTACATCAACAGTATACGTTGATGCACAACTAAGGCAACATGCAAACTGCATGTTTTCCTTTTTGTTTACTTTAGCGAAAGTGCATGTTTGACAAAATTCACTTTCGCTAAAATAATTTCGACAAAGATGAACCGTACTGTCGATAAAATAAATAGGACCCATATATAATATGCATACATTTATAGATATATATATATATATATATATATATATATATATATATATATATATATATATGTGTGTATATATATATATATATATATATATATATATATATATATATATATATATATATATACATATATATATATATATATATGTGTATGTGTGTGTGTGTGTGTGTGTGTGTGTGTGTGTGTGTGTGTGTGTGTGTGTATATCTATATATTCATATATATATATATATATATATATATATATATATATATATATATATATATATATATATATATATATATGTATGTGTGTATATATATATATATATATATATATATATATATATATATGTGTGTATATATTTATATATATATATATATATATATATATATATATATATATAAAAGCATAAATATATATCTATATATGTGTATACAGACATATCTACAGATATAAAAGAGAGCATAACTAAAACATATATGTCCACATGCATTGTTAATGGGGGTGAGGGGACCCTAACAACATAAGTCTTGTACGTATAGATATCCCCCTCCACAGCCAAACACATCTGCCCTGCAATACACTACCAACTATTGCAAATCCCATAACCAGGACCTAACACAACATGGGCACAAGATGTTAACAGTACTCCAACCCACCTGTATGATGTCAGGCTGGTATCAGTAACATATCATGCAGTGCAGTCTGGCTACCATAGGGAATGTATAATGTGGAAGCAATCAAAATTCCTAAGATACATATACACAGGCACATATATGCAGATATATACATATATATAGATATATATGTAACTACACGTACACACACAGAGATATGTATAGGAATATACATATGTAGATGGTGCACACACTACGGAACAGCCACTATGCCTACAGTTTCCACCTTACCAAGTGGACACTGTACGAGCCACCCATACAAATGACAATTGTTGCCTGCAACATATACCCACATAGAGGTCAAAGGATATAATACCACACACAGGTTTGCATACATGGGAAAGCTTTATTTGTGTACTATTACAGTCTGCCATGTCATATAGCTGTTTAGATACATATGAAAAGACTAATGCAACTGTGAAACAGTTATATTGATACAGTATTCTGGAAAGGTTTACATATGTTGCTGTCCAGGCCGAGACCTTCAAGTAGTTCAATAGTAAATACAGACTGGGCCACAGGATAACAATCAATCAACAGTAAGTAAAGCAGGTGTATATTACACCAGCCTCTATCTGCACTCTGTATACAATCCCTAGGGGCTAAAGACCTTAGTTGATGCAATGGGATGCATCTGTTAGATAACAAGGCATAACTGACACCATCACAATCACACTGACAAACAGAACAGTCTGTATTGCAGGAAGCAGTAGGCCTGTATTTACCCAAGGTGTATTGTATGGTAATGTACATCCAGATACCTTAAGCAGCTTACCCCTGATACCCCCACATGTTGTAACAGCATAGGTTAGTTATGGTGCATCCCCCCCAATAGACTGACATACAGAGCCATATACCACTGTTACATACTCTGGCCTCTGGAGTGCATAAGGGCACACATTTATTGTGTAGATGAAGCCCACATATATGGACCCACTCCCACAATATATGTGGGGTCCACAACAGCAGTGGACTGATCGCAGGAATGGCAGCATGACATACTCACAGCCCACTACATAACCCCAGACAGCATGTCATATGGACAAAACCTGGTATGTAGGTGGAGGACATATGCTGGAACACAGCATATATGTGACATACTGTCATACACTAAGCAAGTTGCTGGTGTTACAGGATAGTCTGCAACATACCCTTAGTCAGGAATACGAAGTTAGAAACAGAAATGGATGTAGCCATGTACTGATAACACTCAGCACACACACACTGCCAGTGATATATCTGACACAAGACCTGTGTGGTGGACAGACAAAACATAATAGGCACATCTCTGGCCATCAAGTGGATAGGCTCACAGTTGAGAGCTATGCAGACAGAGTGCATTCCATGTTAAACTATTATGTACACACAAACCCTGTAACACTGGTGCTATACAATGCATACAACAACACTACTCACACTCTGTCTGTAGTTCTGGAACCTCATAAAAATATGTAGCTGGCCTGAGTGTGCAAGTTCTCTTGTAAGAGGTATTGCTACCTGGCGTGTGTAACACTGCTGCCCATACACAGGAAGGATGTCCACCATACAGGAAAGGTAAAGGGACCACGCCCACATGATGTAGGGATTTATAGTAGTGGGTTGCCATGACAGTGGTAATTGGAAGTACTACAAGTAGCAAGTGGAGGACACTGATTGGTGCAGAAGCAATCACCTGATAATGTGCATCACCTACAGAATCCATGCTGCAATCTATTCAAAGCAGCTCAATCAATTTACTGGAGAGAGACTGAGACAGAGAGAGAGAGAGTGAGTGAAAGGAAAAAATAAAAACACACAAAAAAAAAATCCATCCAGCAAACTATCCAGAAGAGTCATCATTCCCACAACAGGTATGTGAAGTGTATGTGCATGTAATTGACTGTAGTAACTGGTCCATAATAATGGGATAGATGATGTAGAATGATTTATATGTGCCATCAGGTGTTGTTGTAATGATGTTCAGCTGAACAACTGCTAAGGACAATAGTGTCTGTCCCTGTGGGTAGTGTGCCATACCAGTTAACTGTGCAAAGCAGCACTGACTGATAAGATGTAAGCCATCATAGTGTCTGTTGTGTAATGGGAAGCATGTATATTACTGCGGCCAATAGCTGGTGGTGGAAGTAATGCCATAATGATGGACACATGGGTTCCACAGCCCACCACTTGCAGGATACTCAGGTTAACCTGTATTGTAGCATGCAGGAATGCCATAGGTGTGTAATTGGGTTACCTGCAATCTGGCCTTACATATACCCCCTAATGTTAGGCTGTGTCCATATGTGGCACCTATCTGTGTTGTAGCAAGGCAGAACTGTGCAGCTGTGCAGGAAGGTGTTGTGAGATTGTGGACTTGATGGCCGAATGTACTCCATATATAGGTATGTATATGTGTACATACATATATATATATATATATATATATATATATATATATATATATATATATATATATATATATATATATATATATATAGATATAGATATATATTGTATATATATATATATATATATATATATATATATAGATATACAGATACCCATATGTAGACATATATAAACACATATATACATCATATATATCTACATATATAGATATATACCTATATGCACATGTCTATATATATACAAACATACACACACATATGTATGTAAATACATGTCCCCTATATTACCACCACAGTGCTGCATGCTATATGTGAGGGAACAGCACACATAGCAATACACACAGATATTACAGCTGTCAGTGTGTGCAACATGGATGGGTATGTCACATGTGAACCCTTGTTGAGACCACATTGCCCTTGTCTGTAAAGTAAGGAATGGGAATATAAGGAAGTATGGCAGGTATAGTTGTGGAGGTGGCCCGGGTTAGTAGATAAAGAAGACAGCCTACAGGGGTGGTATGTGACACATGTGGTGGTTAAACACTCTGGATGGTGTGTGTGGTCTGTGATGTGAAAGTCCATAGGCCCCAATATGGACACAATGGTAACAAGCCATCCACCCACTGTTACTCTCAACAGCAGTCCATGTCCCAACGTTGCCTGGTCTGGAGGTTGAGCAGGACGAGCATGTGGACCCTGTGAATGTGCACTGGGTGCTTCAAGGTGATGTAGCACATCCCACATGTGTCTGTGGAGCCCGCTATGGAACAGACCCTGGACCTGACCTCGGGTGACAAGATCATGTCTTTGTGCCCCCCGGGGGGGGGGCAACATCCCCTGAGTTGGTTCCACCTGAAGGTAGTGCCGGACCAGTAAATGAGAAGGCCCCAGGGTGGGTCCCACATGTGATGTGGCCTGGTAACATGGGCAGATGAGTTTGGAGAGGTGGTTCTGCTGGCAAATATTCCCTAAACATGCTATTGTTTCACTGTTATAGAACATATGTGGAGAGTAACAGTCTACACAATCCCGGAACATGTCCAACAGCATGCATAGATATCCCCAATAACACAGAATGTCAGATGTGCAGCAATCACATAGCAAGCATACCACAGGCATATATGGAATCATAGTGGCCCTGACAATGGCATACAGGTGAATAGTCTGCAACAGGCCAGCAATTATAGTGTCCATACAGGGAACATGGCTACAAACACATAGCACAAAGTGTGGTACAATACAATATCTGTCCCACTGGTAGGTAAGCTGTAGCCATACCTACTGAGTTGTGTGTACAGTTTGTTGTTGCTGATATGGTGGGGGGGTGGCAGAGATGTGTATTAAGAACTGTGGTAATCTTGCTGTATGAGTTGCTCAGACCTGATTCCATTTTTGTCTTTCAGGCAAGATGTCACATGGACGGCTCCCGGCTTACTCAGCTGCTGAGAATGACATAGTCATAAACCACCTAATCCAGCACTACCCTGTCCTGTTTGGCTGGGCTGCCCATGAGCAGCAGGAGCAGACCGCCCTGTGGAACGACCTAGTCCACAGGGTTAATGATGTCAGACTGCACAACCGCAGTTATGAGCAGGTCCGGCATCATTGTTCTGACCTGCTTCACAATGCCCGTTGGTGTGCTGCTGCAGTCCAGGGGGATCACCTCACAACAGGGAGGGGGGCCATGCCATCCATCCTCCCTGGCATGTGTTCAGGAGCTCCTCTCCAGCCTCGTGACACCTGCCCATCTGCATAGCCATCAACTGCCGGACACCATTGTGGAGGTGGTGCTACCCACACACCGGCTGAGGAGCATGCGGGTAAGGCCACAGGGCACATCAGTAGACTACTGTTGCATGTGCATCTGCATCTGTACAGGTAGAACATGCATATGTCATGTCATAGATATAGTTTGTTGCTGCATAGTAGTGATAAACAGATGTGCATATGTGGTAGTATTGTGGACATGTACTGTTGATGTACTGTAATGCTGCACCCACCCTATAGCAATGATACAGGTGTGGCCACTGACTTTGCATCTCTCACCCTCCTATGTAGGTCCCTTTGGTATACCACCAAGGCAGCAGCCTGTAGCCGGTGAGTATGGTTTATGTTGATCTTTGCCAATACACTGGGAATGTAATGGCTATGGTTTATTCCATGCACACATCTAACACACCTACCCAGAATGCATGCTGTACATATGCACATATTGTTGCTGTTAAATGCACGGCATCACAGTGGTGACCATGTTGGGGTATATGTCAGACACCTGCAAGATAACGAACATCCTGTCATTGTGGAATGTGTCCACAGGGAGTGGGAGACATGGCCTACAGTAGGGACTTGTGTGAAACATCACCCGTATACAGTGTATATACCATTAGTACAATGGCAACTGCTACAGAGTTACACTATGGCATAATGTATTACTGTGGTCCACATTATCAGCTGGAACTAGGCTGTAACGTGGTGTGCAGTGTATGGGACACTGCAAACTGACATATGTGTAGGCCTTACTTGTCAAGCATCTGCAAAAAGTCTGAAGGTGGGGAGGGGGTATTCAGCATGACACACCAGTGCACTGCAGCAGGGATCCTAAGGATGCTAAGAATGGCTGTACCTGCACACAGTCAGGGCCAGGAACTGTGGCAGGTGTAATCCTACCACCACAGCAATAGTGATGGCAGTGTGGGAACACCAAGGGATGTACCCATGAGTAGACCTTGCAATCATGCAGATTTGGTGGACATGTGTAGGGCAGACTGAAAATACACTGACAAATGCAGATGGCCCATGCTAGTATACCCCTGCCAGGAGTAGTGACTGCTGTAGTACACATAATAATAGGTGCAACAAACAGTCATAAGGGTATGCACACACAGAGTGTATGCAACACTGTCAGCATCCGCACACCTAACACATTCCGTAGACACTGCATGTGAATGTACAGGTCATACATCACATATCGGGCTCATGTTAATATATGTGGTGATGTGGTCTCATCGCAGATGAAGGAAGGGTGCGTCATATCAATAAGGGTGTGTACACTCCCCATAGCCATGGTATGCTCTGCAGGTTGTCAGTGTAATAGTATTGGATTGGTCATACATGGTCCGCTGATGTTGAGATCTGTAAACCAGACATCAGGCATTCACAAATGACATCTGTCCACATATCATTTCAGGTATGTGTTGCTGAAAAATATAGGGTCTCTGAGCATTAGAGCTGACATAACTGACTCAGTACTACACATTCAGCAATGGGTTGTACACCTGTTGTTGTTTGCTGCACAGTACATGGCAGGGTGCAGACCAGGTGCACATCAATACTGTGTACATGGGTGCAGTGGTATCCAGTGGAAGGGGCATCACCTAGTAACACAGCACATACATCACACACATGTATACTGTTGCTAGCATTGACTATAGCTGCACTGCATGCTGTTATGTACCAGATGTTATGCATGTTGACAGATGGGTAATAGGAGGACTGTGTGTACTATCATTGTGCAACCTCACCTGTATGTGTGTGTGTGTGTGTGTGTGTGTGTGTGTGTGTGTGTGTGTGTGTGTGTGTGTGTATGTGTGTGTGTGTCTCAGTGGGTGGTTATTTTGTCTGTAGGGTCATTCTGTTGAAGTGGAGGGAGGGTGACGCATGTAGTATGCGTGCGTGCATGTGTATGTGTTTGTGTGGGTGTCCATGTATGCACATGTGTCATTGTGGGGTTGTTCATACAGCAGTACTTCCCTTTGGGATCATGCAGTACATGGACATGGACTGATACACGACACACCAGGAATACTTGTCATGTATGTAATCACAGGACAGCTCATAGTATAATAAGGTCTGTAGCATAGAACATGCATTGGAAGGGAAGGTAGACATCAGGTATACCCTTAATATCGCATTAAGCAGAGAGGTGACTGACAACCCATGTATGCAGCACTACAAATGCATTGGGGAATTACTAGACAACACCAGGGAGTGTATCCATATATTACAGTTGTCACATGATAGGTTGATTGAGCAGCATATCTGGCATGTACTGAGCAATACTTACACATTACACTCCAGTGCATGCTATTATAGAGTGAACATAGTAGCCCCTCACATATAAGGTCCATGCTCACAATGTCCAGCCATAAACAGGATGAACACTTAATGACAGCAGTGAGGCCATGTAAAACCACTCCACTCAGGTCAGGGAGGTAATGGAGTAGCAGGTCTTGTGCTGTGATCACTAGTCTAGGCATTTAGAGGAATGATACATTAATGAGTGGTATTAATGAGTATGTGTTACCAAGTGTGATGCAGGATGGAGAACACATGGGAATAAACGTGGGACTGTCTGTAAAGTCACAGACAGGTAGATATTAAGGTGGTGTGTGTGTTTGTGTGTGTGTCTGTGTGTGTGTGTGTGTGTGTGTGTGTGTGTGTGTGTGTGTGTGTGTGTGTGTGTGTACTGTTATGCAATGCTGTACAGGTCTTAAACAGAATTTCTTGTTTTCTGCCACAAGTAGCGAGGTAGGTCAGGGTCCCTCCTGCATGCAATCTGATGTTGGTGTCCATAGAGAGACTGAAGATGATGATAGTACTGTTGAGGCACAGGTGGAGTTGTTGGGATGAAATAGTGCCATCATTTGACATCCCCCTTTTAACCACCCCAACCCCACACACAGTTTCAGTGCCTATACATACGCCATCACCAGTGGCCATAGCGGAGGGACAGCTGGCATTTGGTGGAAGTGCACAGGAGAGTGTGGTAACCATGCCTACTGTGTCTGATCACAGCAGGTATAGCTGGATGTCCGGCAGGGCTCCACATAGGCTGATGTCCCAGGGTGCTCATGGTAGAGCCATTGGTCATCATGACCATGGCAGATGCGTCACAACTGGTACCACCAGGTGCATGCTTGAGGCTGTCATGGTGGCGCAGACATGTATGTAACATTAATCCAGACAGAGCCTGAGGCTGAAGAGGGCTGCTCTCACATCTGCAAGTGACAAATTCCATGAACTGTCTGGTGCCATCTGTGCTTATACCGTGCTCATGGATAGAAGGCCTGGTGAGATGATGGCCCTCATCGACCGTGGTTTGTCAATGTTTGAACATGTGGTGGGAGCGGTGATGGCCACGTGGATGTAAGCCAGCAACGCCAACAGCTGGCAGTCAATGTGGATGTGCTAGGACACCAAAGGGCTCCTGTAGTGGCAGTAGCAGCCCTGGCACTGTGGGGAGTGCTGTCCACACCACAGCAGGCCACGAATACGTGATCCTGGCTAGTCCCAGGAGGGACCTGGTTCCAACCCACATATGTCATCATCAGGGGAGAATAGCACATCGAGGCCTGTACCTGGACGTGCCCATGGAAACCCTGGCAGGCGCAGTCCATGTGTCTATGGCTGGAGGCAGTAAACTGCACACCCTGCCAGGTATGGTCTACAGCTGTCAATAAACACCTATGTAGGGCAACCACATGGCAGAACTGTGTGCATGCATACCCACACAATATACGAACACACCTAGGGCAACCCCATACCTACACACATCACATCACCATTCCCAGTTCACCTCATTATACCCCTCACCCACACATATGGTGTCAAATGTATGGCCCACCCTCGGCCTTTGGCAAACCAAAAACACACCCTGTGCATATGATGATACCTGTGCCACATCCCTGTCATCCATAACATTGATGCAGGGACAGGCCAATATGGTTCTGATGCACACGGTGACTGTACTACAGTGTACCAAAGTACTGCAGTGTAACATGTTGTCAGGAGTAAAGTTTAATGCATACATGTCAGGTAGTGTAGCCATCCAGCAATGATGCATTATAGCTGTTAGTAACACTGGGTTGATTGTGGTCTCCATAATGTTATCCATTTGTGTTGTAGGTGTACATGTGTCAGCACAAGGATGGTTTGCAGTCATATTTTACAATGGGGTATGGCACTGTAGTGACACCATGGCTGTGACATATCTGGGGTACAGTTGAACACATGTCACAGGTTTGTATAACAGTTATTGTCTGTGCCACATGGACAGGTGACCCTCTGGGATGTGTATAATCTGCAACCTGATGTAGACCCATCCACATACATTCACACTCTTACTTGGCAATACTGGGACTAGATCCCTACCTAGGTATGTAGTGCTACTGAAGTGTATGGCTTTCATTGCACACACTACACAGCATATAGGGTGAGGTGTGTTCCAGGTTACATGTTACATGCAGAACATCCCCAGACATGTACAGAATGCTAATGGGGGATGTAATGGGTGTATATGGACAATACATAGTGTGACATACCTTCATATACACATTAACAGACACATAACAGGCAGACACATATCTGAGAGACCTGGGCCTATCACTGCTAACTAACTTGACCATGTGTCCAATGTGTTACAGGTAGGCTGCACATAGCACAAACATAACTGGGCTGGATTGTGGTATCAGTTACCTTTATGGTTGATGGTGACAGTGGTAACCCTAAAGTGGTACATGGAACATATACTGGGTGTACCTTTGTGTAATGACAGTGTACACAGCACCCAAATCCCCCAGTGGATATTGTACTCCCTTAAACCCATGATGACACTTTGACATACCCACCATCATACATTGCCCATGACTATGATACAACTCATTGTACATCCTAACAGTGGTACTACAGGGATATGCATCTAATGCACATGCCACATGCATAGTAGGGTGTTGCATTGTCATGCCTCACCTATGGGCAGCAACACTATCTGTACTACTGTGTGGCAATGGGTAGTGTAATAGGAGTATGTGGCCTCGGAATGCTGTACCCTACAGATATACTGACATGCACACATACACACACTTGCCAGAACTCAATGGATATCCCATGCCTATCAACCCATTTGTACGACACTGTTATGCTGATAGTGCAAGGCTTGTGTAGCGGGTATGGAGAGGAGCGTAACAGGGTACATGTAATGTCCCATACAGCAGCAGCCACAACTGACTATGGCAGTGAGTGTTGCAGTGGTTGTGAAGGCCCTCATGGAATTCCCAAGTACAGGTGTGCTAACACACAGACACTGCTATACTCAGTAATGCACATGTACACATGTGTCAATACTGGGGTGCATCGCTACAGGTGGTCATAGCTGTGTACCTAGCTATTATCCATGGAGAGATGGGTTGTGTAGGGGATGTGTGCATAGTGATATCCTGCCACCTGCCATGTGGCAGTAGGCACTCTATTGACATACACCACTGTGGTGACCCTCAGGGTGAGAGTGACATGCATCAGCCAATCCTCTGGGTGCCTCCTGCACATGGCCACCGAGGTGATCAAGTTGACATGTATGCAACATGTATTACAGCACGTGGTTAGTGTCTGTGATGGAGACCTGTACCCAAGCATGTTCTGTTGACTATGGTAGTGTAGTGGAGGTACCGGTGGCATGTGGTGCGTACAGGGTGTTGTCTCCTATATGTACCAGTTCTTACACTGCTGGGCAGACATGTAAGTGCCAATCAAGCCTAAGTTGCCCATACATATCCCAGCTGGATACCTGCCATCTGCACATCTGTACAGGGACTGACAGTCATTAGCTTGGAAAGTAGCTATGCAGTAGAATGAATGTGTTGACTGACAGACGTTTGAAAACAATATGTATGCCATAACTACATGTTGGAAGCCCTCACTAACATGTGCTGTACAGACGGTAGTCTACAGTTACATTCCACATGTCAGATCATTATCTAGTAGGGGATATATACTGAGACACAGCTCACACACCAGGGATACAACAGGGAGGCCTAGGATTCCGGCTATACCTGCAGGTGTGGCTGTTGTCAGTACTACATTTAGCACTCTACTCTTGCCTGGGAAAGCACTGTCAACAGTAGTACCACCATGATGCACTACATGCCAGTGTGACAGCACATACCCTGAGCTACTATCCCTATATGTAACACATTCAGACTGATAACAGTGCTGTACAGGCCTCATATACTTCTGTGTCCCAGACATGACACTCACACCCCTTGCTACTGTAATGACAGCACATAGGCGCATGTATTTTACACTTATTACAGATGTCATTATCCTGCTATGTTTTCAGACTGGGGTGTGTGAACCGGTTACCAGGGCTAAGCCATACTTAGCAGGTATCAACATTGCTCTAATATAACAGCTAAGCTAATTTGCGCACTGGTAAGCGAAGCCTACACTTTGTAAGCGCCCGTATATTTACTCGTAGCTTAGCACCACTTAGTTTCATGCAAACCTGTGCAAATGTGCTTAAAGCTGCTCAAAAATGCCTTAACCAATCTGTATTTGACAGCTCTTGTTCTGCCCAGTAACAAAATATACAGCCCTTGCAGGTCTTAAACCCAGAGTGCTATAGTCACAACACTTAACCACTACATCATGACCACTGTGAAGACAGCTGTTGTTTTTCCAATATATGTCAATACACATATTGATTAGTATTGAACAATTGCCTTTACTTCCACAATTGTGTAGTACTTGTTATTAATATGACTGTTGCATCACATGTTATTTTTTCATAATGTTAACATATCAGATATATACAGTGAGATACATCTGGGAGGGTATACACAACCGTGATGTTTACACATGACAGGAATATGGATATATTTTATTTTATTTATTTATTTATTTTATTTATTTTACATTTGTTAACCGGGCTAGTCTAACTGGATATATTTCCATTTTCAGTAGAGGCCCGGGGAGAAAAGCTCTAGTGGCAACAAATAAAAATTGAAATTAAACATTTAAAAATTAAAAATCAATATTAATACATAATAAATTAATGGATTTCAATAGAAGATTATTCAAAAAGCAGGAAGCAATTAGAATACAAAAAATTACAGAAGTATTACTAGAGTAAAGTAGGTATTTACAATAGTAGAGGTGACAATATGTACAGGATAATTCAATATGCAGTGAGATACATGTAGACTATGAGTATATTAAACAGGATAGAGATTTTCAGAGCATTAAGCAGGATAGATTACATCAGTATGCTGAATTCTGTAAAGCAGTTACAGTCCTACTGCAAAGAATGTGAAATAGGTAGAGGTTCAAGAGGAGAAATATTTGTAGTGAAGGAGAAGATTAATCAGGGTTGCTACAGGGGCATAACCAGTGTGTTTTGAGGTGTCTTTTGAGGTTTTGTTTAAAGAGAGGCAGTGAAGAAATTAAAGTTAAGTCATTAGGCAGTAAGTTCCATTTTTTTCCCACAGAGTTGGAAAACAGTGAAACTCCAGCCATGTTGAAAGACTTGCTTATGCCAGCAAGAAGCTTGCTGGAAGAGTGAAGAGAATTTAGATTTTTGTAGGGGGTTATGAGATTGGAAAGTATAGGGGTCCTGTTAGGTTTATAAAATATCTTGTGGGCAATGGTGAGTTGGGAGAGTTTCAATTGGTTTTGAAATTCAAGCCAGCCTAGCTGCGTTAGATTCAGACAATGGTGAGTTCTAAAAGGATTTCCGGTGGCAAATCTGGCGATGTTATTATAGGAATTAGCTAGTTTGATGAGATTATTTTTCTTTAGATTAGTGTATATTGGTGAGGCATACAGAAGAGTTGAAATTAAATGGGAGTGTGCAATCTTAGTTCTGGCTATTGGTGTTAGGAAAGGTTTAATTCTATATAAGGAGCCTATTTTTCTGTTGACAGTTTTTATGGTATTATTTATGTGGCTGCCAAATGTAAGGTTATTGTCAATAGTAATTTCTAGCAATTTAGTGGTAGAATCGGGGAATATACTTGTGCCATTATTGGAGATGACAGAGAATTCTATGGGGGAGGATTTGCTGGTAGGTGTGAAGAGAAGGAGTTTAGTTTTTTTGGCATTGAGCAGGAGGCAACATTTAGTGAACCATGTTTCAACTATGTTGAAAACATTCTGAGTAAGAGAATGTAGATCAGTTGGGGAGTTTGCTGAGCATATTAGTGTAGAATCATCTGTATATTGAATGCAGGTGGCTTGTGGAATGGCTACATGGAGGTTGTTGATAAACAGTGAGAAAAGAAGTGGACCTAGAATAGAGCCCTGAGGGACTCCGAGTGTGACAGGCAGAAGGGATGATATATTATTTTCCCAAAGAACTGCCTGTTGCCTATTGGTAAGGTAGGAGTTGAACCATTTAACTGCCAGGCAGTCAAGGGAAAGGGATTCAAGAATGTTGATAAGAAGGGTATGGTTTACCATGTCAGATGCTTTTGACAGGTCAATAAAGAGTGCAGAAGAGAGGTTGTTGTTATTACGATTTATATTGATGGCTTCTGTAAAGGATAATAGGGCAGTTGTGGTGCTATGGGATGGCCTAAAGCCATGCTGACAGTTTGCTATGATGTTATGTTGAGATAAATGGTTTAAAAGTTGTTGGTGAATGCATTTTTCAATAATTTTTGCTAGGGGTGATAATAGAGCTATTGGCCGGTAGTTGGAATAATCATTAGAGGTACCCCCTTTGTGTAGGGGGATAATATGGGAGATTTTCCAGATGTCTGGAACTATTCCTTCTTTAATGGTTCTATTTATGAGGATGGATATGGGATAATAAATTACTTTGGCTGATTTTTGCAGGTATTCAGATGGTAGCTGGTCAGCAGAAGGAGTACAAGGTTTAAGTTTTTGGATGTATTTATAGATGAGAGTGGTTGAGATGGGTTTCAGATGGAATGTTGGAAGAGTGCCAGGTATGGTGGAGGGGAAGCTTGAGTTGTCAGGGACTAGTTGACTGGTTAGTGATTGTATGGTCTCTGTGAAGAAGGTATTGAAGGTATTGGCAGTTTGGTGGGGGGTGTTTTGTTCGGCCTGGGATGGGGTAGGTGTACATGAGTGGCCTGAGTTTAGGAGTTTATTTATACTAGACCAGAACTTTTGGGGATTGTTTTGGTGATTTTGCTGTAACTTACAGTAGTAGTTCTTTTTGTCTGTAAGTATTGCCTTTTTTGTAATATTTTTTTAAATGCTTAAAAGTTTGTTCATCTGAGATAGTTTTGTTAGCTCTCCATTTAGCCCAAGCCTTGTTCCTAAGTAACATTTTTTGTCTGGTTTCTTTAGAAAGAAAGGGGGCAGGCTTGGACTTCATTCTAATGGACTGTTTGGGTGCATGCTTAACTAGGATTGATAAGAATTTGGAGTTTAGGAATTTAGCAGCTTCTTCAAGTGGTAGGTTTTTAAAGGGTTCCAGTCACAGGCTCTAAGTTCATCTTAGAATAGTACTGGGTTAAAAGTTTGTTGGAACGTGCAATCCTATATGTTGGGGGGTTAGAGATATCATTTTTTTGCCTTAGGATGTAGGTCAATGAATGATCGCTTACATCGTCTGGCAGAGTTCCTACGTTGTAAGCTTGTTTCTGTTTATTTATAAGTATCCAGTCTAAGGTGCTCTCTTTCTTATTTGGTTTATTGATTCTAGTTGTGGAGGTGAGTTTGACTAAAGCCGTGAAGGTTGATATGGGAGGTAGGATTAGCAGTGTTAACAGCTTTCCAGTCAGTATTAAAATCACCAAGTATTATTATATTTATACATATACATATATACATATACACATATATACATATATGTTGATATATGTCTATATGTACATACACATGTATATTCGTACATATGTCTGCATACACATTTGTATAGTGAATCATATATATGGCCATGTGTAGATCTCTTTGTATATACATATATGCGTGTATGTATATAGATATATGTATATATAGCTATATATGTATGCACCTCCTATGTGTACAGATAAGCCTATTTATGTAGATATATATGCAGATATCTATAACTATATGTTCATACATATCTATCCTGATATACCTATTACTGTCAATATATAGGTAGATATCCATAAGTATATGTGCTATGTAGCTCTATCTGTATATATGTAGACATATATTGCTGTGTATATGTATATATTTGAAATTTGAGTGTTTATATGTATATATATATATATATATATATATATATATATATATATATATATATATATATATATATATATGTACACATATACATATACATTTATGTATGTCGATATGTATATGTGTATATATCTGTATAGATATATGAATAATTATATATACATATATGTTCACCATATGTCCAGAACATGGAGTGGAGTGGAGTCCTACCTCAGCCCCAATAGTCCCAGCCTCATAGTGCAAGGGGATGTCAGGTATGTATTGCAGGTATATATGTAGACTGTTGCTACTGTAATAGGGGTTGACTTAACAGACATGTGTGTGGGAGGTCACATCTGCTTTTAACATGTGTGCCATTGGCTACTGACAGACATCCTAAGGACATCATAGTACAGTACCACTGCTAGCACAGTAATGATCCTGTGGACTACAGCAGAAATATGGCCAATATATGTGGACTGTGTGTGTTCTGACTGTGCTTTTCAAACATTTTGGATATATAGAGTATATTTTAGAGCATTTATTATAACTGTATTTGCCTTAATATTGCTACAACTCGAGTGCTCTAGGTTGCACTGCATCTGAATTGTTTGTGTGTTTTAGCTGCTTTTCTGTATATATAGACTTCTCTGTATATGTAGACCAGCTTCTTATTCTGCTGTATTATTGCCTCTTAAATCATTTTTCAGTTGTGCACTTGCCTTGCTACATTTAAAATGTTTTAAATTGCTAATTTTGTAGAGTTTTAATTGCATTTACTGTTTAGGACTACACATTCAAGTGTGTTAGCCTTTTCTGTGTTTATTTACTGTTTTATTGCATTGTTTAGCCTGTTTTAACAAAAAAAGTACTATTTTGTTTGCTCGTTTCCCACCTTTCCTAGCCAGTCCAGATCCCAGGCTTTGCTTGTCTCAGGACTTTATTTTCTGTGCTCAGAGCTATCCAGATCTTGCTGTGGTAGAGGGAAGTCCTACTGCTTATCAGTGGGACTGGTGAGCATTGTACTGCCTATCTAACACTAGAGGAGTAGTTTCCAGCTCTGAAATTGTAATTCTGTTAGCCTTTTTGGGCTTATTTCTATCCTTTTCAACTTTCTGGCTTAAAAACGCATGTGTTTGCACATTTTCCACATCGTGCAGCACTGCTAGGCTACAGTTAAACTATTCCAGGTGCCAGAAAGTCTGCTCGTCGAATTTTCCCTTAGAACTAGCTGGTTTCTCAGTAGTAGCACTAAAATCTGAACCCCTGTGACTAGCACTTCCTCTAGAACCTGCTGGAAAGCACTAGGAAGCCTGACAATGATACAAGCACTCAACTCTCCTTGTCAGTAAGGAGAAATTAATCATAGGCACTAAACAGCTTATAACTGCAAAGTACCTTGCAAAGGTAAGGGAAAACAACTCTTATATTTTACAAAAAAAGCACCTAAACAGGCATGTCCAAGGGTCAGCTTCCGGTGATTTCTCCTGTCCACCTGGTGAATCTGGGCATACTGGGGCAATGTGGCAACTGCCTCATGTACACAGACAACCCTCTCCTCCTACCACCCAGCACTACAACCTGTGAGAGATGCATTTACATAACCAAATGGGAAGCAAAGCTCTCTCTGACCAAGATCGTGCTAGACAGTCAAGAGGAGAAGGTTAACACCTGCACCTCACCTCAAGCAACTCATAGCCCTTCAAAACCCACACCATCAACACCCACACATAGCAACACTAAACCAACATATGCAGAGGCCCTTAACATTAACCTGCCCAAGCAACAAGGACCTCTGAAGCTGAAATGCAAACAAACACCAGTCACAACCAAAGTGACACATAGCTCACAACACCAGTGTGCCACCCAACAACAGCTCCTAAGGAAAGACAATGCACCCAACACTTTAGTCATAGGTGACTCTATAGTCACACACACTGATGCCCTACTCACCAGGCTGAACAAAAAGAAAATTACAGTCAGCTGCCTGTTGGGTGCCAGGATCCGCCAAATAACACATGCACTCAAGTCACTCCACAAGTACAAATATGACTGTCATTGTCCATGCTGGAGTGAATGACTTGAGACATATCTCCCTGGACTACATGAAAAGAGACATGGAAGAGCTCTCAGATCATGTGGCCCAGGCAGGTATGACCCTAGCCCTGAGTAGCATCCTGCCTTCACCCAGAATGATATCACAGTATAAGGACAAACTGACGTCAACAATTGGCTAAGTTTCTGGTGTCATTCAAAGGGGATCCAGTATCTGTCTACCTGGAAAGACATGCACGACAAACCACGATGCTTTGCCAGAGATGGTCTGCACCTGGCACCCCTGGGATTCAGGTTATTGGCTAAAGCTCTTACCACCCCTATAGTGCCTTTTTTAGGCAAGGTTCAACGGACAAAACCTTCACCATAACAGATACAAGCATGCAAAATCTGAAGGTAATGCTACTCAATGCTAGAAGTCTAAACCTCAAAATGCATTCTCTCGAGGCACTCCTAAAAATGGAGAACATTGATATCTGTGCAGTAACTGAGACCTGGTTCAAGGATCCAAAGAGCACCCCTGAAATACCAGGCTACAACTCTTACCACACTTTTCTGCCACAAAACCAAGACTGAAAAACTAAAGGTGGAGGAGTATTCATATTCACCAAGGATATTCACACCTACAGGCTAGTTGCCCAACACAATGCATCTGAAATTCTCCAGGTGCAACTAACACTAGGTAAGACTGCAATCCAAATTGTAGCTTGCTACAGATCCCCCACCATGCCCGAAGATTTTCACTACACCTTTCTAAACATACTGGATAATATTAAGATACAACCAAACACCCTAATACTGGGTGATTTCAATTACCCTGCCATTAACTGGGAAAACTACTCGGGTACCAACTCCTTTTCCCAACGGTTCTTGGAATTCATATATTTCTATGCCCTGGATCAACTAATCCATTGTCCCACCAGGGGCTCCAATATCCTAGACCTGGTCATTACCAACTTGGGAGATAGATGCTCCACACCAGTGGTCACCCCCTCATTGGTCAGGTCTGACCATAAGCAAATCACCCTTGACATTCACATCCCATCCCCACTACCCAGTAAGGAAACCTCCTTAAAAAGCTTCTCCAAAGCCAACATCATGCTACTGAAGTCAGAAGTGACAAACGTCATGACACCCATGCCGACAGGATCTGAAAGTTCGACTGCAGAATCCTACACTAAGGCACTGCATGAGTTCATCCACTTGTGCATGAATCGTGCCATCCCAAATAGAACCAAGATGCTGTCCTCCAAAAAAAGGAAGCTGATCTGGTGGTCCCTTGCTATAAACAAACTATGCAACAGAAGGAAGAAACTGTTGCAAAAAAGAGGAAAATCTCAGGATGCAAAAAACTCCCTCACCAGTCTCAGTAAGAAGCTGAGATCCCTCATAAAATCCTCAAAAGCTAGTTACGAAAATAAAATTGCCAAAGATTCCGAAGACAACCACAAGGCATTCTATAGTTATGTCAAGAATCTAAATGGCAATGCTCAGATATGCTCTGAGCTTCAACAGAATGGCATTAAATATACTGATCCCAATGATATTGCCAATATCCTGGCAGATTGATTTAGTGCCAACTTCACCCCTCCCTCACCCCCTAAAGGGCCCATCTCAATACCAAAAGATTGCCAAATTCCAGTAATCACGGTCAAACAGGTAGAATCCGCACTCCCCAAAACTAAGAATACAGCATCCATGGGACCAGATGACATCCCAGGCTGTGTACTACATGAACTACAAAATGAACTGGCACCTCACCTAAGTGTCATGTTTAATCATAGCCTCACCTCAGGCTTCTGGCCACTGAGTGGCGCACAGCCACAGTTATCCCACTCCACAAGGGGTGATCCAACTTGGATCCCGGGAACTACCGTCCCATCAGACTGATGAGCCTGATCTGCAAGGGCATGGAACGCATTATCATGGAACTTATAAACAAAGACATTGGCAACCTTCAAACACTGGACCCCACCCAGTTTGGGTTTGTGAAGGGCCGATCTTGTCTCCTGAACCTGATTTACTTCTTTGAATCAGTCTCCAGAGCTGTGGATGAGGGTAAGATGGTCCACACAGCCTAACTGGACCTCAACAAGGCCTTCAACATCACCCCCCACTCTGGAATCATAGATAAACTTACTAAGCTGGGGATAAATCCCTACATCACTCGATGGGTTGCCAACTGGCTTACTGACAGAACCCAGACTGCAAAAGTAGCCAACTCCAAATCCAGTTCCAGACAAGTGACACATGGAGTACCTCAGGGTTCAGTCCTGGGATCACTCTTGTTTGGCAACTACTCCTCTGAAGTACAGGCCAACACTAAGAGACACTGGCTAACAAAGTTCGCAGATGACTGCAAACTGGGAGCCATTATTGAATCCCCAAATTATGTGGATATTCTACAAAAGGGCCTTACAGAAACAGATGCCTGGTGCCAGAGCCATGGGCTCAAGCTTAATGCCAAGAAATTTAAAGTTATCCCCTTTGGAAAAAAACATGTACCCATGAATTACGACATAGGTGGCAGTATGCTAAACATCAAAGTGTGATGAGAGACTTAGGGATACAGGTGGACAGTGGTCTCACTTTCAATAACCACATTGCCACAACAGTCAGGAAATCCTTCTATATGGCACACCTCATCATTAAGGGCTTTTCATCCAGAAAAAAAGGAGGTCATTCTCCCACTGTACTCATCCCTCATTAGACCCATTATAGAGTATAATGCCCCGTTTGGTATGTACCTCACAAGACATCTGCAACAGCTGGAAAGGCCACAGAAATACCTCACTAAAAAAATCACAGGCCTAAAGCAGATGCCATATGCTGACCGTCTAAAAAAACTCCAGCTATACTCTGTGGCATACCGTCCACTCAGTGGTGATCTCTGCTTAACATACAAGGCCATGTCAAACCTTGAGCTGTTGGACATGCTCCACTTAAAGAAATCCCAACCCTCAGAGCCACATGCTCCAGGGATCTAAACCTTGTCATCACAATGAACAAAACATGCTGGAGGGATAGGTTCCTTACCCAGAGACTCCCTATACTTTGGAATAGACAGCCAATACATGTCAAGCAGAGTGCCTCCTTGGCCCTCTTCAAAAGGAACCTTGACGATTGGATGGGAGATAGGAAATTCACCCCGGGGATCATGTCAGTCACCCTGCTAGACAGGGTTCCAGAGAAGTAAATATTTTGGGAAGAAATATCCAGAGAATTGTTATGGCTAGGCTTGTATAGGCCCTAAGGCTAATAGCCTAGTACCAACCTATGAATCTATGACAGTCTGACACACTCGGGTCAGTCCAGAAGTACACACAGAACCCCTTAGTGCAAGACATGTGGACCAAGCCTGACAATGTGGATGTTAACAGCCATGTGGATGGGTATACCACTTAAATACTGGAATACATTTGCCCCATAGGTCATGCATTCACACACTCCTGTCTGTCCTGATACATAATAACCACTAGTGCAGAGGTCACATGGCTACATACTACCTTCTAGTTAGTGACATACGTCTGTACAGCATCCCACTGCTTTGTCAGAAATACATGAGTTATGGTGGCCCTGCAGCAGTACATCTAGCAAATATCTGGACATAATATCACACTGGGTAAGTACACTAAGCTGCTAGGCATGTAACAAAGCACAGTGCAGGATACAGCAGACTGCCACAACACTGGCCTACATTTCTTATGGGGGGATACACATGTACCTGCAAATATAGCAGGCTCTACAGGCATGTCACAGCACAGAGTAACAGACACCTGTGTGAAAGTGCATAACCACAACCAATGCGTACACAGCCACATATGGTAAGTTATCTTAATATTACAGGATATAGACTGTCTGATCCAACACCATCCTCATATGTGCCACTCACTAACTCTACATATACTGGGCCACTGCACAGTGTTGTCCGATGCCTGTCTGTGGTATGGGACATGTGTGTGTTTGGCCCTACAAACATGTAAGCTGATACGGTACCATACATTGGATTAGCATGTAACATCAGCTAGAACAGGACCAAGAACAATGACATCTACCACAGTCTATACACAGACCAAGATACATATTCACAATACACACACTGTCGACAATCACCATAAGTACACAGACTGCAGTACTGTACACACAACCACAGAATGCCCAGGTTATGTCCTCAAATATACCCCACACTATACATAACGTGTAGCAGTCTGATATCTCACTGGCTTGTTATCGGATGTCAAAGGAAAAATATACTTTAAAAATGATCAAAACACGGTAGGTTCAGGTTAAGGCACTTTAATCTTGCAGCAAGGAGACAAAAACGTGCTAATACAGAGTTTGTCTAACCAGAAACAGGAAATACATTCATTTTTATAGACTCTCAAATTAATCTTGTCCTACCATGCTGACGTAACAGATTACCACCTTTTCATCATCATCTGCTGACCATCTTTCCCATGAATTTCTGCTGATTTAAACAATTTTTATGTGAAACTTCCTGAGGAAAACAACATGGCCTTGGTTACTTTCAGTCAGATACTTGTTATGCTACATTCAAGATACTATGGCTAAATCAAGCACAATGCTAGCAGTTCATTTCTCTAATAATCCTTTGTCTGCTTTATCTCTAAATTACTGCAGCTGCAGAGGTTCCCATCCTCTGGACAAGGCTGTTTGTCTAGAATCATTACATTTATAATATAAGGCATTGTTCATTCATTTACTTCTGACCTAGCAGATTAAACACCTGCTTCTCAAGTGGTAAAGCATAAGCATTCTCAAGGCATAAACAAGAATATTGCTGTGCTAGCAGTTACTAGGTCAGAGGGCAACTTGCAAGTTTCAGAAAGCATACTGCAGTTTTCAAAAAGCATCTTTTTCAGTCTCATATGAAACTCAATTTGTATAAAACACAGTGCATGAAAAATAGAATGAAAAGCGTATTAAAAATATTTGATTATTAATTTGGCATTAAGCATACACACATTAATACATATTTTTCTAACATTTCCCTCCTGTTAATACCTTTTATTCTATTTTCAAAAAAGAATAAACAGCTTGCTTCTTTTCCTAACCTCTTCCATTTAGGATTTGCAGTTAAGAAAGTCATTCAGTTTATACTTTTATGAAAGTGCTTCGCATTCTAGCAGCTCTTCAAATTCAGTACTTCGATACATAGTCTCAGATACGGATATATCTATGAATTCCTTAATTAATCTCTTCATGCAGAGGATTCCGCAACAAATACAAACTCCTATCAGGAGTAATCCTACCCCAATAGCAATTAATGTGTTCATAAAAATGGAGCCCCACCCCCCCAAAGGCATTCTGGAAAAAATCTGTCAGAGGGTTTGGGCCTGGCTTGGTCTTGGCCAACACTTGCTGAATCACCTTGAGATGGTTGTTAATCTCATGCTGATGGTCAGGAATAAACGCACAGCATTCTTCTTTGATTAAAGCACAAGTCCCACCTCTCGCCGCTAGGGTGAAGTCAAGAGCCATTCGGTTTTGGAGCACTACAGTTCTCATAGCATTCAGTTCATCAGTTATCAGTTCAAGGGCAGAAAAAGTTGCATTGCTCATTACTTCGAGAAGTTTGGACAGTTTTCGCAGCTCCCATATTGATTTAACTCCACCATACATGGGTGATATACCTGCCCAGGATATAACAGCATCACTCAAGTCCATGTGCACAAGTTTGGTTCCCACATCACGATGGTTTTTCCACCCTGCTTCAATTCGTCCCACTGGATTTTCAGGTTTCTTAACAGTCTTTTTGGTTATGTCTCGAGTATTTCGAATACTCCCCTGAGGCAAAGCTGCAGTGTGTTGGATGGCCTGAACCAGGTACCCCAAAAAACAACTGCCAGACCAGTTCTCAGGTATCCATTTATATGCTTTTTTACCACACACAAAGTAACAGTCTTCTACCTTAGTTATTACTTTGTTATGAAATGACTGCCCTGCATGAAACATTTTCCTATCTATTACAGATAACTGTTTGAAAAGTTCAGGATTGCGTTGTACCTGATCAAGAGTCTCATGCATAGATTTCAAAAATGAGTCATAATCTGTACTACAAGATCCACTCAAATAATTTGGTTTTCTATAACATTTATACTGTACTGTAAATTACACTTGCTCCATCCAACTTGGATTGTATCATTTTTATAGAAACATACAATTCCTTTTTGTGTCACAGGCAAATACAGTGCTACGTTATCTTGTGCTTTAATAGCAACTGTGTCAAAAAACAGATTTTCCCAGGTCTCATTGACCCCTAGGGGGATAGCAGTCATTAATAAACCCCCGTACGCTGTTGGTATGGCCGTACAAACCCAGCAGTTCGAAACATTAAAAGTCTCTGCGTACATACGTGTAATTGCCTGATAAGTGTTAAAGTTTGGATGCCAGTCTATGTTTGGTTCATTACGTCTAATCAGTTCAACCTTTGTGGCAGGAAAAAGGAACGGCCACAACAAAAAGAACAGTGTGATTAATATTGCAATGAAAACAATCATACAAGTTTTCTGAGGTTGCTCAATGTCTCTACTCACTCTGTACCTGGCCATTTTGTTCTTGTTGTGCAACAGTAACAAAGTTTTTGTCCAGTTCAAAGTTTTTAACCAGTTTACAGTGTGTCAAATGAATCCAGGAAGCTCGCTCCGCGATCTTAACTGCAGTGAGTGTTGACAATAGTACTTGGTACAGACCTTCCCACTTCGGAGAACTCCAATTTTTCTGCTTCACAATCTTCACCCAGACTCAGGTGCCCGGGGCTACTGGTGCTTCCGATTTCGGTTGCTCTTTATCTGAAGCAGAATTTAACTGCAAAAGTTTGTTATTCAAAAATCGCCTCATATATCCTGCAAGTGAACTGTCAGCCTCCTGCTCTGTAGACATGAGAGGTTTCCACTGAGATATATAATATGCCCTCCCAAACAAAGTTTCAAAAGGAGTTAATCCCTTTACATTTGGAACAGTTCTCATACTCAACAGTGCTAAAGGCAAACAATGCACCCAGTTTTTCTGTGTCTCTGCTATTAACTTCCTAAGTTTGTTCTTTAACACCCCATTATGCCTCTCTACTAGCCCTGCAGATTGGGGGTGATAAGCGCAGTGGTTCTTCAATGATATCCCGAAATAGCGACTAAGTTGCTGAATTGTTTGGTTCACGAAATGTGTCCCGTTATCACTATAAATCTTTTCCGGTATACCAAATCTGGGTATAATTTCTTTAACAAGGACCTTTGCAACAGTAGCTGCATCTGGATTTTTAGTTGGAAACGCTTCTACCCATTTGGAAAACATGTCTATAATAACAAGGCAATACTTCTTATTTTCGCATTTATTCAATTCTATGAAATCCATACAAATAGTATGGAATGGATATGGTGGTGTAGGAAAATTCCCTCGCTTAGGCTTCAACGCCTCTTGTGCATGATGCTTGTTACAAACATGGCATGCTGCACAAAAATGTTTTGTATAATTTGTAAATCCATAGGTTGCAAACACTCGATTCACTAACTGTACCATCCCCCCTGTTGAGACATGGCTCTGCCCATGGCTCAACAATGCTGCATATTTAAATAAATTAGATGGCAAAATCATTTTTTTTTCCTTGGAGATGTACAGTCCCTTTTCAAGGTTTGCTCCTCATTTTATCCACTTCTGTTTTTCAATATTTGTAGTAAGTGTCTGCATTGTTTTTAACATTTCTAAATCTAAAGTCTCTGAGGGTTGTAATTCCTCACTCAAAAGAAAAGTTTTTGTGGCTGAGGCTGCCTGCTTTGCAGCTGTATCAGCTCGTGCATTACCTTTTGAAATTCTATCCTGTTGTTTCGTATGAGCTACGCATTTGCAAATAGCTACTTTTTTAGGTAACTGAATTGATTCTAACAAGTCTAAAATAAGTTGCGCATGATTGATCAGTTTACCAGTAGATGTTATCATTCCTCTATTTTTCCACTGTTGCGCAAAAATATGTACAGTAGTAAAAGCATACTGACTGTCAGTATAAATGTTCACTTTCTTACCTTTTGCTAAGGTACATGCCCTTGTTAAGGCAATCAACTCTGCCGCTTGTGCAGATAAGTTGTGTGGTAAAGATTTTTCTTCTAAAGTTTCAGTGTCAGAAACGACTGCATACCCCACTAGGTTCTGTCCTGTAGGACCCCTCCTGCACGAGCCATCCACATAGTATGTCACCTTGGCATCATTCAAGGGAACATCCGTAAGGTCTTGTCTAGGTAATGTCTTTTGCTCAATCTCCTGTAGGCAGCAGTGTGATTTGCCATCTGCAGGGGTTGGAAGCAAAGTTGACGGATTCAAAGTTGTGCATCGTTCAATTGTCATATGAGGTTGACTGAACAGTATGGTCATACAGGAAAGATGCCTAGCTGGAGAAAGATATGCTACTTTTTCTTGCAGTAAAATGATTGCGACTGCAAGGGGCACTCTCAATGTGAGTGGGTGGAATAACACTACTGAGGCTGAAGCCTGCACTGCCATTGCAGCTGCAACTACTGCTTGTACACAGTGGGGCAAAGATTGCGCCACTGGATCTAACTGTGATAAATAGTAAGCTATGGGGCGTTGTTTGTCCCCATGTTGCTGTGTCATTACTGATGTCATATAACCTTGCTTACAATCTACAGTTTGGATAAACTGCTTGTTATAGTTTGGTAATCCTAGAACTAAGGATGATGCTATCAATTGTTTCAGCTTACAGAAAGCTGCTTCTGCTTCAGGTGTCCATTGTAATAAATTTTGTGCTGCCATTGGCTTTTTAAATATTAAATAGGCCAGTGGAGCAGATTCCAAAGCGTAGTTTGGTATGCAACTTTGACAAAAATTAGTAGTTCCCAGGAAGGACATAATTTCCTTCTTGGTAGTAGGTCTAGGTGCTTGTAAAATTGCTGTTTTTCTGTCTTCATCTAATAGTCTACCTTCTTTGGATATTACATATCCCAAGTACTTAACTTGTTTTCTCCAAAGCTGTAACTTGTCTTTACTTTGTGACCTTGAGTAGCTAAAAATTGTAATAAAGCTATCGTGTCCTCCTTGCATTCTTGCTGGGTGGGGGCTGCCAGCAGAATGCCATCTACATAAAGTAGAATCTGACTACCTTTCGGTGGAATAAATCCCGCCAGGTTGCTTGCCATTTCCTGTGCAAATATTGTTGGACTTTCACAATATCCCTGTGGTAATCTTGTATATGTGTACCGCTTTCTCTGAACTGTAAATGCAAACCAATATTAGCTGTCAGGGTGTATCGGTATAGAGAAAAATGCATTACTAATGTCTACCACTGAAAAATATTTTTGCTCTGGCTTTAAATCATTTAGTAAAGTGTGTGGATCTGGCACCATTGGTGCCCTGGGTATAACTGCATTATTTACAGCTTGTAAGTCTTGGACCATACGCCATTCCCCGTTCGCTTTCCTGAAAGGAAATAGAGGTGTGTTGCATGGTGAGTCAGGAGATTCTATTAAGACTCCTTCCTTAAGTAAGGCTGCTATGATAGGCTTGATTCCTACCTCTGCATCCTTTCTTAAGGGATACTGTCTTTTCTGGGGTCTAAATGCTGACTTTGTCGTTATGGTAACTGGTCCTGCTGTTCGTATAAGTCCTACATCTGATTTCTCTGCTGACCAGAGAATATCTGGTATGTCCCGCAAGCCTTTTTCTTCTTTTTCCAATAAGAGTAATACTCAGCTATTTTCACTAGCCTGTGATTGTTCAGCTGGGTGTGTCTGTGTAATCCAATTTAATTTCTGTTTCTGTATTCCTTGTTTGGAGAGCTCTAATTCTGTCTGCTTCTCCCACCTTGTGACTTTTTCACCTAAGTCTACCCATTTCAAAGCATTGTTCTTAGTTAAACTAACATGTGGCAATTGATTAGATTTGTAAAGTGTTAAAAATTCCTGATGCAATGAACAGCTTACTACACTGTTCCCCTCTGCATCCCAGTACAAGTTTCGCAATACTAGCCTGTTTGCATGGTTTTGAAACAATTCCTGTTCATAATCTTTATCAGGTCCTGGTCTATTACAGTAATATAGAGTACAATGCAACAAATGCTGTTTGTCAATGTCGAGGGAGGGGAACATGCTGATGGCTACATTCATCAGTTTTTCGGTTACTGCCCCTGGACCAGTCGTAACCAAGTCTTGGCTGTACCAATAATACATTTCACCCTCTGGTCGCACTACAAAAGTATCCATTTGTCGCTGTGCTTCCATACCCTTAATGGTTGGGACTACGGCTATGCCAAATATCTGCATCAAGTCTCTACCCAAAAGATTTACTGGGCATTTTGCAGAAACTACAATTTTACTTTTCTGGGTCATCCCTGAAACGGGGTCTGTTATTGTTATGTCATGGGAGAGTGGCTCCCGGTACAGCTGTCCATTGGCTGCTTTCACTAGTATATAATCTGGTGATTCTGTATCTTCCGGTAACTTGGAAGGGTGTATCAGGGTCCGTGAAGCCCCTGAGTCACACAAAAATTTAACTTCCCTCCCCTCTACCAGAAGCGTCACTTCCGGTTTCGTGTCTGCTAAGTAAAGCTCTAAGCTCAAAAGAGCTAGGTCTAAAATTTCATCTTCTTCTATTTCTGTGAATTCATATACATCCTCTACTCCTTGTGTCACATCCTCTACTCCTGCTATCATATTTGTACTTACTTTTTCTTGCTTACTCTCTTTCAATGATTCCTGACTATCATATAGTCATTCCTCATCCTCCTTATCTTCTGTAGTCGCCTTCTTGTTTAGCCTACAATCCCTTGCTAGATGTCCTTTTTTCCCGCACTTAAAACACTCACCCTTTTTCTTTCTTTCTTCGAAATCTTCTGATCGTTTGTCAGATTGTTTATTCCCCTGGCTATTTTTCTTACCCTTTTTCCCATTTTGTACTATAAATACTTCTGACCCATCTTCTGCCGAAAATACTTGAGTTTTCTTTTTCTTTTTACTATTAAAATGTCTTTCTGCATGTCTAGCATACTCAAGTAATGGCTGTAGTCTACTTGTTCGATGATCTACCATATGCTTTGTAATAAAGCTACTAATGGGAGTTATACCACCCTTCAAGAATGCGCTCTTTAACTGTTGTTCATATGAGGAATCATGTGTCTGGTCTTTTGGTATCTGCATTCCGCAGTGATTATTAAAACATTCTAACAGTCTAGCATAATATCTATCAACTGTTTCACTTTCCTGTTGAATGCATTGGTTAATGCAAGTCCAATTAGCCCTAGGCTTCCACTTTTCAGAGATTCGGTCTGTCAGACCTTTCACTCTGCCATCCAGTTCTGCATTAGTATGTGGGAGTGGTCTAAGTTGTGCGTCACAAGGAATCCAGTCGCTACTGATCATGTGCCAATCTGGACCCACAATTTGTCTAACTACTTTTTCTACTTTCTCTCCATTTAAATGGTAACTTAATCTCATACCCTGTAAGTTTTCTAAAAATTTTCTAAAATTCACTTTTGGGTGGGGAATACCTTCCGTGGCTTTCCAGATATCTTCCGGTGTCCACGGTCTATAAACCAAAAGAGCTGGATCTTGTCCTGCCTGCCCTGCCTGAGGATTCGGTACTTCTATGAGCGGACATATCTCTTCTTCACTCATAGCCTGTGATCTTCTATTTAATTCATTTAATTCAATCTCCCTCCTCAAGTCCCGTGTTCGAGACCTGGTCTCGACAGGATCCCTGACAAACGGTTGTGCTTTTGCAGGGGCAGCTGGATATTGCGGAGGTGGATCAGCTCGTCCACTCGCTTCATATTCTGGTAACGGAAGTGGAGGGGGCGAAGGAGGGGCTGTTGCTATTACTAAGTTATTGTCTTCTTTGTCTAAGAACATTGTCTTTGAATTCTTAATTCCCTGCTCCCTACGATTTGCTTCCTCGAGCCAGCTATGTGCCTGAGGGACTCCTAATTGTCTCTGCTTTTTCAGTTGACCTTTCGTGTCTATTTTTAACTGTTTTACAAGTTTCATAAGTGCAAGTTTATCTAAATTACCTTCGAATTTTTACTTATCGACCCATCTGGTGTAATATTTAACATTATCGGCACGCTGTAGTTGCATATACTTCGCGTTTTCAGTTAGGGGCGTGTCCCGGGAACTTTTTGTGCACTGATTTCCCATTGCTGTCTTAGCTAAGCTGTAAATTGTTACGTAACCCTTTCTATCATGTGGTACCACAAATCTATACCTTTTCACAGTTTATCTAGAATAACTGTCTACCTACTCTGTTTCCCTGATCTATGACAAAAACAGTAACCCCTTTTTCTGTCCCTGATTTGCATATGCAAATCTACCTGACAAAAAACAGTTCTGTACTTAGTCCCTGATCTCAAAACAGAAATAAGGTAATTCCTCCATACCTGACCCTCTGTGAGTTGATCCACCGGATCGTTGACTCGTCCTCCAATCCCAGATCAGAAACAGTGGCTGGCCTCTTTTGAACGACAATTCAGTCGGAGGTCTTTCAAAACAGAAGAGCTGATTTGGCCTCTTCTCCGTACGGATACATGCCACCGGGCCCAATTCTGACCTAGGCCTAGAGCAAGAGATACGTTTCCGGTCCGAAGGACCAATCTGTCAAAGGAAAAATATACTTTAAAAATGATCAAAACACGGTAGGTTCAGGTTAAGGCACTTTAATCTTGCAGCAACGAGACAAAAATGTGCTAATACAGAGTTTGTCTAACCAGAAACAGGAAATACATTCATTTTTATAGACTCTCAAATTAATCTTGTCCTACCATGCTGACGTAACAGATTACCACCTTTTCATCATCATCTGCTGACCATCTTTCCCATGAATTTCTGCTGATTTAAACAATTTTTATGTGAAACTTCCTGAGGAAAACAACATGGCCTTGGTTACTTTCAGTTAGATACTTGTTATGTTACATTCAAAATACTATGGCTAAATCAAGCACAATGCTAGCAGTTCATTTCTCTAATAATCCTTTGTCTACTTTATCTCTAAATTACTGCAGCTGCAGAGGTTCCCATCCTCTGGACAAGGCTGTTTGTCTAGAATCATTACATTTATAATATAAGGCATTGTTCATTCATTTACTTCTGACCTAGCAGATTAAACACCTGCTTCTCAAGTTCATTTCCACAAGGCATAAACAAGAATATTGCTGCGCTAGCAGTTACTAGGTCAGAGGGCAACTTGCAAGTTTCAGAAAGCATACTGCAGTTTTCAAAAAGCATCGTTTTCAGTCTCATATGAAACTCAATTTGTATAAAACACAGTGCATGAAAAATAGAATGAAAAGCGTATTAAAAATATTTGATTATTAATTTGGAATTAAGCATACACATATCAATACATATTTTTCTAACATCGGATATGATGTCAACAAATAATGGTGTACAGAACATATGCACCTCTTACTGCATGACATATGTACTAAGGTTGACAGAGTTGTGGCTGGAAGCACAAACACAGGGCCAATATTGACATGTTGCTGTGATAACCTCATACATTTACTGTTGTAACATGGTTTGTTGTGACATATGTCCTATGAGGGATATGAAATCAGTAACACTCATGGCTGTCACCATGTACTGACTGCAATCCTCACACTATGCTTCTGCAGTTCTCAGATAGGTGCTCTGTGAGTAACACAAGAAACAAAAGGCACCACACACTGCCCAGTCTGCAGATGACCCTACAGATGGGGGTTTCCTCAAAAACATAGCACTGTCATGCCAGGTATTAAAACATGTAGACCAGCCATATCCACACACACCCTGTTTAACAGACATTACTCCAAATGCAGAATAGCAACACTTACATTCTGTAGTCATGTCAGGCACATCCCCCACCTGTGTGTTGGCCTGTTTCCACAGTGTATGTTAGAGGTAAATCCCAAATCCATTTGTGATGCTGTTTGCCAAACACCAGATCTAGGTCCTGCTCACAGTGAATGAAAAGGTCCAACACCAACATGATGTTCCTAGATATTGAAGTGTGTTTCCATGCAATTGGCTATGGGAAGGTTACCACAACTGTTCCACATGCAATCAGCTAGAGGAGGGTTGCAATTCATGCAGAGGCCATCAGCTGATCATGAGCATCACTTACAAAACACATGCTGCTGCCTAAGCAAAGCAGGTGTAGTTCTCCACATCCACCAGAGATGGAGTGAGAGAGACAGAGACAAAGTAAGTTAGGGAGGGGGTGGGAGAGTAAAACCTAAGCATGTTTGTGTTACACACCTACCAGTACAGGGTTTCAAACCCCTGACTGACTATGTATTGCTATCACATGTCTATGCAGTTATTGCATGCACCACATAGCTTACATGTTGAGGAGCTTTCCAAATGTATATGTGATGGTGAGTGACATCTGCAACAGTGATATGGTAGCGATATGGTAGGTATAGTACACATGCTTGTCCACATGAACAGGTGTCAGTGTCAACACAGCCATACTCTCTCAGGGACACACACACATTGACACACTAGGCAGGGTCGAGAATACCCTTCCTAACTAGTTAGTTAGCTACAATACAGTACTGTGCAGGTATCACATGCACCACAGGGATTATCCGGAGGTTATATGGGCAAATGGTATGTGAAGATGTACATCAGACAGCATGCTTCAGTATGCCAATGGGGGGTTGTAGTGAGTGTGAATGTGGTCGAAAGCATCATACACCACACACACAGACACAGGGTGCCAGTACTGACATGCATGCTTGCATTGCTTCATGGGTGTGTAGTGGTTGACTATGGCAGAAGGCTATACGAGGCTAGGTGAAGGGAATACCTTGGCATCAGGCCACATGACAATGGTCTGCAGTATGGCTCAGGGATGTAATGTCTGGATTGTCCCACACAGGTGGGTATTGTATTCACCATAGGTTCATAGATTAGTACTAAGCTAACTGCCCTTGTGAGCCATTTTAAGCCTAGCCAATTATCCCTTGTGAGACTCAAACCCTGCACCTTGTGTTTGTAAAGCAAATACCTTAACCATTAGGCCACCCTCCCAACCCCCAGGGTAACTATTGTGTGCGCCCATTGCTGTGCAATGCTTGCTATGTATGCGTTCTTTAGTCTATGGCATGGATGCTGCCTGGGATGAACACATGTCCCACATGCATGTACAGTGACATGTGGAACTGTACCTGCGGTGTCTGACGCATGTTGTGTACACAGATTGTTATCATCAGATATGCCTGTCCTGGCCTCATGTGCCTGCCGGGAACTGGTAATGGACAGCAGGTTGACCCTGTACTTACATTGATAGCATGATAAAGGTATTCTATGGTGTCAGTGGCATCTGTCCATACAGGACATGTTTTTAAGGCATGGCATGTCCTTTGTGGGTCACATTTGATGGTATCACAGGTGTTGCAGGCATCCAGTGGAGAACATAGTGAAGGCACACTGTCTGCATGTACGTGCCTATTGTACTGATGGACAGGGTGCCATGCCCTCTGTAGTCTACTGCAATCACACCATGGTTATATCTGTGGGCAATATGCAGGGCACTACTAACATAGCGGTTGTTGCCTAGGCAAGTGTGTTTGTGTATGAGACCTGGATTGAGAGTGTTCTCTGTGTAATGCAAGGGTTGCTAACTTTGTTCACCAGGCCTTGATGTCACATGCAGGGGTATGGATTGCCAACCCAGCCTCTCAGCTATTTCACATCTGTTATCCTTGTAAAGTGGACATTGTGACATATAATAGGGCCACCATATAAAAAATTTGCAAAAAACACTCCACAATGAGTCCAGGTGTTACACACTCACTGCCACCTCCACACAGGATACAAACGAGAAACACAGACACCACACACACACACACACACACACACACACACACACACACACACACACACACACACACACACACACACACACACACACACACACACACACACACACACACACACACACACACACACACACACACACACACACACACACTTGTCATGTCTGGGATTAGAACTCCTAACTAGCTTATTACATTAAAGCATTACACAGTTATAGGATGTGTTATGGAGATTACTGGAGTACTCTTTCCCCAAAGGTGTATTTCATTGGGTTTGACATCAGCAGGCTTGCCGAAGAAGGTCATTGGAGGTTGTAGTGACTGTGAATGGCCTCAAAAGCATTGCACCATACACAGACAAAGAAACACACACACAAACATCCACACTTGCTATGTGTGGGAATCGAACCCCTACCAAAGCATTACATTACACTACAGTATTACGCTGTTATAAGATGCACCACGGAGATTACTAGAGACTTCTTTCCCAAAGGTGTATTTCACAGTGAATGACATCAGCAGGCTTGCCAAAGTAGGGCATTTGAATTGTAGTGAGTGTGACTAGCCTAAAAAGCATTGTTTCCTACACAGACAAAGAAACACATGCATAAACATCCACACTGGCTATGTATGGGAATAGAACCCCTACCAAAGTACTACATCACTACGCTGTTATAGGACACACCACAGAGATTAATGACATCAGCAGGCTTGCCAAAGTAGGTCATTTGAATTGCAATGAGTGTGACTAGCCTAAAAACATCGCCCCCTACACAGACAGAGACACACACAGTTGCCATGTCTGGGATTAGAACTCCTACTTAAGTAGTTTATCACACTACAGCATTACACAGTTATTGGACACACCATGGAGATTACTGGGCTACTCTTTTCCCAAAGGTGTATTTCACAGTGAATGATATCAGCAGCCTTGCCAACATAGGGCATTTGAATTGTAGTGAGTGAGACACACAAACACAGTTGCTATGTCTAGGATTAGAACTCCTATCTAACTAGTTTATCACACTATAGCATTACACAGTTATAGGATGTACCATGGAGATTACTGGGTTATACTTTTCCCAAAGGTGTATTTCACAGTGAATGACATCAGCAGCCTTGCCAAAATAGGGCATTTGAATTGTAATGAGTGTGCCTAGCCTAAAAAGTTTTGCTCCCTACACAGACAAAGACACACACTCATACTTGCCATGTCTGGGATTAGTACTGCTACCTAACTAGCTTATCACACTACAGCATTACGCAGTTATAGGACTCGCCACATAGATTACTGAGTTACTCATTTCCCAAAGGTGTATTCCAAAGTGGATTACATCAGCAGGCTTGTCGAAACTATTCTCCTTCTTAAACAATACAAATTACCCCCCCACACTCCTCCCAATAATACCTATTCTTTGAACTCCCAAATACCAAAAGAATGATCATCCATAGCCCTGTTGTTACAACCAAATTTAATCCCTGTCCTTTGACTAAAATTACTGTGCACCATTACCAAACCCACAAACCAAAACTGTCAACAAAAAACAATCCACATGTAAACAATAAAAAACTTCTTAACCCCTTTGACCAAACTAACGATTGCCGGAAACTCTCTCTCTCTTCCTCTCTCCATATGCATCCCCAGTCTCTCCCCTCCACTCCCTGCATAACTTCTACTCTCTCTGCTCTCTAACCATTGCTTATAACCATATTGCAGGAACCCATTCCCCACCCCACACACACCCTTACACACAGGAAACTTGGTTGGTTGGTTGGTTGGTTGGTTGCTTTGGAACTTACAACTATCAACCTAACTAAAATAATCCACTATCCAGAAACAGAACTCCCTCACTCGTGAAGTCCCCTTTAGTATTCCTACCCCCCTTAACTCTCTTTAATCTGCTAATAATATCCTGATAAGAATCTACAAACTAAATCTAAGAACTCAGGGTGATGCCCTATGCCAACAACTCCATTGGAAAGAACTGGAACTCCCTACCCTACCCTTAGACAGACTCCATCAACAGTTTCAACAGTTCAAAAAAAACATCAAAGCCATTACAATGGCAATGGCCATGCACAGAACAGAACGACTACTAACTAAAATCCTCTACTTATTACTCGCCCTGATTAGCTAGTTCTTGACCATTATTCTATAGTAGGGCTATGGGGAGGGCAGTGTGTGTGCATGGGCCATAACCCATTCATCTAGAGGTAGACATACCACACACAGGCACACTCAGGTTTAAATTCCACAGGTACATGTATACAACTGCTAGATGACTACTGCCTTGTACAGTCATATTGCACAGCTAGCACTTACACCACAGACTCTGTAATGCTAATGGATACCAGTGGCTAATTTCTACAGTGAGAGATATTTACACATGTGATTGTAGCCATTTGGCTGTGTGCTGGGTGGGACAGGCCTCATGATGGAAGGCTCTTTGCCACTGTCACTGTCTTACATACATCTATGAATGTCTACTTTTGGCGTATTATAGTCTGCTGTCCTTGGATATATGTCTGTATTCCTATCCAATGTGTGTGAAAAGCAAGACTGGTGCATATTGAGGATTGTATGCACTAGCATCTGCAACTCTCAGATATGCATGGTCCACTATTGTTGGCAGACAAGTGCGTGAGCATGCCTAGTATGACCTTTCAGTATGTTGTTGTCTGACATTGCCTTCATTTCTCTGTGTGTGTGAGCATGCCCAGTATGCCCTTCTGTATTGAATGTGTGGATCCATTCCAGGTAGTTTGTACTCCAGTGCAGACCTTGTACTCTAGTGCAGACCTTTGTGTACCTACAGGTAGCAAACTGTTTCTGCAGGATATCTGTAGATCAGTTGGCAATATGAGGTCAACATGTGCAAGGGATAGTGTGTACTGTAGGTGATTGTGTCTGTGCTGCTTCTGCTATATGGCACTGGTGTTAGCAGAGATATTCAGACATGTGTACTGTTATACACTGTGATGTTTTATGTCCTCAAGTACTGTCAGGTGGACATTCTTGATCACAGTGATGTCCTGGGGAACACAGGGTGAATACAGCTGTGTCCAGTATTGTGGGCAAATGCCTACATATTCATGGAAAGTTATGCCATTCTGCAGGGGGAGCTGCAGAGACTTGCTGGTGGATCTGTGTATCCAGTTCAGTACCTTGGTATAGTGCTGGCAAAGGATCCTATACTTGTACATCCATCGACATGACAATATGGCCTTATCTTGCTGTGGCAATATCTCACAGCTGTACAAATTCACACAGGTAACCCAGAGGCAGGGGTCATAAGTCAGGACATTACCCCTATTGTGGTGTACGGGCAGGTTTGTAGCCACCCATTTTTGTGTTTGCAGCCAGGGATAGTATGCGCACATGGCTGTGTCGGACCTTGCACATTCCATGCTGCCCATGCTCCCACCCCCCCCTCTATTATTCTATCCTCTTCCATACATTATGCATACATTCTCTGATAATTTCCCTAAAGTTATCACCTCATCACAGCTGTGTTTTGGTGTTGGTCCACAGTTTATGCAGTGGGACATGGTGGACATGTACTGTGGTTTGTCCACATGGCCTTGCATATGGCTTATGTGGAGTGTGTTATGTTATTTGGGTGTCCATGACAACACATACATTGGCCGTATGGGTGAGACACAGGCCTTTGGCAGAAGCCTGTAGTCCATTTGGTGGTGATACAGGCCAGCTGTAGCAGGCCATTGCATTCTGTCAGTCCTACAGTCCCAGACAGCCATACAGTATATTCCCCTGGTGTGACAGGGTAGGTGTGCTAGGTGTTCATGCCAATACTTTATATCAGTATTAATCAAGTGGTATGGATGCTGGCAGGGTGCTACTTGCAAATAGGGACACACCTGTATGGGACACCTGCACTGCACGCTACATTTTTTTTGCTATTGCCATACATGGGTGGGGGTCATATTGTACGCGTTTCCAACAGCAGGGATACAACCAGAGAGGTAACTGTGGGTGGTGTTTGGATGAGCTATGTGTGCTATGGACACTACTTGCATCTGACTCAGAGATATGCATGGGCCATTCCAGTTATGCTGGCTTGTGTAGGAACATCAGCTGTTTCCCAATACATCAGTCCTATCAACTTTGTGATCTACAAGTGTTCAGCCAGACAACATCGGTATTCCCTACTACAAGCCCAGACAATGTGATGCATACCTATATGTACAGTTCCAAGGGTGTGCCCATTACACGGTTACACATTATATACTGTATGTCTGGGGTACTTTTCCCTGTGTACTGCTTGCATATCTAGCCTACCAGTCATGCCATGTCAATCTTTCTGATGTTGACACATATTACCACCATACATTTACAATGGCTTACTGCTAGCATGTGTTATACTGGGGGAATTTTCTTTAGCACTGCAGTTGTGAGGACTTGGCCCTGTCATCGGCAGTAGTGGGCAATGGCCACCAGGTCAAACCTCAACATACATACATACTGTCCACTCTCACACAATATGAAACACACACCAACCTAACACACACATACCTGCATATTGTACAAATGCTACAATCTATCCTGCTACCTTGGCCACCTCTGGTCATCTGTGCACCACTGGTATTATACCTACACATACATGTTACTACATGTCTACATCAGATTGGGGAAGCACACCTGACTGTTACTACATTTCTACATAGGATTTGGGAGGGCACATCTGACTGTTACAACATGTGTACATCGGATTAGGGGGGGCACACCAGACCATTACTACATTTCTACATAGGATTGGGGGGCACACCTGACTGTTACTACATGTCTACATAGGACTGGGGGGGGCACACCTGACTGTTACTACAGTTCTACATAGGATTGGGGGGCACACCTGACTGTTTTTACATTTCTACATAGGATTGGGGGACACACCTGACTGTTTCTGCATGTCTACACATTATTAAGGGGGGCACACCTGACTGTTTCTGCATTTTTACATAGGATTGGGAGGCACACCTGACACTTGTACACATTTGCTTTGACTGTACTGGTATGTCAGGTACTCCATTTCATTCTGTTTTCTAACCTATCATGCTGACTAGAGGCATATCAGTGTACTACAGGTCTTAGGTTTGATTGACCTAAATATTAGTTTCTGACTTCCTACCCTTCAGAACTAACATCCCACTGCCAGATCTGATGTAGTCTATCTGTGTAGGCCTGGGGGAGAGGTTACCCATAGGCATCATTCAGATGCCTTAGCACAGCCTTTGTGTTTGTCTACACCTGTCCTACTGCATGAGACTGTTTGGTATGTGAACCTCTCTGACTGGCATATGTGTATCATATGGACACACATGTGGCCCAGCACATTTCCTGCAGTGGGTCTTGTCACCATGAATAGTGCTGGCTACTATGGTGATACCAGTATTAGTTACAGATCTCATGCTGCCACTATAGGTATCTATCTGCTGGCATCCCATTCAGCCACCTCATTCCCTTGCATGCTCACATCCATACCATAGATACAGGTAACAACACATACTACTTCATTCGGCAGTTGGTCAGGAGAGTGACTTACCTTGTGGGTGTGCCAGTACTGAGGATGGTGCTGGAGGGCTGCCTATGTTGGATGCACATTGTACACTCCCTATACATGGTTGAACACAGGTAGTGTCATGTTTGGCATCCCTTTTACTGTAAGTGTGAGTCAGAGAGAGGTGTCATTTCCTGGGTCCCTCCTGTGTCAGTGCATGTGCTATGCATTGCCTCTTTGCCAAGGCCAGGGCATACTGGGCATGCCTCCTTCTGCCTACTGGGGCAGGCTCAGGTTGTTCCTCCTCTGAATCACTCTGTGCCTGTGCATGCCTTGGCAATGGTGGGGGCTGTGTGGCCCTGCCCCATGCTGTTCCTGCTGCAGCTGTTTCTGCAGAATCATATTGTGTAGCATGGCACATGCAATAACAATTTGAGTACATGTAGCTGGGGAGTACTGCAAGGCCCCACCGGATGTGTCCATGCACCGGAACCATGACCTGAGCATCCCAAACACATGCTCTATTACCCCTCTGGTCTGTGCGTGTGCTTCATTATGGAGTTCTTGTTCGGGTGTGTGTGCATTTCTGATGGGTGTCTTCAGCCACGGCTCCAGTGCATAACCAGCATGCCCCACTAGGTGACCATAAGGGATGTCACCACTGGCAAATCTCTGGTACAGCTGCATCAGATGCCAGATGTGGGAATTGTGACAGCTTCCAGGGCAGCCAGCACACACATTCATTAAAATACCCTGGGCATCACACACGACCTGGCAGTTGATGGAGGGGAAGCCCTTGTGGTTGATGTAGACCCTACCCTGCTCACCAGGTGGTGCTTTGATGTGTATGTGCATGCAGTCTATAGCACCCACTACCTCTGGGTATTCTGCTATTTGGTGGAAGAGATGCATATTGCTGGCCTACGCCTCACGGGTGTTGGGGAAATATATGTGCTCACCGGCATGTGCTGACATGGCATCAGGAACTAGTGAAGTACCCTGGATGCTGATGCCTGTGAGATCCCCATGATATCCCCAGTTGGCCTTTGGAAGGTACCTGTAGCTAGTATTCTTAGGCCTATACATACCTTGGTATCCACTGGGATGGCTTCCCCTCTGTTAGTTCTGTGTGTGAGGAGTGGCTGGCACAGCTCAACATTTTGCTGTAGGAGGTCCCTGTCCACCCTATAGCATTCCACTATCTCCAGCTCATGTAGCCCCTGGTAGGTTATCCTGGGTGTGTACACTCTTCTCTGTCTCCTCACTGTGGGCTGGTTGACAGCATTCTCATCCTCACCACCCTCAGCCTCTTCCACATGTTGTATGATAGCTATTGCAGCCCCTATCATTTTGTTGCTTTTGTTTGTTAAAAATGCCCCGCTTGTATACACCGGTGGTGTAGAGTATGTGGGAAAATCCAGAGGGAAAGGTGCTTGCATAGTTTATAATAGTGTGCTGGGCTGGTCTGCTGCCTGTGTAATTGGCTGATTCTGATAAATTTCACCTGTCAGCTATGCTAGTTCTCCTTGATTACCTTCCTACTGCTGTTTTCCCTTCCCATTGCCTTCCTGTTTAAGCCTGCTGGTATGCCACCCAAACACAGTACTCAAATGTGCACAGAGCTGCTATTTCCTGGTTTCCTTTTTTTTCCTTTAAAATCTGGTGCGCGGTGCACACACCCACATAGGCAATGTAAAGAGTGCTGGGCAGCCTCAGACACACCCCCTTGCTTAGCTCTGCTAAGCTAAGGGCAAACCCGAGCCACAGGGCGCCAATCCGCTTACAGTATGCCTGACACACTCCCTCTATGGTGTCACTAACTCCTAGGCTTGCACTAAGCTATTCCTGCTCTTACACTGTTGCGTGCTGACTAGCATGCAGGGGAAATCTGGGATTCAGTATCATTCCACTCATTTGCATAGGATTGCCTGCTGATGCATAGTTACAGGACTCACACTAAGCCTCTCCCCGTAGTAACCACTATTCACTGGCCATATTGTCTTCTGCCGGCCATTGAGTATAGTGGCAAAATAGTGATTTTGGTTAGAATGCTTATTTTAGTTTTTTTTTTTATTTTTTGCCCAGTCTTATTTGCGCGTTGCTGCTCTACGCTTAAACAGCTGAGATCTGTTTTCCATGCCAATGGCCATATAGTTGGCCATTGGCATGCTTTCTACTTAATATCCACCCTTTATTTGGCGCTGTCAAGGCTCCATTTTGTAGTTTGCAGAAATGTATTCGGTTACTGATAGAGTACATTTCTGCAGATTACACTAGTCCTGCACGACCGGATTACAGCTTCCTGGATTGCAAATTCACCTCATTTGCATGGCTTTCACCTGCAGATGGAGTCATTTGCATACAGGGGTTGAGTCCATGCAGGACTAGTGCAGGAGCACTCGTGCACATCCCTACAGCTTATTCCTGGTTGGCACGGCAGACATATTGCCTGCTGGAGCTCCTGCACTATGTGCAGGGCTTGCTGAATCTGGGGGCTTATGTTTACATTTGTTTATTTTACCATTATTTCTCTTAACCCCACTATTGAGTCTCATTTGATTTTCGTGCCTGGTTTTATAATTCAGACTTTTTGGAAATCCTAAGGCCTGTTTCTAAAGACAGCAGAACATTATATGCGTATGCAAAACCAGACTACAATCTATAGCTTTTAGATGTTTCTTGATACAAAATCATTTTCAAGTGAAAACATAAGTAAAGATAAAGACTGAAGTTGATGATGCTTACTTGGGTGACACTCATGAGTTGTTTCATTAAGTGTACAGAGTGTCAGCAACACATTTGATATAACGGTAAAGTGAAATGTGTGACTGTGGCTCTACTGATTCTGTGTAGCCTGCTGTAAGGTGGTAGGTCATTTACAGTTGTATTTTAGAGGTTTGCATCACAGTAAAAAATAAAACACTGTATTTGCTTCCTGTGTCTAGTTTCAGTGGATATATTAATTCTCTTACATGATTGTGCATTACTGCATAGTGCGTTGAAATAACCCATGCATAGCATTCATGGCAATAGGCCTACTTTGTATATCCTTCATGAAGAAAGACATGCAATATGTGTTTAATGCCAATATATGTTTTATGTGTACCATACCACACTTTATTTTTGAATTACTAATTTTATTGCCTTGTTCGCAAAATTCCAAGATACTACTATCTTTAGAAATCCATTCTCTGGCTTTTAAAGATGGTCATACTAGTTATTTTCCATATCCTTATTTACAGAGTTAAAACATTATGTTAATCATATTGAAAACTGCTGCAGTAGCCTTAGCTATATGGGTTATATCTTGCCTAGTATATAATAACCAGCCAGATTCCAAAGCTTCAGAGAACCTACCATGTGCCTAAACCATCAGTCAGTCAGTCCCAGGTCTGCTGACTAGACAGGTTTTGGTACCAAGCCCTTCAGAGCTTTCTGTCATTGAAAATAGCACTCCGCTGTGGGCTTTTGGGGACTGACAATCAGCTTGTGCTATTCATTTGCTGGACAAATAAGATTCCTTTGAGGAAAAACCTTCCACATTAAGTAAAATTGTTGTTTTGTTGTACTTTCCCATTTAGAAAAGTTATTTTAAGCTAGGAGCTTCAGTTTTAATTAACTGTCAGCATAGCCAGCCTTAGGCATAGGCTAACTAGGCGGCTGCCTAGGGCGCAGCACTAACAGGGGGGCTTTTCTAGTATTTATTTGCTGTAGGTAGACCAGGATGGGGGCACCGAGTGGTGTACTGGTGGGAGCCATGTAACCCTTTTGCCTAGGGCACCAGTTGACCTAAGGCCACTCAGGAGACTTACTTTTAAATTAAAGTTCCTGTCAGTTTAAAAGTTGTTTAAATTAATTGAAAAACATTTTTTGTGGAAAAAGTGTGTTTATTTTACTGTTTTGGGGCTGCCAAAATGTGTTATAGTGATTTTTACTGTTTTTATGTAAAAAAGTGACTTCTGAACACTTTAAAATGTTACCAGCTCTTGTTGTACATTTTCCATGGGAAAGAATCACTATTTTGGCTTAGCTATGGAACAAACTACCAGTCACAGAGTTACTCTTTCTTCTAGCCACAAAAAGAAAAAGTTAAGCAAACAGCTTTGCCACTACAGAAGTATATCAAGTTTGCCTCTTCTATAGTTGGGTGACTCTGCTGTGGCCATAATTTGTTCCTCAGACCACTCTTCTTTCACCCCAGATCCGTCTGGTGTAGCATCTACAGCCACTAATAATCAGGGGTTAATCATGTCCTCTGTGGCTGTTGGGATCCCATCCATGGACAAGGGAGAACTACTCTTGTCAGTCCTGGGAGCTTGATCCTTCCTATATGGTGATTTCTGGTAAAAGAAAGAGGAACACCTCTTTTCTGGAAGAGCTTCAAGATTCTGAATATCAGCAGAAAGATAAAGGGAGAGATGCAGGGTTTTGTCTTTAGTTTCCTAATTCAGACTCCGAGGAGATCTCAGTTTCTGATTCACCCTCTGGGGGTTTCTGTCTTACTGAGATTATTTCAAGAATATGCAAGTTTTCGGTGGGGAGAACACTGAGGTTTTTCAGTACCTCTGAAAATACCATAAGTTGCTACAGAAGGATTTTACATAACCTTTACCCAATATTCCGATCTGTCAACTTTGGAGGATGTATTTATTACTGCCTGCAGTTTCCTGATAGTCAGCCTGCTACCCATAAAAATACAGATAGAATGTATAAAGTTCCTCAGTCTTTCACGTTTTTACACACCTTCCTGACCTAGCAGCTGTAGCTTTACTTAATTCTACTTCTACTAAACATTAAGTCAATCCCAACCTTGAAGGCTTGATACTGTAGTAACGTTTTAAGCACTCAGTTAAGAAAGGCTTTGTGTTTCCACTTCAGGAAATAAAATAGTATGCGATTTTGTGTCAAAGCATATGAAAACAGCCAATGACTTAAGAACTGATATGGTGTTACCAAAATGTAATTATAAACAATTATCAGATTTACTGTGTAATAAATCCATTTCAGACTTGTATAAATTCATATCAACACGCTGGCATTCAAATGCCTTCCATTATTCAACCTTTTCATCAAAATATGATCAAGGTATCAAAAAGATGCTATTTGTTATGAAATTTTACAAATACATTGTGTGTCATTTCAACTCAAACACCATATTATACTTAATTTCTGATAATTCATAATGCATATATGATTCCTATCAGGATAGACAATGCTGATATTGTACATATCTTTACAAACTCTTCTTAGAAAATGCTACAGTTAAAACTTAAGGAGGCAAGTTCCTAGAAGGTATTATAAGTAAGACATTTACCATTCTACCCAGCACCTTCATTTTTTCAATACAATCTCCATGTTGATAAATTTACAAATGATAAAAAATGGTTAAACCTTAAAAAAATATGACATGAGAGGATTTTAAAATCATGGCATGCAAATACAAAATGTGTAAACTAATGTCTTATACTTAAGGCAGTAAGCAAAGACATACAGCATGTTGGGAAAAAAAACATATTCTTATATGATTTGATTAAGTTTAATTGATAATACTTGGTACCATTCAAATTCAGTAAACTATCAGATTATTTATATGCTTAAAATAAGTTGCTGTTTCTATTAAATATTATCTATATTATAATTATTAAATATTGTAGGATATTATTGGATTGTATGCGGCTATGGGTAGTGCAGTGGTTAGCATTGTTGCCTCACAGCAAGAGGTTCTCTAGTTTGATTCTCGGTTGGGGTGCCTTCTGTGCAGAGTCTGCATCTCTTCCCTGCATTTGTTGGGGGTTTACTCTGGTTTCTTCCCACATTCTAAATGCTCCTTGTGAAAAATTGATTCTTTACCAGTTGGACTTTCCTGATAAATAAAAACTGTCTCAATTTCAGTGATGTTTATGCTAATAACCAGTTTATCATCTTTTTGTTTTTAGGTAACAGGCTGAAAATTACTCTATTAAACATTTTTGTAAATATTATAATTAGTTTCCTTTTTTGTAAATTTATTCCTTTTGAATTTTTGTTTTGTATACATCTGCATCCATTTTAATTATTTATATACTTTATTTATTTATTTATTTGACATTTGTTTACTGGAAAAGCTTGACTGGGCCAAAAAATGCCCACTTTCAGTGGAGGCCCAGGAAGAAAAGCTCCACAATCACAATATTTCAAAAATCAAGTACAGATATTTTAAATCACAAATCATCATGATACATTACAAAAACAGCAAGTACAGATATCAGCAATCACAAAGTATCATATTACATTACAAGACACTAAGTACAGATATTTCAAATCACAAAGTACCAAGTTACAGTACAAATATAAAAGTGAAAGAAATGTAATAAGAAAAACCTAGAACATATGTTTCATAGCAGAGTGAAAAGAATAACATGATTTGAAGATAATATAGTAGTCATTTAAAGCTGTTTTAAGTGTACTTTTTACTGTTTTTGCCTTATCTTTAAAAAAAATAAAATAAATTTCTTGTTTCCCGCCTTTCTAAGCTAGTATAGTCCAGTTTTCAGGCTAGTGCTGAATTCAGGGCTGTGTTACAAGTTTCGGAGTTGCCCATACCTTACTTAGATAGAGGGAAGTTTCTCTGTTCACCTGTGAGAGAGGGGAACTTTGAGCAGCCATCTGTCCCTGGAGGAGTGGTTCCAGCCCAGAAGTTAGTAGTTTAAAAAACATGCTGCATGGTTTTGTGCACCGGGCAGCACCAGTTAGCTAGGGTTAAATTATTCCCGGCTCCACTAAGTCTCCTCTTCAGTTTTTCACTTGAAACTAGTCTAACTCTCAGCCTAAGCACTCAAAAAGCATCCTACAGTCCAGCACTTGCTCAAACCTAATAGCAAGCACTAATATACCCCGACACTTGACTGCCCAGCAGGGAAAGGCTCTTTATCCACCCCTCACCAACCAAGCGACTAAGCAGCTCACCCTACTATTCAGGCATGACCAAAGGGTAACTTCAGGTGTACTCTCCAGTCCAGCTGGTGAATCTGGGTATTCTGAGGCAATGTTACAACTGCCTCATGTACACAGACAGCCCTCTCCTCCTACCACAAAACACTAACATATGTGAGAGATGCAATTATACAGCCAAACTGGAGGCTAAGGTATTTCCACCCAAGACTGGAACAGACAGTCATGAGGAGAAGGTTAACACTTGCACCACACCTCCAGCCTTACATAGACCTACTAAACCAGCACTGGCAAAAAATGCACATAAATACACAAAATCATACTTGGAGGCTCTAAATAAAATCCTGCAAAAGCATCAGAGAGCTTCAAAGCAGACACCCACAAAACCTGCACCTCCAGTCACAAACCAGACAACACATAAAACACAAAATCAATGTGCCGCACAATCACAGCCCTTAAGGTGAAATAACATACCAAACACACTAGTAATAGGTGACTCAATAGTCATGCACACTGACGCCCCACTCACTAGGCTGGACAAGGAGAAGGTTACTGTTAGCTGCCTGTCGGGAGCCAGAATCGGCCACATAACACAAGCACTCAGGTCACTCCAGAACAAGTAGAAATATGACTCTGTCATTGTTCATGTTGGTGTGAACAACCTGAGCCATACCTCCCTGGACTACATGAAAAGAGACATGGAAGAACTCTCTGATCATGTAGCCCAGGCAGGTATGACCCTGATCCTGAGTAGAATCCTGCCCTCACCAAGAATGATACCTCAGTATAAAGAAAAAAAATGATCAATTTCAACAATTGGCTAAGCTTCTGGTGTCATTCAAAGGGGATCCAGTGTCTGTCAGCCTGGGATGACATGCTTTACCAAGCCGCGTTGCTTTGCAAAAGACGGCTTGCACCTGTCACCCCTTGGCTTTCGAATACTGGCCAAGGCTCTTGCTGCCCCCATAGTGCCTTTTGTAGGCAAGACTCAAAATTCAAACCCACCTCCGTAAACAACACAAGTAAAAATCTGAGGGTTTTGCTACTCAATGCCAGGAGTTTAAATCTCAAAATGCATGTGCTCAAAGCACTCCTAAGTATGGAGAACGCCGACATCTGTACAGTAACTGAAACCTGGTTCAAGGCTCCAGAGAGCACTCCAGCACTACTGGGCTACAACTCATACCACACATTTTGGCCACAGAACACGGACCGAAACACAAAAGGAGGGGGTGTATCCATATTCATAGATTCATTCATAGATTCATAGATTTGTACTAGGCTAACTGCCCCTGTGGGCCATTTTTTAAGCCTAACCAATTGCCCCATGTGAGAATTGAACCCTGCACTTTGTGTCTGTAAGGTGAACACATTACCCATTATGCCAACCCCCTCCCCCTATTCATCAAAGATACCCCCACACCTCCAGGTTAGTGGTGCAGCATGATACCTCTGAGATCATCCATGTGCAACTAACATCGAGCAAATCTGCAATGCAAATTGTGGCCTGCTACAGATCACCCTCCATGACCCAGGACCACCACTCCGCCTTTCTGGAGAAACTAGAAAACATGAAGGTCCTACCAAACACCCTGATCTTGGGAGATTTCAATTACCCTACCATTAACTGGGAAAACTACTTGAGTACAAACTCCCAGGCTCAGCGCTTCCTGTAATTTATCAACTCAAATGCCCTGGATCAGCTGGTAAACTCCCCTACCAGAGGCCACAACATATTGGACCTGGTCATCACCAACATGGGTGACAGGTGCTCTGTACCGGAGGTCAACCCATCACTGGTTAGATCAGACCATAAACTAATCACCCTGGATGTCCACACCCCACCACCACCCCCAACCAAGGAAACCACAGTGAAAAACTTTTCTAAAGCAAACTTCACCTTACTTAAGGCAGAGGTGGTAAGTTTCACAGCCCCCATGCTAAAGGATAACACTGCCCAAGATGCAGAATTCTTTACAATTGCACTCTATGAGCACCTACAAGGATGCATGGATCGTGCCATCCCTAGCAAAACCAAGACTTACTCCCCTAAGAGAAGGAAACCAGTCTGGTGGACCCCTGCCATAAACAGGTTATACAACAAAAGGAGGAAACTAGTTCAGAAAAAAAGCAAATCCCAAGAAGGAAAGACATCCCTGATCAGTATCAGTAAGAAACTAAGGTCCCTCATAAAATCATCCAAGGCTAACTTCGAAAGAAAAATAGCCAAGGATTCGAAAGATAACCACAAAGCCTTATTTAGCTATGTCAAGAATCTAAGTGGCAACTCACAGATATGCTCTGAAATAGTGCAAAATAGCACAAAATATACTGAACCTACTGATATTGCCAACATACTGACAGATAGATTCAGTGCAAACTTCACCTCCCTCTCACCTTCAAAAGGGCCCACAACAATACTGGAAAAGTGTAGTGTCTCGGAAATCACAGAAGAACAGGTGAAAACAGCCCTTTCAAAAGCCAAAAACACAGCATCAATGGGGCCAGATGGTGTCATAGGCTGCGTCTCGCACGAACTACAGAACAAACTAACCCCCCCATCTAAACATGCTGTTCAACCTCAGCCTCTCCACAGGCTATGTGCCCATAGAATGGCGTACAGCAATGGTTATCCCACTCCACAAAGGAGGAGCCACAACTGACCCTGGTAACTATTGCCCCATAAGCCTGACTAGCCTGGTCTGCAAGGCTTTGGAGCGCATTATCATGGAACTCATTAATAAAGACGTTGGGAGCCTCCAAACACTTGAACCGACCCACTTCGGCTTTGTTAAGGGCAGATCATGCCTACTAAACCTGGTTGACTTCTTTGAGACAGTTACCAAGGCCATAGATGAGGGAAAGTTGGTTCAAACAGCCTACCTTGATCTCGCCAAGGTGTTCGACACCATTCCTCACTCGGGTATTATAGAAAAACTCACCAGCCGGAACATAAACCCCTACGTCACAAGATGGGTTGCCAACTGGCTTACAGACAGAACTCACACGGTAAGAATAGTGGGCTCCAGGTCCGACTCTAAACCAGTCACAAGTGGTGTCCCGCAAGGCTCAGTTCTGGGACCCCTACTGTTTGGCATATATTTCTCAGAAGTACAGGCAAACACAGGAGGACTATGGCTAACCAAGTTCGCCGATGACTGCAAACTGGGAGCCATAATTGACTATCCGGCTGACACAGACATCCTCCAAAAAGGCCTTACTGAGACAGACACCTGGTGTCAAAGTCATGGCCTCAAGCTAAATGCCAAAAAATGCATAGTCATCCTGTTTGGGAAAAACAAAACACCCACGAATTACCACATAGGTGGCAGCCCCCTTAATACAGAAGAGGTAATAATAGATCTGGGGACCCAGGTAGATTGTAATCTCTCCTTTGACAATCATATTGCCAAAGTAGTTAGGAAATCCTTCTATGTGGTCCATCTAATTACTAATGAGTTCGCATCTAGAAATAAAGAGGTTATAGTGCCCTTCTACTCGTCACTCATCAGACCCATCATAGAGTACAATGCCCCATTTGGGATGTACCTCACAAGACACTTCCAGCAGCCTGAAAGACCACAAAAGCACCTCACCAAGAGGATTACTGGCCTTAAACATATGTTCTATGCAGCCCGACTGAAAAAACTCCTGCTGTACTCAGTGGCATATCACTTACTCAGAGGTGATCTCTGCCTGACATACAAAGCCATGTCCAACTCAGAATTGATGGACATGCTCCACCTAAAGAAATCCAAGTCACTGCGAGCCACGCGCTCTAGTGAGCTAAAACTCACCGCAACAATAAATAGAACATGCTGGAGGAATAGATTCCTGTCACAGAGACTCCCCATGCTTTGGAACAAAATTCCAAATTACATCAGGCAGAGCCCCTCACTAACACTCTTCAAGAGAAGCCTTGACGAGTGGATGGGTAACAGAAAGTACACCCCTGGGATCACTTCATTGGCTCTGCTTGACAGAGGCTCAGTTAATAAATCAATGGGAAAGTGAAAGCCGACACACTCTGGCTAGGCTTTTAAATGCCCTCGGGCAGATAGCCTAGTATCTACCTATGAACCTATATGTGAGAAGGAAAAATTCAATATATATTATTTGTTACATAGATTAGTATTTGGTAAATGAGACTTGGTAAATGAGACCTGAGTCAATTCTAATGAGATATTTAAAGTGATACCAGAGATTACATGATTACAGACAGTGACGTGAAACCGAGTGATGTCTTAGTATGTCAGAGATGTTCATATTATGGTTATAGAAAGAAGGATGGAGAGAAGGAGATTATAAGAAGAGTGCAGAGTAGGGTGCCTTTAGGTAGCATAGGTGAGGAAAGATGTAGAGGAATGGTCTGCAGAGATAAATTAAATAAGATTAGGTAGTGGGGAAAACAAAAAGGAGTTGAGTAGAAGGCAGTAGAGAGTATTGCTATGTGATCTAGGTTGAAGGGGCTTAAGTGAAAGATAATGAGTAAGTTCAGCCAGGATTGGCTCAGAAGCAGGTCCAAGACTGGGAATTCATCAGCTACTGCTCCTACACTCTAGCATAGAACCCCTTACTGTATGACTTCACTTGACTTCAGTCATTTCCTCCATATCTGGATGTGTATGTGCAACAGTTCCCATAGCCATTTACGATTACATGCCAACATCCCTGATATATCCCTACAAAGCATAGTACCCATTAGATAGGTGGTGATTCACACTGTTTAAAAGGATTATCCTATATTTCTAACTGGTGTTGATGGGCCTCTCTATTGACTGAGAAAAGGACTACCTGCTCCATATTGACTGACAAACCTAAGTAGTTCTGAAATGTCTCCAAAATGGCCACTATCTTGTGAAGATCCACCTTTGGGCTTTCTGTGAGTAGGATGCAGTCATCTGCAGGCAGTAAGACCCAGGTTTTTATTCCTGCTACCTCCCAGATGCTTTTACCTGGGTGAGTTTTCAGTACTCTGCTAATGGTCCCAATACCTAGAAGAAATTAAGGGAATGTGGACAGCCTTGTCTTGTGCATCTTTCCAGAGAAAACATTGGCAACTCATATAGTTTTGTTGAGACTATTGCAAGGTTAGAGTTATAGCATCTGTAGACTTTGTATAAATTGGGATGGAAAGTCCATACACTGTAATACCCACTATAAATATCCCCATCCTATGCTATCAAAGTTTTCGCAAAGTCTACCATAATCACCAGAGATGGTTGGACATATTTCTTAACCACTTCCAAATAAAGTAGGATAACGTGGAGGTGGTCCATGCTAGATCTTCCTTTCAAAGTACTTGCCTATGAATCTGAGACAAACTTGATTACAAGTGGTGTGGGAATGCTGGCTAAATTGTGGCATATAAGTCAGCATCTGCATTAATAAGTGAAACGAGTCTGTAATTTTTCACCATGACAAGATCCTTACCAGTTTTGGGTAGAAAAGTAATTTGAGATTTTCTCATGGCGATATGCATTTATTGAGAGACTTTAATTGTATTAAATAAGGATAACAAGTATGAGGACACCTTGTCTTGTAGTAGCTTATATAAGCCTGGTATAAGGCCATCAGGCCCTGGTAATTTCCTCCTAGGGTCTCTTTTATGACCTTCAGAATGTCTGTCTCCCAAGAGGCATGACCAACATATGCTTGTTTTTGAGGTCTGCTACGTCAACATTTTTTGACAGGATTTAAGAATTTTAAATAATCCAAACAAGATTTTCTTCACTTTATGTAATACTTCTTTGTATCACATAGGATTGTATCAAAAATGTATTTTTAAATTTTGAACTTTTCTTGTCAAAGATACTTCAACTACTTCTCTCATCATCCTGCTATTAAGGCAAGCTTCTTCAAAAACAGTTCTCAAGAATCTACACTTAAAAAAGAACTGCAGTCTCTACTAACAAACATTCAGGACCTATCTGTGAAAATAGATAAAATGGACTTGAAACTAGACAATTTTAAGGAGAAATGTTCAAAAGAGATGGAGATTATTCATGAAGACCTTCAGCAACAGAAATCTCAGATCACTGGAATTGAACAGGAATTAAATGACATGGATGGTAGATTGCAAGAAGGAGAAAACAATACTAAATTTTAAATGAAACAGAATTCTTTGCTTCAACTTAAAATTAATGATCTTCAAAATAGGTCATACAAAAACAACATTAGGATTTTTGGACTTCCAGAGAATATTGAAGGTAACAGTATGGTAATCTCTTTGACTACTTGGTTGCCTAAAGTACTTGATCTTCCTGAGGCTCTGTCTTATGGTACTGAAAGGGCTCATAGATCCCTAGTTTCTTCCTGACTAATAAAAATACTTCAGCTAAATCAGTAATTATAAGATTCCTTTCTACCCAAGTCAAAGAATTAGTGTTTAAAACAGCATGGTCCCAGTCACCTATCAAAATAAGTAACAGTATAATCCATTTCAACAATGATATTCTGCTGCTGGTATCACCGAAAGAAAACTTTTTTTACCACTAAAATGTCAAATTAAGTCATACATCTTTTGTTGTTGGCTAGACTGAAGTTATTTCTGCCAAATGGTCCCAAAACCTTCGATGATTTGGAAACAGTTGTAAACTACATTAGATCTGAACTGGGAAAATTGAAGACATGGAATGGGCTACTATTTCACTGAAGAGAGTTGTGGACAATAATACCTGAAAAGATGCAGACAAAAAAAAAACTGAAAAATAAATAACTTCCTTCATAATCTACAGTGTGCTTCCTTTTTTAATTCCCTCTTGCGAAATAGACTAAAAGCCTTTTATCAACATCTGGGACTCCTACTACAAATGTTCTCACACACATGATTATTTTCTCTTTTCACAGTAATTAATCTGAATGCAAGTGAAAAAGTTCCTGAATAGCTGTTGCCTAATTTGTATTTATTATGTGTTTATTGAAATAGTAGCACTTATACTATGTCCAACGGCATTTCTAAACTGTTTCACTTTTTTTGTGACAAAGTACCTGGATAACTGTTCTCCAATTTATATTTATTTTTAGAGTTTATTGAAATAGTAGCAATTATACTATGTTTGATAGTATTTCTATACTGTATCTTCTGTGTGACAGTTATATGATGTAAAATCTGCTTTTGTTTAACTACAAACATATTGCAGCTTATTAGTGCCAGCTCAAGCCTTATTCATTGAACTGTAATTGAAGCCTTACATTTATTTTCTCGCCGAAAACATCTTTTCTTCCTCGTTTGTACTTCACAGAGTTAGCTGTCGCGAGCCCCTAAGGACTCAGAGAGGTTTCATTCATCCTCGTGTATAAGCAGAATAACCAGGAGAAACCTAAATTCTAGTATGTATTAACTTTTTAATATGTCCTTATGCTTAAATTGTTGTAGGATTTTTTAATGTATTGTATTAACATCCTTGTGTCTCCGAACTGAAACAGAGCTGAAACATGAGATCTAGTGATCATTAGCTGTAGTGGTATTATGTTATTGTCTTTCCATATAGTGATTTCTTCTTTATTTGTGAGTTAACTTCATAAATATGCAGATCGTAAACAATGCTTTTATTGCAGCCTATTTTTAAGAGGGAGGGAGGGAGGGCAACATTCATTCAAGCTGCGTATATGTATGTATAAATTTGCATCAAGTTAGTTCTTAGGTATATTTTAAGTAACTTGTTATGCATTTTTTTGAGTTATCTAGTGTTGAAACCTTATGTGAATTGTTTTTGTGACTTTAATTCTCAGTGGTTTGCCAGAAAGCAACAAATTTGATAATGAACAGACCAGGAATAGGGGAGTCTGGGCATTCTGTGGGAGTCTGGACAGTTAAGAGGCATTAGATAAGAGCTTCAGCAATTCAGGAGAGTCCAAAGCTAGACTGAAATGTTCCATACTTATATCACAAGTTATCGGGAATAGTTTTATGTGAATACAAGTTGCATGCATAATATTAAAGGAAAAATTTACATATAATATACTGTGTGCTTATAAATATAGTGTGTCTGCTTCTGGTACCATGCAATATATGTTGTTTCTTGTATAGGGAGGCCCAGTGTACATCCATGCTAACATACATCTTGTTGTTCTAGCAACATTCTGAATTTATAAGAGTAATATTTATAACTGGTCCCTTTCAGTTTGACTTTCATTAGAGTCCTGCTGTGTCTCCTTAAGTGGGCATAAGCTTCATTGCACAGTTTGTTACAAAAGGGAAGTGACAACCTACAAGACGGTGTGGTCTAAACTAAAATATTGCTCAAAATAATTTTTATGACTAATGTACAGGGAATGCAAGGAAAAAAATGTGAATGTTCTGTTAAGAGATCTGGATTACAGGGACAGACTTTTTGATATTGTGTTCTATTTGGCTAACATGAATCCTTGTACTCACCCCATACCTCTCGACTGCCTAGATTTTCATGAGGTGTCCAGACTTTTTTTTCCATAGTTTTGGTATGTTTGTGGTAAATGTAGTTTTCTGACAGATGGCTGGATAGTATTCACTGGGTAATGATGGACGATTGAGTTTTGGACCGTCAATCATGGGATGCGTGCTAATGGAGAACTTTCAGTTCTATAAATTGTTTAAGCTTCTGCTTGTAATATTTTTCTGACTGCACAGATGGAACTAAATATATCTAGACTGTTGGCCTTCTTTTAGTACTAAAGCAACATTAAATTTATATTTTAATGAGAGGGATTGCCTAGTGCAGAGGATTCTTTCCAACTGCTGTCCAGTCCTCTGGGTAAATACTTAAAAATACTCTCATAAATGGTTATTCCAGAAAGACAGAAAACCAGACACTTTAATTTTTCAGTCTATACAGTACCTTATGAGAGAAATACATTTGATTTAAAGCTAAAACTGCATATATTGTACCAGCCAGCAGTCATTGTGAATTCTGGTTAATATCAGGATATGATTTTTAGATTTCCATTCAGGCCTTATTACTTCAATGTGAAAAGAATATATTACTTGTGTGATTCTTTTAAATGAACTAACAATGTAACCTTGTAGTTTGTTAGAGGCTGTAGTAAACATGCACTTTTTGAAAAAAGATGGAACGTAAATGTTGAAACTCAAAGATAAGTTATTATATAGTGATTTGAATCTGATAGGACGGAATCTTAAATATTGGTTCTATAAACTTAGAAAATTGCTAATATTATAAATTATGTTTTTCACCTGCATCCTCTTCTACAGGAAGGTTGTGAGACTGGAAATTATGTTAATATTTAAAGTTTATGAAGACAGATTTTAGGACTGCTTTTGTAGTCATGGAAAGTTGGTAGATTAATGGGTGTTACTTTGGTATGCGATCCCTGGGGACTGTGAAGTTTGAGACTCAGGTATTTCCCTTTATTTAATGACTTGATTATTCAAATGAACCCTGAATGTTGTTCATATAAAATGATACACACAACAGTTGTAATTATATCTTATGGTCTTCAATGCAGTGATTTTCTGACTTATACATGGTAATGATACACTGATTGCTGACTAGTACATAGTGATGCACATAACAGGACCCTGCTGTCTTGTTGTACAGAAAAGTAATGCACAAGTTGTACAGTAACAGATGTATATAAAATGTATAGCACAGTTAGGCTGGGTAATTTACTCATGAATAATATGTGTAATATGAGGAATGATCACGTACAAATTAGGATAAACATCACATCATTACAATGTATACTCTAAATATACAGAAATCAATGTTTGAAGAGAGTATTGAGCAATATAGATAAGATACACAGCACATTTCATTTTATATAATTATATGGTACAGTAAATTAATGTACAGAAAGCGTACTGAGTAACAAGGATAAGGCGCACTATAAACACTACAAATGCAAAACACATAATCTGTAGAAAGGGAAGCTCTGATAAATAATGTTAAATTGTTCTGCAGTCCTCTTTTTGAATATGATAGTGAAGTGGATACAATTGATGAACAGAAATGCATGCATGATAGTATGTGACCTTTGCCCAGTTGTGGGAAACATATAGCCTACAAAGTATAATTAGTGTTTATTATATGGAATTCCAATGCACAGAGTACTGATAGATGCAGCTTGCTAGGCAATATTAGAAGGGTACAAAATACAGTAGTCTGTGCAGGTAGAATGTTAGAAATGAAATTACTGCAGTGATGCAGACATCTGAAATGTCACAGAGGAAACAGGGCTAAATAAAAATTGAGCCTCTTATGAATAATAAGATGGGAAGGAGAAGCAGTGACAGATGAGGTCATGGCACAAAGTTCAATAACACCAAATGACATATAGCTAAATGACACACGAGGTTTAAAGGAACCAAAAAAATTATTGCTTGTAACTCCAGGAATGGGTTGGGTTGTTATAGAATTATAATTTTTACTATTTTTATTATTCGTATCTTTTTATGGTGTCTACTGTATATTCAAAATTGAATTCCATTAACCTTTGGGTTCTGACAGATTTACCGTTTACTAACAGTCCTTTTGATACTGATGGAGTGATACGTTTTCATTTACAAAAAATATTAATGATCAAATATAATTTCAATCTTCTGAGTAATCAATATGTATATTTTTAATTGTATATCTATTAATATTAATGGTCTAAACAATCCATCTAAGAGGGGAAGTTTATTTAAATCTCTGAAACTACACAAATCTCATTTAGTTTTTTTTTTTTTTTGCAAGAAACACATCTTTTAGAAGAAGACATAGCTGAACTTAATACTAGATTCTACTATATACTATCTAATTCAGAATAATTCCAAAAGAAAAGAGGGGTAGCCATCCTGTGGAGTAATACTCTACCTTTTCCCAGGATTATCAATATTTATAAAGATGATAGAGGAATGTTTTGCTCTGTTACAATAGAATTTAACAAGAAGTTATTCACCCTTATAAATATCTAATTCCAGGAATTAGATCTAATACAGTGAAACAGCACTTGAATCAAATAATACATTTATCTAAGGGTAATATTACTCTACCAGGACATTTCAGTTGTATTTTAACTGATAATGATTCTAATGCTTCTGGTAAAAGGAGAATTCTAGCCCCTGTTAAACACTTGAAAGACTTTATAGATACATACCACTTGAAAGATAGTAATGATTTTATTGAAGCAGATTCCCTTATTTGTACATACTTCTCACATCGACATGGTACATACTCTTGATAAGAGTATTCCTTTTAAATGAATTGATCAGCACTTTGAGTACAACAAAAGTAATCTCCTGTCTCCTCTCATACCATAATGCTACAACCTTTGAGTTAACAATTAGCACAAACTATAATGTTCAAATTAAAAGTAATACCAGCTTACATAACAAAACTAAAACATTTCAAGGACTTTATCATCTCTGAGATTAAAAAAAATCATTGTTATTAACATTGCTTGTGATACTTCTGAGATTTATATATGGGATGCACTAAAAGCTTATCTATATGGAAAAATCATTAATTGATACCACAAGAAATGAAAACAATGTGTTAATCTTAGTGGCCTTGAAACTGCCCGCCCCTCTTGTAAATTTGTGTTTGGATACTCCTTCTGGGCCCATCTCATTTGCTCACTCAACTGAGTGCAGTGAGATCATATTCTGATTTCAGGCACTCCTACTGTGTACAAAGAGAGCATCTGGGAAACAGAAAAAAAAAATAAATTTAAGCTTGTTTCCTGCCTTTCCTGTTAAGTGGTATAGACTATTTGTAGGCTTCTGAGCCCCCAAGCCCTTCTGTGTTGGTGGGAAGTCTTCTAGCTTAGTTTTTTTTTTCTTATAACTAGACAGTTTTTTAGTTTCAGCACTCAAATCTGTTTCTTTGATCTCAGCACTTGTTCAGAAAAAAAAAAAAAAATTCATCTGCTTTTACTGTACTTGTGTTTCTACCTACTTTATTTTACTTTTGCATCATCTTAAAAGTACTCAATTGTATTTATTACTGCTTGGTGAAACTCATTCTAAGCCTTTTGGTTTAAACACTTGGGCTTTGGACCAGTTGTTTTGCAATGAGAGGGTTTGTGGTCTGCACTGTAGTGGCAGAACAGGTAGCTTACATCCTTCTAGGTTGGGAACTGCTGATTGAGGGCTCAGTGTCTGTTATTCTAAAAGTGTATTAATTCTGGTTTAAGCACTTGGGCTTTCAGGCCACTTATTTTACATTAAGAGGGTTCGTGGTCTGCACTCTTGTGGGAGAAGAGACTGGACTCTGCCCTTCTGAGCTGGGAATTTCTGGTTAAAGGCTTATAGTGCATGCATATCTGAACTGCTTCTTACTGAAGTTGTTGCACCTTGTTTGCTGTGGCATAGATTGGATTCGGGCCTGCTGGATCTAGTTTTGTTTGTGTAACTTGAGCACTAATCCTGGCATTCTCTAAAATATTCAATTGTATTTATTACTGCTTGGTAGTAACTTGATTAAAGTGTAGCTTTCATTCTAAGTCTTTTGGATTAAGCACTTGGACTTCAGACCAGTTGTTTTACATTAGGAAGGTTTGTGGCATGCACTGTGGTGGCAGGACAGGTAGCTTTCATCCTTCTAAGTTGGGAACTGCTGATTGAGAGCCCAGTGTCTGTTATTCTTAAAGTGTATTAGTTCTGGTTTAAGCACTTGGGCTTCAGGACAGTTATTTTACATTAAGAAGGTTTGTGGTCTGCACTCTTGTGGGAGAAGAGGCTGGACTCTGCCCATCTGAGCTGGGAATTTCTGGTTAAAGGTTTATAGTGCCTGAATATTTGAACTGTATCTTACTGAACTTGGTACACCTTGTTTGCTGTAGCATAGACTAAATCCAGGCCTGCTGAATCTAGCTTTGTTTATATGCTTGTTGTTTGTTTGCTTGTTATTTCCCTGGAACACTAATTCCACCTAATATGTGGCTTCTCAGCACTTTTGTGGATCACTAGTGATATCTGTATTGCTTACTGTACTTATTTCCTTGTTTCACTTGAAAGAAAGTTACTGTTTGTCGTTTCTTCACTTAAGTTACCTGTAACACATTGCACTTAAGTTACCTGGCACTTGCTCACTAAAGCAATTATATAAGTCAGCACTAAAAATTAAAGCATTACACCCTCACTCCCCACTGGCCGTTGTTTTCAATTATTAAGGAATTCCCAATATTATTCTAGCATGTCCAAAGGTCAGTTGTCAATCTCCTGTCCGGTCCAGCTGGTGAATCTGGGAATCTTGAGGCAATGTTACAACTGCCTCATGTACACAGACAACCCTCTCCTCCTCCCAACAAATTCCAACACATGTGAGAGATGCAACCATATAGCCAAACTGGAGGCTAAGCTCTCTCAACTCAGTACTGGCATAACCAGTCAGGAGGAGAAGGAAACCACACTCACTACAATTCCAGTCTAACATAGACCTACCATGACAGCAAACCAAACACATAATCACAAAAACATACTCGGAGGCTCTAAATAAAGATCTGCCTAAGCAGCAGAGACCTCCAAAGCAGACACCCAAGCAACCGCTACCCCAAAACAAAACATGTGCAACACATATCTCACAAAGCCAGTGTGCTGAACAGTCACAGCCCTTAAGACTAAACAACACACCTGATACACTTGTAATAGGTGACTCTATCGTCAGGCACACTGACGTCCCACTCACCAGGCTGAACAAGGAGAGGGTCACGGTGAGCAGCCTGTCGGGCGCTAGGATCCGCCACATAACACAAGCACTCAGGTCACTCCAAGGCAAGTACAAATATGACTCAGTCATTGTCCATGCTGGTGTGAATGACCTGAGATGTACCTCCCCAGACGACATGAAAAGAGACATAAAGGAGCTCTCTGAGCATGTAGCCAAGGCCGGTATGACCCTGACCTTGAGTAGCATCTTACCCTCACCAAGAATGATGCCACAATATAAAGACAAGATGATCAATTTCAACAATTGGCTTAAGTATTGGTGTCATTCAAAGGGGATCCAATGCCTGTCAGCTTGGGATGATATGCTCGACAAGCCACGATGCTTCGCTAGGGACTGCTTGCACCTGTCACCCCTGGGCTTTCGGATATTGGCAAAGGCTCTTGCTACCCTCATAGTGCCTTTTTTAGGCAAGGCTCAAAAGACAAACCCACCTCCATAGGTATCACAAGGGATAAGAAACTAAGAGTAATGCTACTCAATGCCAGAAGTCTAAACCTCAAGATGCACGCACTTGAAACTCTCTTTAGCATGGGGAACATCGATATCTGTGCAGTAACAGAAACCTGGTTCAGGGCTCCCAAGAGCACCCCAGCAATACCAGGTTATACCACATACCATGCTTTTCGGCCCCAAAACTTGGACCGAACCACAAAAGGAGGGGGAGTATCGATATTCATCAAAGATACCCACACCTCCAGGTTGGTGGCAAAGCACGAAGCATCAGAGACTATCCATGTGCAACTAACAGTGGGTAAAACTGCCTTCCAGTTTATAGCCTGCTACAGACCACCCTGCCAAACCCAGGAACCCCACTCGGCCTTACTGAGAACACTGGAAAATATGAAGTTCTGGGAGCATTACTCTTGCTCCAACACCCTAGCCCAAAGGTTCCTAGAATTTATAAACTCAAATGCTATGGAGCAACTTGTTACCACTCCCACAAGAGGGGAAAACATACTGGACCTGATCATCACCAACATGGGGACTCTATGCTCCAGACCAGAAGTGTATCCCTCACTGGTAAGATCAGACCATAAACTAATCTCACTGGATATTCACATCCTGACCCCACCCCCTGGCCAGAAAACCACAGTGAAAAACTTCTCTAAAGCAAATTTCACACTCCTCAAAACCGAGGTGTAATCCTTCAAAGCCCCCGGGCCTGTGGAAAATACGGCCCAGACCACAGAATCCTTTATAAATGCATTCTATGAACACCTTCAGGAATGCATGGATCATGCGATCCCAAATAAAACCAAGACCTAATCCTCCAAAGGCAGACGTCCTGTCTGGTGGACCCCAGCCATAAACAAACTATACAATAGAAGGAGGAAGCTACTAAATGATAGAGCAAAATCCCAAAAAGGGAAGGCATCACTGATCAGTATTAGCAAAAAACTACGGGCACTCTTATATTTGTCTAAGGCCAGCTTCGAGAGAAAAATTTCACAGGACACTAAGGATAATCACAAGGCTTTCTTTAGTTATGTTAGGAACCTGGGTGGTAATTCCCAGATATGCTGAGAATTAGTCCAAAATGACAAAAAATACACTGAACCCACAGACATTGCCAACATCCTAGCTGTCAGGTTCAGCACAAACTTCTCCCCCCCCCCCACCAAAAGGGCAAATATCTATCCCAGCAGAGTGCTGCCCCCCTGACATCTCAGATGCTCAGGTAAGAGCCGCCCTCTCCAAAGCAAAAAAACACAGCATCAGTGGGACCAGACGGTGTCCCGGGCTGCATCCTACATGAACTCCAAGAAGAGCTAAACCCAAACATAAAACTACTGTTCAATCTCAGCCTTACTACAGGATATGTGCCCAAAGAGTGGCTTACAGCAACAGTGGTCCCTCTCCATAAAGGTGGTGCCTCAACGGATCCTGGAAACTATCGCCCCATAAGCCTGACTAGCTTGGTCTGCATAGCTATGGAAAGGATCATCATGGACCTCATAAATAAACATATTGGGGACCTACAGACACTGGATCCTACCCAGTTCAGCTTTGTTAAGGGCAGATCCTGCCTCTTAAACCTGGTTGATTTCTTTGATAGAGTCACCAAGGCCATTGACGAGAGGAAGGTGGTCCACACAGCCTATCTGGACCTCGCAAAAGCCTTTGATACAATACCCCACTCGGGCATTATAGATAAGCTTACCAGCTTAAATATAAACCCCTATGTCACTAGATGGATTGCAAACTGGCTCAAGGACAGAACCCACATGGTTAGAATTGCTGGAGCCATGTTAGACTCCAAACCAGTTACAAGTGGTGTCCCACAAGGCTCAGTCCTGGGACCTCTCTTGTTCGGTATATATTTCTCGGAGGTACAGGCCAACATGGAAGGACTGTGGCTGACCAAGTTTGCAGATGACTGCAAACTGGGCACCATAATCGACTCTCCAGCCGACACAAGCATCCTCCAAAAGGGCCTCATAGAAACAGACAACTAGTGCCAGAGCCATGGCCTCAAGCTAAATGCCAAAAAGTGTATAGTCATCCCCTTTGGCAAAAACAAAGTGCCCACAAATTACCACATAGGTGGTAATCCATTAAGTACAGAAGAAGTAATTAGGGACCTGGGGATCCAAGTTGATGGCAATCTCTCATTTGACAACCACGTGGCCAAAGTGGTTAGAAAAACATTTTATATAGCCCACCTAATCATGAAGGGATTCACATCTAGATCAGTGGAGGTCATCGTGCCTCTTTACTCATCCCTCATCAGGCCCATAATTGAGTACAATGCCCCTTTTGGGATGTACCTTACCAGACACCTGCAGCAACTGGAAAGACCCCAAAAGTACCTCACCAAGAGGATCAAAGGGCTCAAACAGATGCCATATGCTGCCCGGTTAAAGAAATTCCAGCTCTACTCAGTGGCATACCGCCTGTTCAGAGGCGATCTGTGCCTGACGTATAAAGCCATGTCCAACCCGAATTAATGGACATGCTGCACCTCAGAAAATCCAAATCCCATCGAGCCACGCTCGAGAGACTTGAACCTCAGCACTGAAATAAATAGGACATGCTGGAGGGACAGATTCATAACCCAGAGGCTCCCTTCACTCTGGAATAAAATCCCAGTCCACGTTAGGCAGAGTCCCTCATTGACTCTGTTCAAGAGGAATCTTGATGAGTGGATGGGAGATCATAGGTTTACCCCGGGTATCACTTCTGTGTCACTGTTAGACAGAGGCACAGTATACTAACCTCAAAAAAGGGCATAGCAAAATAAATTTAAAATGGGTGGCAAAAGCCAAACATATTCTGGCTAGGCTTATAAATGCCCTAGGGCAGATAGCCTAGTATGAACCTATGAACCTATGAACCTATAATGGAATAAAGATTTACATGGCATACAAATGAAACCAGACAAGTTAAAACTTTATAACTCAACAGATAAAATCAAAAAAGTAAAGGAAGAAGAAATTAATACTTTAAATAAATATTTGGAAATATTAAATCACAAAACAAAGATTAGTTTGGAGAAATTTAAATTTATAAATTTCTCTGTAAACCCTAAATCTTGAAATAACTTGGCTAATAAGACCAAAAGGCTTAGTAAACTCAATCATATTAATGAGGTTTTTCTCCTAAAAAAATGTTACAGATGTATGGAATTTAGAGATAACTTTAATAAGATTAACCAGAAATTAAGTATCTTAGATGCTAAAGAAGATATACAAGTCTTTAGTAAAAATACACTAAACACAAATTATCAAAACTACAAGTTGATTTCGTAGGTAAACTCGTTTTACTCCATTTTACTTTCTGAAATCCAACTTCAAATTTATAAACTAAAACAAAATAAAGCCCCTGGTAATGATGGAATAATTACTGAAATTTATAAAATAATGCCTAAAAAAGTTTTAAGTTTATTTCATAAAGTCTTTTCTATTTCTCAAGACAAGTTTATTACTCCACCTTCTTGGAACTATATGCTCATTTCTTCCATATTAAAAGCTAATACATATTACTATAAATGTTGCTCATATAGACAGTCTCTATTTTAAATTTTGATTATAAAATGTTCATGTCCATCTATGGTGACAGATTAAAGATATTTCTTCCCTATTTAGTCAATGAGGACTAAACAGGTTTTATAATAAATAAAAATGCTTATGATAATATAAAGAGGATTTTAACAATAATTGACTCTGCTAAAAATTTAAAAGAAAATTTAACCTTAATCAGCTTGGATATAAATTGTGCTTTTGATTCTGTTAACTGGGATTATTTACTCTTTCTTTTGGAAGAATTAATTTTTTCTAATAATTTCATTCAACATATTTCACATCTTTTTATAAGGGATGTCAAGCCTACATTAAAATAGGTACTTACACCTCATAAAATATACAAATCCTTAAGGGACCAAACAAGATTGCCCTCTTCCCCATTGCTTTTTACTCTGGTGAGGGAACCACTGGCTAATAAGATTAGTCCCAGATATTGAGGGTTTCAAATAAGTCATGATCTGTCTCCTAAAATGTAGCTATTCATGGATGATATTCTCCTTACCAAGAAGGGAAATAATGCTTCCATAACTGCTGTTTTTAGGACAATGGAACTCTTTCAGAGGAAGTCAGATTTATTCTTTAATGATAAAAAACATACTTCCCATTCAATCTAATAACATTAAATTAGATAAGTTCAATAAAGTTTAGCCCAATCAGAGGAATTAACATATTTAGGAATAATATTAACTAAAAATATTAAAGGTATAATATCTCTTAATTATAATAAAAGCTTAGACTCTATAAAGGACCATATAAATAAATGGAATAAACTCCCTTTTACAATGGAGAAGAGACTATATTATTAAAATGACAATATTGCCAAACGTTTTATATATTGTTCAATCATTATCTTTACCAACCCCTAAAACTCTTACAAAGGAATTTAATTTATTAATTTTAAAGTTCTTATTGTTTCCATGAATGGCCTTAACTCATCTTCTGAGAGATTGGTCTATTGGTGGAATAGGTTTACCTGATTTGGAACTGTACTCAATCTTCTTTGTTATTAAATCTATATCTCTGTTAACTGACACACATTACACTGCCAAATGGAAGAAATTCTTAGAAATTTTATCTTTTAATCCATGTAATAAATCTAACTCTCACAAAATATTAATTCTGAACAATCCATTTGTTTGGTTGTTAAAAGACTTTTTCATTACACACAATTCTCAAATATATAGATCTCACTATATATCACTTATGCTAAACAATTTCAGAAATGTTATTTGCAAGTGACCAGACTATAAAGCCTGGAACTTCCTTCTTTCTCTTATTTTTTATTTTATTTTTTTATATATACAATGACCTATGTTTTCAGAGTCTGCAAAAAATGATGATATTCAAGAATAAGAATTTAGTCTATTGGTTTCAGTTGCTGATAAATGAAAAACTGAAATCTGTAGACTATTTAATTCATGAATATGAGTTACATAAAAATATATGATGGGAAATACATGCCTGTAGACAGTTTGTGTCTAATCAAATAGACTTAATATCACCCAGTACAAAGGTGAACATCCCTAAGTTATTCAGCTTTATGGCTCTACCCTTACAACATAAATTTTCCAATAATGGCAAACTTTCACAAATATATAAAATTATTAGAAATGAAACAAAAAGTTGTTCAGAAAATTATTGGAAATATTTCTCCTTAGTTAATAATAATCCACCTAATGATCAAGATAAGAAAATAATATCAGAATCATCCAAATTGACTACTTCCTCTCTTAAATGGAGATAGTTTGCCTGGGAATTGATGTACAGATCCTTTTTAGCATCCCATATAATGGGGAAAATTAATAAAAGAGACAGTACATGCTGGAGATGTAAAACAGAAATAAAGGCTGACTGGACTTGTATGTTTTTTTGATTGCATACTTCTTAAAACTTATAGGGACAACATAAATGGGTCTATATTATATCATCAAATGCTTAAAAAAGCGAACACTGATTGATTGACCTAATTTAAGTGAAAGCTTACAATCTCGAACTGTCAGATCAGCGATTTTTTTCCCAGGGAAAAAAATCGCTGATCCAAAACACATACACACAACACAAGCACACCAAACAAACAGAAATCCACACGCATACACCTAAAATCTGATACCTAACCCTACACTAAACTATGCACACACCACTAACTACCCACTTACCTTAACCCAAACCCTAACCCTAAGGTCCGTCACTATCGCACACTCACCTCACTCGCTGCCTAACCCTAACTCACTTAAATCTGCCCTAACCCTCATGTCCACTCAATCGCACACACACCTAACCTAAGCCCTAACCCTAACTCACCTAAATCACCTTAACACTCACATCCACACAATCGCACACTTACCTGAATCCGACCGGTAACTTTCCACCATAACACTGAAAATACCGAAGCAACAGAAATGGACAACCAGATTCTTTCCCTAGGAAAAAAATTCGAGTTTCTGCTGCTTCGATATTTTTCAGTTTCGCAAAAATAAGTTCGATCAATCAGCGTTTGGTTTTTTAAGCGTTCGAGGATATAATATAGACCCACATAAACAACTTTCTTCAGGCTTTATTCTCAGACAATTATTTCCTGTCTAAATCATTGCTTTTATTTAATCCACCAGTTTCTGCTTCTGTAAAAAATAAATACCCCTGGTGTGGTTTATATTAACTGTTGCTAGAAAGGATATAACTAGAAATTTGAAAATTTGATACTTCACCCTCTTTCTCAGAATTTAAGAACATTATTTCTGATGTCTGTAACTTGGAATTGTTGTCCATTAAATCAAGATCCATCAGAAATATTTCTTCATATAATATGTGTATAAGTTAAACGTTTTATTAGACAAAGAGTATGTTCATCTTTGAAATTACTTTATGTATTTTAAGGTTTAATATTTTTTTATAGTGAACACCTTTGTAAATACTTTAGTAGTTTGTTTTTCTTTTGCCAAAGTTTTCCTTCTATTGTTGGATTTTCTGTAAACATTGTATGTAATAGATATATTTGGAAAGTGATAGACTTGTTTTAAAAAAAAAGAACTTCTGTCTCCCTAAAAGCTGCTATCAGTGATTTACCAATGCACCACCTCTAAGGGTAACATCAAGTTTTTGTAAGACCAAAAAACAAAACTATGAGTTGGACATTCATGAATCTGCTTAGCTAAAGCAGTAGCATTGTCATGCATATGAATAGCCCTTACATGTTCCAGTAACCTCTCTTTAAAGGAACAATTTGTTTTTTTCCTATATAAAAGGAACTACAAAGTTTGCACATCACCAAATAAACCAAATTCTCAAATGTACAATCTGCATAAAACGTGGGTATAAAGTAAACACCAGATAATGGATGTGTAAACATTTTATTGGTGTAAATAAACTTATAAGCCCTACAATTATGACCAGTAAAAGTGCCAAGTCTATCAGAAAGCAAATTATGCTTAACATTAGGATAACATAAAATTCTCTTCAAAGACAAGGCATTTTTAAAAGAAAAACTAGGTGTAGGGCCTACCACCTTTTTAACAGACTAATCAGTCATTAATACTGCCCATTTCTCCTGACAATATTACAAATCTTACCTATATCACTAGTATAAGTCAGTAACAAATTAGTACTACCAGTAGACCTAGTCCATCTATTAACTTCCATTTTGTATTCAGTAGACAAATAAAACTTAGCTGCCTCCTCCCTTTCATTCCTAACATAAGCCAAACTAGCAACTATATCTCTATCATTATAGCCACTTGCTGTCAAATGTGTGCCCAAGGAATCTAGGGCTTGTACAGAAGATACATCATCTGTACTCAATCTGAAAGTTCTTAATGCCTGACCCTTAGCAAAGTTGTGAAAGATAAACTCTGGATGCATGCTAGTCCTGTGGAGAACTATTTCTCCAAGTAGATTTCTTGTGAATAGTAGTCTCTAACCTACCATTCTTCTTAGAAAGACACATGTCCAAAAAATCAATGGATGTAAATGAAGACCTATAAGTAAATTTAAGATAGCTGGTAGTATTTATATAAGAAACAAATCCTCTTGCATGTCTACAGGCCCTCCCCAAAACAAAAAGATGTCATCCACAAACCTCTTATAAAACTTAACATATTCACAGAATCTAGAATGAACAAAAATATATTCCTCTTCCCACTATGCCATAACAAGATTGATGTAGCTATTGGCACAAGCTGTGCCCATAGCTACGCCCATTCTCTGTCTATAAAACTTGTCATGAAACAGGAAAACATTATTTTCTAAGACCAATTTCAGTAAATAGCATAGAAAGAAGACTAAATCACTGCTATAGTCAGTCCGATTGGATACATAATATCGGACAGCCTCAATGCCAAAAAAATTAGGAATAACCATGAATAATGTACAGACATCAAATGTGACAAAGGTATAGGTGGAGACATCAATAACATCAGATAAAGTACTTATAATTTCTTCTGTATCCTTCAAAACATAAGGGGCCTTATCAGCTATTGGCTTGAGTTTATGTTCAATAAAAATAGAGCATGGTTCCATAAGCCAGCCCTGTCCTGCGACAATGGGTGTAAAGGGAGGCTTATCTAAATTTTTATGTACTTTAGGGAGGCCATGAATATAAGGTATAGAAGGATGAGAAACACACAAATATTCATATAGGGCAGAATCTATTAATCTACACATCAACAAATCATACAAGTCATTATGCATCTTATTTATCAAAACTTTAAGATCTCTCTTGATTAAAATCACATACATTGATATATCAGAGAGCATTTCCATCACAGCGGTGTGGTAATAAGCAGCATCCAAAACCACAATTGATCCACTCTTATCAGCAGGTCTGATCCAAATAAAATCATTATTCTGTAGTTTTCTCAGAGCTTGCTGTTCAGGGGGTGTTAAATTATTAAAAATACAGTCATTATTTGATAAAACTAAGTTCAATAAATCCTGTTCACATAATTTAAAATCAAGATTCCAAACAGCTAATATATGGTGGACAAAACTTTGGTGTTACAAAAACTTGATATTAGTGATTTAGTGAATCAAGTAGAATTAATGGGTTTAGATTATAACATCGAAGTAGTAAAATGTCGAATGCTATAATATCAAACCCAAAACAGCGAATGCTGAAAATAGCAAAGCAGCAGAACATCGAATTTGGTGGGCTGTTTCTGCTGCTTCACTATGTTCTCCACTGTAGTGCGAAGGTTACAGACTGGGTTAAAGTAAGTGTGCAAACGGACCATGTTAAGGTGAGTGTGGGAATGGGATAGTTATGGACATTAGGATTAGGGAGCGGGTAAGGTGATGGTGTGATAGTTACGGACCTTAGGGTTAGGGAGCGGGTAAGGTGAGTGTGCGATAGTTACGGACCTTAGGGTTAGGGTTTGGGTTAAGGTAAGTGGATAGATAGTAGTGTATGTATTGTTTAGTGTAGGGTTAGAAATAGGATTTTAAGTGTATATGTGTAGATTACTTTTTTTGATGTGCTTGTGTTGTGTGTGCATTTTTCAGAACAGTGAATATTTTCCCTGAGAAAAAATTCGCTGCTCTGAGCTTTGGATTATATCAGATTTCGACATTCCAAGTTCGAGCTTATGGTGTTCGATATTTTGGGATTTTGATTATGTGATATACACCCGAATTAATGGAACAGAAATGGATTAGTTCTATCTTAGCTTATAGACCACCAGGACTTAATGTGTCTGTTTCTTTAAAACCTGCTCTTAAGGCTAAAAAGTTGCCTCATTAACTTAGTTGTTTTTTATTGGTTGTTTAATCTAATTGGTTGATTCTATTTTTTTATATAAAAGAGAGTTTCATTCCTATGTTTTGTATGGTCCGGTGAAGTGCAGAAAACTGCAAGAAAGTGCTAACCTGATTTTTATTTAGTGGACTTTGTCTCAATAAACTGCCATTTTGATTTTAACCACAGCCATAGATGGTTGGTTAATTGTTTTCATATTGTGGCTTCATTTTCAAACATCCTCTCTCTAGGAGGTTTACTTTTTTATATTTTTACATGATATTATAGGATGTGACAGTTACACAAAAACACATTGCAACAGAGGAGAACTACATGATATATGAATGCCATTCACATGCTGAGTTGAGATGACAGTTTGCAAGCACAGGACATACATAATGCGATATCTGTACAATGTGCATTATGTCCATATAACATGCAGAAAAATAGGAATTGCTCATAAGCCAAAATCACTATTTGCAAGAATTGAACTCACACCATCATTGTCAACACTGACATGAGTATTAACTGTCTACACCATAAAAAGAGGCCTAATGCATGCATGAGGAGGATCAGCCCTGAAAGGAATTATGCACCTCTATATTCTAATGGTTATGCATCCCATATGTAAGTGGGCATCATGTTACAAATGAGGGAGCAGAGTGTGACATACATAACATCCTTGCGTAAGGCACTCCTGCCTGACACAGCTATAGTACCAACAGATAAGAGGAGATGCAAATCCCATGTCATGATGCAATGTATTCCCCAGAGCTGTCTATTGTTGGCATCTGCCACAGGAGATAGCAAAGGGTATTGTGACAAACAAATGAAATTAATGTGTGAATTGAGAAAGCATACCTGATAATGAATGTCATATCAGCATGTGAGACTGATGGCAATTAAATGAGTATGCTCATGTGCAGACCAATGTGATCAGTCCTATATCACTGTTCAGTAGTCAAGGACAGGTTCTCTGTATGTCTGTACACATACCACACAAGAACAGGAGCACACAGATGTACACCACAGTACTCAATGCATATGCCAAGGGAGCACTCTCACCTTTACACTGGCAGAACAAATGTGTAATTTTCGCAACTTCAAAGCTATGCTCACATGTGTTTGTGTTACATCTCAAGGGATAACACTGATGTGATGTAGTTGTTGTTGTGTGATGTCAGTATGTTCATACAAAATTAAGTCCATGCTAGAATTGAACATCAAGCTGTACAACTCCTCCAAATAAGATGGCTATTAATGACATTTGCCACAGTGGAAATGTTATCATAGCTGTTGAACTCCACCTATGTGAATTTATTCAATAAGCTGTTCTTTATCTGCTAAAAGTTGATGGAGGCCTCTGCCACTTTATACATACAAAGTATAATTGGGGGAATATCATTCATGTAGAACAGTTAAGGACAGAAATGGTTACAGTCACTCAATACTGGTTTGAAACACTTACCTAAGCATTGAGAACATCTACATCATAGCGGGATCAATGAATGTACCATTGTATAAGTGCATTGGCAATTGTCATATGTGTGGTTATGTAAAAGCATTGCATCATATGTATAAATCAAGGAATATGTACCCCTGTAATTATAAAGAATCTTGCTGTATGTCAGACAGCATTGCCTGATGCTAGGTATACCCAAACACACCTGTAGCCCATCCCCTGGTGTTGTCACTGTGATGGTAGAACAATTATGTCCAATGTGGACATAATCCCATATTGGAACACATGCCTTATTTACATACTTGATATCATCTTATGTCCTCAGTCCTAAAGGGATGTTTCACTACAGCTGTGATGTAATGACAGCTATTTAAATGACAACATCAGTCTTCAATACAGCTTTTCCAAAGAAATGGAAAATAAACTCCCTGTAACAGGAAACAAATATACCTGAACATAGCATATGTGGGTGTCAATGCTGTTAATAACATGTGCATTGACTGTAAGCAGTGCCATTGGTATTTTAACTATATTGTTAACATCATAGAACTGAGGGTGTTTACCGTTTGGTGGTTGTATTACTTTCTTCATAGACAAATTAATGTTTGCTGAAACACAAGGGCAATTCTGGATTTTAACTGTGGTATTTCACATATTAATGGAAGACATCACCATTGTATAGTACCTTCATGTTTCTTCTAAAAAGTGACTGCACAGCACATTATATAGATATACCTCATATATGTATTTGCAGCCTATTCTGCACAGTAAGAGGAAGAACACACACAATTACAGATGACAGTCATTCCTGTATTCAAATTCCCTACCTATGAACTTAAAGAACCTACACACAAGTGTATTATATGAACATGCCACAAGAGAAATCTTACTGCATGAGAGACATACTGCATCTTTGAAAGGATGACATCAGCTGTGTCATGCAGTGCAAAAATGACTTTTATTGTTATGTAGAATTCTAAATGTCAGTACTAAGAGGTCCAGCACAGTCTGGCATCCATTTACATTTACACAATCAGGAGTGTCTCACTGCTATCTTCAAACTCCCTACCTATCAGTTGACACAATTTACACACAAGTGTATTATACACACATGCCACAGGAGAGGTCTGAATTTTGTGGTGTGAAAGTGCATTATTGAAATGTTGACCTCATTAGTGTATTGCATACAGTATGTGTTTGTGGTCAGAGTGAAAGGGGATGTGGGATTGATCTAACCATATAAATGCTTCTCGTAAGTTAGAGTCAAATGAACACACCTGCTGAAATAACCATCTAGTAATTCAATGGACCAACCATCGCATATACACATTGAGTGTTGAGATTAAAACCCTCTGTTTACTTAGCTGTACAATCTAGAGAACATACAAGTACTACCTCAGAAGTCTGGCTTATATATTGTGAGATGCCCATACATATCTAGAGGACACAGTACTTAACACTAGCACCACTGCAGAAATCTGGCTTTACACTCTTCATAGTGTAGTGTAGAAAGATTAGCATCTCATTCTGTGTCAGACACAATAATGTGATGTTGTAGGTTTTGTGCAAATCCATATTTGCTGATATGACAAATTAAGGTCAATGATATGCTCAGTAATACATACATACTGCTGACTTATGTCAGCTATGCTGTCATTAATGTATACTGCAGAACTGACATTGACATGTACCTACTTGTCTTCTGTATATGAGACACACACAGTTGTGAAATATAAGATGGACAAAGTGATAGCCCATGCATGATGATACTCTGATGTTTTGAAATCAGACTGTGAAGGACCAGTGTTCAGTGGTGTTCGGTGATGTTCTGCATGTTTTATTATACTTTTCTATTTTAGCTCCAAAGCTCATTCAAAAATGAAATGTTCTATGTGCCTTCCTTATTCATGTTATGGGATGCTTTAAGCAGAGTTCTCTGTTGATGGAAACAGTTAAACACTACATTTGGTGCACCTTCTACAGTGCAAACAGGCTTAGTAGTGATGTTTGGTCATCAGCACTTATAGTTAGTGCAGAAAATCCAGCTATTAGCCCAGCTTTCTCTATGGCACAAGTTGTAAGCTTTCTGAGCTAAATGAAAAAGCAGAGCTGAAGCAGGGTTTGACTCCAGTATGCAGATGCTTATACAAAGATTGTCAGAATGTGATTATTATCTTAACTTTTTATCATGACTCAGAGAATACCGAGGAATGACTAATGTACATATGTTTTCTTGCAAAATTGTATATGTAATAGCTATTGAAATATTATTTTATGCCTTCTACACAGACATTCTTCTAGGGGAAACCACAATTTAACTAGGTGTACAATGAGGTGCAAGGCGGACACTCACCACATTATGCAATAATACCTGAAGTGCCATTTAAATGAAATACTACAGTTGAAGATTGCCAGATGTCACACAAATGCTGAGAGCTATAATTGCTAAAACAGAAGAGAGATACACAGGCAACTCATTCACAGGAAATACACTTATAAATACAGGCAGTATGGATTTCACCTAATGTTGGATACAAACCATTGTCAAGACAAAAAAATGATGTCTGCAGACTTGACCATTATCTCCAGATCCCACCATGGAAATCCTACTGCAAATGTGTCAGTCACACTTTTGAAGGGACAGTGAAACCCTATGTAGCCAATAGAATATGTAGCTTTTATTCCTCAGCAAAACAATGGCTGACAGACAATGTCATAACATTACATGTACATCCATCAGCCTAATGAATAGTCAACAGGACAAAGGGGTGCGGGAGAAGTGGGTAAAGATGGACACAGATATAGAGGCACATATAAAAGGGTGCTGTTATGGGTTGTTAATGTACATTTTAATGATGTGTCCTCAGTATTAATCAGTCAGGCTCTGTATCAGGAATTGATGGTTCTGGTGGTGAAGTAGCTGTAGGAGAGGCAAAAACTGATGCTGACATGAATAGAGTAAGGATTGTTTAATGATCTGTCCTTATGTGCATGGATGTGTTTGCAAATGCTTTTTTTGCAACAGTAATGAAAGTCTGTTTATGAATATTTGTTAATGGATAAAAATGAAGATGACTGCAGTTAAACATATCATAAAAATATAACTTCACAGTAAGAAATAATGTGACATACATCTGGACTTGAACTTTTGATGCTATGACCAAAAAACAATGTCATGTCAATACTCCAAAGAGGAGGTTGCACTTTATTATATGCAGAGGTCAGAGAACTGTTTGAGAAACTTTTGCAAAGTATCGTCTTCATTCTGCTTGTTCTCTGTATTCTGATGGTGCAGCATGTTTAAGCACCTTTGCATGAGGATAACTGTACTACTGTGGGTGATGATAACAACAACTCACTAGGTTTTGCCATAGGATGTGAACAGCCATTCACCATCACTCAACATTGATGGGTGATGCCAACATCTGCACAAATACTGAGGAAAAATAGTGAAGGCTTTCTTATGGGCTATTTTTGGCCATCTGTGTTATGTGAGATTCTATTTTTTGACCAGATTAAATGTGTGAAAATGAGGTTGATAAGAAAGTGGTGAAATGTGGGTCAAGTAGAGGGGAGAACACAGAAGAATAAACAGAGGAATTTGCAGGAAAATAGTGGGAAAGAAAAAGAAGTTATGTACTTACCATAACGTTCCATGTTAGTTGTCTCCTCTCACCTTCTTTCTTGCTGGTTGGGTTTGGTGCCGATCCTCTGTTCCAACTCGGCCATCTTCTAAAGCTCGAGAGCTGTTTACTGGCTTGAGGCCTCCCCATATCCCATGATGCCTGGCGCTAGATACCCAGATCTCATTTGGTAAATCTAACTGCAGACATAAAAAGAAAAGAATCCTATCCTATAATACATAGACCCTACCATAGAGACTACCAGGTAGGGAGGAATAGCCAGAGAAGACTCAGTCAGTGAAAAACCATACAGAACTCTTCTCAGTCTGCTAGGATAGGGGTATGGAGGGTGAGACTCAAGAAAGAAGGTGAGAGGACACAACTAACATGGAATGTTATGGTAGGTACATAACTTCTTTATGTTAAGTTGTCTATCTCGCCTTCATTCTTGCTGGTTGGGACAACATCCCTAGCACCTAAAATCCTGGGTGGCTCATTGGAACAAACTCTTCAGAACAGTGGAACCAAAATCAGCTCTGCCCCTGGAAACCACATCCAACTTATAATGTGAAATGAAAGTATGAGGGTTGGCCCACGTGGCCCCTGCACAAATAGATTCCATGGGCAACCTAGTCTGAAAAGCCACAGAAGTGGCTCATGCTCTGGCGGAGTGACCTTTAGGTTTAACAGGCAATTCTTTATTCCTTAGCTGATAGATAAATGTGATAATAGAAGTCAAACACCTGGATAAGGTTACTTTTGAGACTGGTAGACCTTGTTTACCCTCAGCATAAGAAAGGAAAAGCTGGTCCGATTTTTTGATGTCCTTAGTCCTATGCAAATAAAAGTGCAGTTGCCTGTGAACATCTAACTGATGCAACTTATATTCCACCCTGTTGGAGTGGTTGGGAAAAAACACAGGAAGATCAATGGACTGATTCAAGTTATTCTCAGAAGAGACCTTAGGAAGGAAGGAAGGATTAGTCCTGAGAGCAACCCTGTCATTGTGGAACACTAGGTACGGAGGACGGATACAAAGAGCCTGGAGTTCCGAAACTCTTCTGGGTGAAGTAATCACTACCAGAAAAAGGGTTTTCCAAGATAAAAACTTCAAAGATCAAGAAGCTGCAGGTTCAAAGGGGGGCAAAATTAGAGAAGCTAGAATCAAATTCAGATCCCACGGAGGTGGAGGATCTCTCACTGGGGGCCTGAGCAGAGTGGTCCCTTTGAAAAAAGCTTTGCAAAGCTCATGAGACATTATATTACTTTCTGACAGGCCAATGTGAAAATTTGAAATTGCAGCTAACTGAACTCTAATTGTAGTGGAAGCGGACCCAGCATGAAAGAGTTCCGCAAGAAAATCCAAGATGTGGTGTACAGGGGCTGAAAAGGGGTCTATACTCTTAACCTCTGTCCAGGAAGAAAAACATTTCCACTTACTAGCGTAAGTTTTTCTAGTGGTAGACTTGTGCGATGATAAAATGATTTCACGCACAGAGTGGGAGATATCAGGAAGCCTGGCTAAGGTTGAAAGTGGAGCAACCAAGCTGTGAGCTGGAGAGATTGTAGGGAATGGTGCAGCCCGCCCGATTGATGGATCAGAAGGTCTGGAGCTGGGTCCAGAGTCCTAGGCTGCTCGAGAAGATGATGATGCAGGAACGGGAACCATATTTGTTGAAGCCAGTAAGGAGCAATGAGGATCCTTTTGCAGCCCAGTACGATAGCTTTCTGTATCAGCTTGGGGATTAGGAGAAAGGGAGGGAATGTATACAGAAGTCCCTGAGGCCAATCGTGGATTAGAGCATCTCTGGGGGAATGTCTCAGAAGTGAAAGGAGAGAGAAGAAATTGCTGCACTTGCTGTTGAAGGGGGTGGCAAAGAGATCGCAGCAAGGTTGTCCCCATTTGCGGAAGATTTGGTCCGCCACTACCTGATTCAGAGACCACTCGTGAGGCATGAGAATTGCTCTGCTCAGCCTGTCTGCTATGATGTTGTATCTCCCAGGGATGTGCGTTCCGGTCAGAAATCGTTGGGAAGAGATCGCCTACTGCCAGAGTCTGAGTGCTTCTCGACATAGGGGGTAGGACGTGGTTCCGCCCTGCTTGTTGATGTACCACGCGACTGACATATTGTCCATTTGAATTGCAATGGTCCCGGTAGGAAGAGAGTCCTGAAAAGTTTGCAACGCTAAAAACACGGCCCTCATCTCCAAGACGTTTATGTGCAGATGGTACTCTTGAGGTTGCCAGGTGCCCTGGACTGTTCTGCCCTGATAATGCCCCCCACACCCGATTAGGGGGGCATCTGTGGTCACCGTAGCAACTGGAGGGGGAAGTACAAATGGTCTGCCCTGGGGCACTGATGTGGAGACTATCCACCCCGCAAGGTGCTTTTTGCATGCTTCTGTGATAATAATCATGTGAGACATGGGAAGCTGCTGGAAGGACCATTGGGTGAAAAGAAGCCACTGGAGGATCCTCATGTGAAAATGAGCCAGAGGGACGAGTATGATCGCTGCTGCCATGAGACCCAGGGTTTGGAGGATTAACCTGGCTTGAATTCTCTTGCATCCTAACAAGACCTGTACATGTCTGCGAATGACTAGCACCCTGTCTGGTGGAAGGCTGGGTGACTTGTCATTTGTATTTAAATTTGAGCCTGTAAGGGTGATAAACTGACAGGGCGACAATGCAGATTTTTCGAAATTTATTGTGATACCTAGTCTGGAGCAAGTCTGGATAGTGTAGTCTCTGACTTGCAGAAGGTGATGCCTGGTGGTAGTAGTGAGGAGCCAGTCATCTAGATATGGAAACACCTGGAATCCTTACCATCTCAGGTGAGTGGTAACTACTGCCATACATTTGGTGAACACCCTGGGGGCTGTGGTGAGACCAAAGGGCAGAGCTCTGAACTGATAATGGCTGGCTCCCAGCTGGAAGCGAAGGAATCTTCTGGAGCGCCTGTCCATTTTGATGTGGTAGTATGCACCCTGAAGATCTATGGAGCACATCCAATTGTCCTGACCCAAAAAGGGTAAAATGGACTGTAGCGTGACCATCCAGAACTTCGTTCTTTGTACAGACCTGTTTAGTCTGCTGAGATCCAGAATGGGTCTCCAGTCCCCTGTCTTTTTCGGTACCAAAAAGAACCTTGAGTAAATTCCGGATCCTTGCTGGTCTGCTGGGGCTTGCTGGATGGCCCTTTTTCTTAGCAGTTTTAAACTGCTTGATCCCTTAGATTGGGTGGAACATCTGGAAGAGACTTGTTTAACAACAAGGGAGTGTGAACATAGGGAATTCTGTAGCCTCTAGATATAACAGACTGTACCCATTTGGCTTGTGTGATGTCTTGCCAGGCTCTTGGGTACAGCGATAATCTTCCCCTGACTGCCTCCAGAGGTGGGAAGCCAGGCAACCCTTCAGGGATGCTGAAAGGGCTTGTCGGAGAAGGATTCTCTGCTGCCCTGGTTTTGCGGACTCCCTCTGCCATTAGGGCGGCATCTGTTATTGTTCCCTCCTCTGCCCCTGGAAGGGAACTCACCATGTGTGTCCAGCAAGGCTCCCTGGGATATCTGGAACCACATCTTTCCACTCTTCTGACCTTTGGAATATGGTCTGGAAGGAGTGGAAAAACGGACTCCCACAGCAGAGAGAGTCTTGCCTTCCTGCTCACACCTGGTAAGGGTTTCCTTCACCTGTGATCAAAACAGAGAGGAACCATCAAAGGGGGTGTTGGTGAAAGATGCTCTGAAAGGTTCCGCAAAGTTACAAAGCCACATCCAAGCATGCCTCCTTAGGGGGATGCCTGTGCCTGCGGCTCTACTCACACCATTGGCTGCATAAGAAATGAGCCTCATGGAGGAGTTTACCACTGAATTAAGAGTCACCATCTGGGAGGCTGCCTTAGCCTGGGCCCCTCAGCTGATGGATCTTGGAGGGTATCTCCAAGCTCTTTAAGGAGATCCCTTTGAAGATGGGTAAAGTGGCACAAATAATTCAGAGACTTCATGGAGAAAGTCGCTGAAGAGAACATCCACTTCCCATATCTGTCCATTGTCCTGGACTCTTTGTTAGGGAGATGGACAGATGAAGAATTTTCAGCCAACTCCTTCTTTGTGGCCGCTGCCACCATGGCATCAACGGGAACACCTTTGGTCAAAAACTGTTTGTCTTGTGGTGCAGTTATGAATTTTGCAGGTCTTCTAGGGGTCAGTTCCACTGTGTCTGGAGCTGACCACGCTTTCTGAGCCACCACAGACATGAGTGGGTTGAAAGGCTGAAACACCCAGGAGGTGGAAGGTCGGGATCCAAATGCATCTAGGAATACCGACTCATCCTTGGAAGGGCTAAGGGTAGACCAGTTCCCCCTCTGCCTAAGCATCTCAAGGATGTCTGAGAATGAGACATCTTCAGAGGGGGACCTCGGGGACCCTTCTGAATCCTCTAAGTTGGTATCTGATGTGACAGACTTAGGGGAGTCAACATGCTTCCTCTTGCATTTCCTCTTACGAGGTGGCTCCTCTGAATGATCAAGGGAGGCCTTGGAAGAGGAAGATACACCCAAAGGGGTGCCCTGGAGCATTGGTTCCCCATGCATGGGGTCTGGAGGAGGAGGAGAGGCAGGCGCAGGCACCATAGTGGAAGGAGCCGAAGGGGATGATCGTGGGGCTGACCCAGGGGCCAGCACAGTCCTCATGACCTCGAAGGCATCCCTGCTCGGATGCTGAGAAGGCTCCGGTTCTGAAGAGATCGCCCCCTCGGAGCCGACAATGGAGTCTCGGCACCCAGATCCCTCCAAGGATGGTACCAAGGAAGTGATCAGAGCCAACGACAGAACCAAAGGAGAAGGTATCTGTGCCGATGGTTCCACGATTCGAACCCCAACGAACCCCAACGAACTCTGGCTCCGAACTCAAGGGAGGAGTCGGAGGAGGAATGACTGCAGACAAGGACGGAGCCGAACCCTGTTGATGGGGGCTGGACAACATTTTTGCTAGAGCCTGCGATTTCAAAAGCCTGCTGACCACTCTCTCCAAGTCATGATCTGACAATCTCGATGACCGAGAAGAGTGGGAGGACCGATAACTGTGCTCCGATTGGAGCACAGGAGACCTCGGAGCCGAGCGTATTGACTCCAGGGAGGGAGATCTAGATCTCTTTCGACTCCCTGATGGCTCCAAAGTGCGTGTTGGAACCGACTGAGAGGCAGGCACATTGGTTCCTGCCGGAACCGAGGCAGAAGTAGCAGCTTCACCTGACGAAGGCTCCGAACTGGGAGTCAAAGGTTTAGGTGGCTTGGAGGACTTCATGGGCTGAGCCTTAGCCGGTGACTCCTCGGGTTTGAGCACACCCCATAGGATTAACTTATTTCTACGCTCCTGCAGGACTCTTGGACTGAAAGCATGGCAAACTGAGCAAGAGTCCTGCAGGTGCATGGCGCCGAGACATTAGACATAAGAAGTGTGACCATCTGTCAGAGACATCTTCTGACAGCATGAATCACACTTCTTAAATCAGGACACCTTGGTATCCTTGGACATACCTAAAGAAGGGAATACCAACACAATACACAAGTATAACAATTTGAGTATAATAACTATAACACACACACAAAGTTACCGCACCCAAAAACAGACAAGGATACCCACACTAGTCTAACAACAACAAATAGACTAAACTAAACAAATACTAACTATGAATTATTTTTATTTTTTTTTATTTTTTTTTTTTTTTTACAGAAAAATTAGGTTAGCCTCTGACTTAAACAGCTACTTCAGAAAAGGGGGGGGGGGCACTCTCTAACTAAAACGAGTTTTCTGAAGGGAAGAGGATTGAGGTAAGGAAAAGATATATACTGAAAGAAAGATACCTGAAGAAAGATATATATATACTACAATTAAGAAACTACACTAAATCCTACTAGTTTTTTATCAAAAAAATGATAATAATAACAAAATATACGACCTGAGCCAGCAAGACAACCTCACAGCAGAAGTGGCAAATGAGATCTGGGTATCTAGCACCAGGCATCATGGGATACGGGGAGGCCTTGAGCCAGTAAACAGCTCTCGAGCTTTAGATGATGGCCGAGTCAGAGCCGAGGATTGGCTCTGAACCCAAACAGCCAGAATGAAGGTGAGATAGACAACTTAACATCTATAGATATCCGCTTCTTCACAATATAAATGTAGAAGTGTAGCCACAATTTGCCGATTTTGGACTGTCACTACATCGAGGGTATGTAACAACAACAGTATAATGCTGTAAAGCCATTTGCACCAAATCAAATGTGTCAACATGACACACAGGTGAAGTGGAGACCTATATATGGGTCATTATTTTTTGTTGGATAGGTTCCTATTTTTTTTACTTTTTTTCTTTCAAAGAGAGAGGAATGTTGAGGAAGATGCCTAGGAATGTGAGGGCCAGGTAGGAAGTTTAGGTGTGAAAGCAGGTGCCAACTTACAGGACAAACTAAGACAAGGATGGTGATGGACACAAAAGGTTGGGGGACACTATGACTGAGGACAGGTAAGGGGCATCAGAGGCAAACCTACATGAAACCTAAGAACAGTGAGAATCCAGTCCTCACCCTCAGAACTGTCATCACTGTTTCAGTATCCTGTGTCAATGTTTAAAGTGGCATCATCTTCACAATGTGATGAAGCACCTTTTTAACATGGCCAATTCTGGCACTGAGGCTCCTTAACATAATACCCTCCAGCAGCTCTGTTAGCTCTTGATAGGTGACAAAATCAACACCTCCACTATTACTACTCCTGGAGCAGAGGCAGGGCTAGCTGATGTGAATGGACCAGGCACAGCAGAGGTTGTGGAGCTAACCCTGACAACTTAGGGCCCCAAAAGTGCTGAGTGTCAGTGCTACAACCTGTGGAGGGCTGGTGGGCCAAGCTGCAGTAGTTGGTCTGCCCCTCTGTCCTGCACATCAGTTTTTGTAAGCGGAAATGTATGACAGCAGAACATTTTTAAGACATATAAAACATTCCCCCACCACTCAAAAAGGTTCATAGGTGTGTACTAAGCTAATGGCCCTGGAACCTTTACAAGCCTAGCCCATAGGATTATCCTGGCATCGTGGCACCCGACATTAATTCCCAGTACCTCTGTCAAGTAGAGCCACTGGAGTGATCCCCGGGGTGAATTTTCCATTTCCCATCCACTCATTAAGATTTCTCTTGAAGAGGGCCAGTGAGATGCTCTGTTTGACATGTATGGGAAGTCTGTTCCATAGCATGGGCAGTCTCTGGGTTATGAACCTGTCCCTCCAGCATGTTCTGTTGATTCTAGTAATGAGGTTGAGGTCTCTGGAACATGTGGTGCGGAGGGATTTCTTTAGATGTAGCATTTCTAACAGCTGGGTCAGACATGGCTTTGTATCTCAAGCAGCGATCGACTCTAAGTAGGCTATATGAAACAGAGAATAGTTGGAGTTTTTTGAGTCTGTCCATATAGGACAACTGTTTAAGGCCTATGATCAGCTTTGTGAGGTACTTTTGTGACTTCTCCAATTGTTGCAGGTGTCTAGTGAGGTACATGCCAAATGGGGCATTGCACTTGATGATTGGCCTAATTGGGGAAGAGTAGAGGGAGACAATGACCTTTTTCTTCCTGGATGCAAAAGGCTTAGTAATGAGATGTGCCACATAGAAGGACTTTCTGACCACAGTGGAAATGTGGTGGTCAAAAGAGAGGTTGCTGTCAACCTGGCTTCCCAGATCTCTTATAACGCCTTCTGTGTTCAGTGGACTACCACTGATGTGGTAATTCTTGGGAACTGAGTTTTTCCCAAAGGGAATGACGACACATTTTTTGGCATTGAGCTTAATGCCATGGTTCTGACACCATTCATTGGTCTCAGTGAGGCCTTTCTACAGGATGTCAACATCACTTTGGGAGTTAATAATAGCTCCCAACTTGCAATCGTCTGCGAACTTTGTCAGCCAGAGTCCCTTTATGTTCGCCTGGAATTCAGAGAAGTAGATACCAAAAAGGAGAGGACCCAGGACCAAACCCTGTGGGACCCCCACTCATGAATGAGCGACATTCTGACTTGGAGTCAGCTACTTTCTCACTGTAGGTTCTATATGTGAGCCAGTTTGCAACCCACCTAGTAATATAGGGGTTGATGTCTAGCTTATAGAGAGTTTTTCTTTTATTCCTGAGTAGGGAATGGTATCAAAGGCCTTGGCCACATCAAGGTAGACTGTATGAACCACCTTGCCTTTATCCACAGCCCTGGTGACTGACTCAAAGAATAACAGAAAAGCAACACAGCAGCAATGACTCATTCTCCAAAATTTATTCTTAGTGCTTTTGTCTCCAACAATGACAGGACTTCATCAGATAAAAGTATAAACTCAAGTGAACTTTAAATACCCATGAAGCCAGATGACATCAACATCTCATTGCACATTTAAAGAGAAACATACACAATTACTCTAAAATACATTTAGTGACATGAATAAAAAACTGTTATAAACAATTCAATTAGAAAAAGGAAAACAAATAACTAACAACAATAACTGCTGAATTTATCTACATTCTGCTTTCAATTTTAAAATACATCCAATGGATGTCATCTCATTCAACCCAGGCCAACCTACTGCTCTCAAACGTAAAATTCAGTACAACTCCATTTGCTCAAGAAAAAGTAGCCCTGGTCCACCCATAGGGTTAGGTTTAACTTGTTCAATTACCACAAACTTAAATTGATGCTCAGGGAAATCAAATAAGTGCCAAAATAGGGCATTGGTCATTTTTTTTCTTTTTTTATTTCATAAATATGTTCATAAATACGATTTTTTAATTTGTGCTCAGTCTTTCTGACATAAAATACTGGGCAGCATTGACACAATGCCCCATATACTACTCCTAAGCTCTTACAATTGTACTTCCCTGTAATAGTCAAGCCATTAATATCGAAGAGTTCCCCTGTATTGATTTAGGGACAAAAATGACAACATCCCCATTTGGACAGCTGCCAAATTTTTTTGTCTTTAAAATTGTGTGGGCAAAGTGGCCTCTCCATAAGATTATTTGGGTTATTATCCCTCTTGTATACAACCACTGGCTTAGAACCTATTTTGTTCCTTACCACACGGTTGTCCATAAGTACAGACCAATTTTTAAAAATAACATCCCTCACCTGTTTGAAGTCCATAATAAATCTCGTAATAAAGGCCAACCTAAAATTAACGTTAGTATTTTGTTGTACAGTCAAATTACTTTCATGGACTACATTAACATACTCAGTAAAACTGTGAAAATCATCAGCTTCCAAGCTCATTAAAATAGGAACATAAACACCCTCCTCCACTTATTTATCCCTTCCATTTTGATCTCCCTCACAAATTCTTTAGGGTTGACTCTTTTAAGAAACATCGATTCCAGTAATGCACATTCATTCATAAAATCATCAAATAATGATACCATCCTGGCAGCCCTGACAAATTTGTACTTTGACAACTGCTTTCTTCTGGGACAAGGGGTGTGAACTATAAAAATGTAAGAATAAATTAGAATATGTGGGCTTTCTATAAATGGTAGAAACATATCTACCATTACCCACATCTTTTATCAAATTTACATCCAAATAACTAATACATTCCTCATTTAACACGTGTAAATTTCAAAAACTTGGTAGTATTATTAATATATTCCAAGAATAATTCCAACATCACTTTTTCCACTCTTCCAAATGATGAACAAATCATCCAGGTATCTCAAATACAATATACAATTCTGGAAAAGAGCATGTCCAAACAAAAACTAAGGGTAATGCTACTCAATGCCAGAAGTCTAAATCTCAAAATGCATGCACTCGAGGCACTTCTCAGTATGGAGAACATCGATATCTGTACAATAACAGAAACCTAGTTTAAGGCTACAGAGAGCACCCCAGCACTACCAGGCTATAACTCATACCATACTTTTTGGCCACAGAACCCGGACCGAAACACAGAAGGCAGGGGTGTATCCACATTCATCAAGGATACCCACACCTCCAGGTTAGGGGCTCAGCACAATGCCTCAGAGATCATCCATTTGCAACTAACAATGGGCAAAACTGCAATTCAAATTGCAGCTTGCTACAGATCACCCACCATGACCCAGGACCCCCATTCCGTGTTTCTGGAGACACTAGAAAATATGAAGGTCCTACCAGATGCCCTAATATTGGGTGATTTCAATTACCCAAACATTAACTGGGAGAACTACTCAAGTACTAACGCTTCCTAGAATTTATAAACTCAAATGCCCTGGATCAACTGGTCAACACCCCCACTAGAGCTGACAACATATTGGACCTGATCATCACCAACATGGGCAACCGGTGTTCTACACCGGAGGTCAACCCCTTGCTTGTTAGATCAGAACATAGACTAATCACTCTAGATATCCACATTCCGCCCCCACCCCCAGTCAAGGAGACCACCATGAAAAACTTTTCAAAAGCAAACTTCACGTTACTCAAGACCACGTTGAAAAGGTTCTCAGCCCCCATGCTAAAGGACATTGCTGTCCAAGCTGCTGAACCCCTTACAAAGGTACTCCATGAGCACCTGCAAAAATGCATGGATCGTGCTATCCCAAGCAAAACCAAGACTCACTCCTCCAAGAAAATTAAACCAGTCTGGTGGACCCCTGCCATAAACAAGCTATAAAATAAAAGGAGGAAACTAGTACAGAAAAGCATAAATTCCCAAGAAGGAAAGACATCACTGATCAGTATCAGCAAGAAACTACGATCCCTCATAAAATTATCCAAGGCTAGCTTCGAAAGAAAAATTGTCAAGGACTTCAAAAATAACCACAAAGCATTCTTGAGCTATGTCAAGAACCTAAGTAGAAACTCTCAGATCTGCTCTGAGTTAGTGCAGAATGGCACAAAATACACTGAACTGACTGATATTGCCAATATTCTGGCAGACAGGTTTAGTGCAAATGTCACCTCACTCTCACCCCCTAAATGGCCCATAACCATACCAGAAGAATGTAGAGCCCCTGCAATCACTGACACATAGGTTAAAACAGCCCTATCCAAAGCCAAAAACACAGCTTCAATGGGACTGGACAGTGTCTTACATGAACTCCAAAATGAACTAAGCCCTCACCTAAACACACTGTTCAAACTCAGCCTCTCTACAGGCTACATACCCATAGAGTGGCGCACAGCAACAGTTATCCCACTCCACAAAGGTGGAGCCACAACAGACCCTGGGAACTATCACCCTATAAGCCTGACTAGCCTGGTCTGCAAGGCTATGGAGCACATCATCATGGAACTCATTAACAGAGACATTGAGAACCTTTAAACATTAGACCCTACCCAGTTTGGCTTTGTTAAGGGCAGATCATGCATCTCCTTTACCTGGTGGACTTCTTTGAGACAGTTACCAAGGCTTTAGATGAGGGAAAGGAGGTCCACACAGCCTACCTAGACCTTGCAAAGGCTTTTGACACCATTCCCCATTATAGACAAGCTCACCAGCCTGAACGTAAACCCCTACATCATGAGATGGGTTGCCAGTTGGCTCACGGATAGGACCCACGCGGTATGAGCTGCAGGCTCTAAGTCTCACTCTAAACCGGTTACAAGTGGCGTTCCCAAGGGCTCAGTCCTGGGACCCCTCCTGTTCGGTATATACTTCTCAGACATACAGGCAAGTGCAGGAGGACTATGGCTGACCAAGTTCACAGACAACTGCAAACTGGGGGCCATAATTGACTCTCTGGCTGATACAGACATCTTCCAGAAGGGTCTCACTGACACGGATACCTGGTGTCAAAATCATGGCCTGCAGCTAAATGCCAAAAAGTGTATAGTCATCCCCTTTGGAAAAAACACCCATGAACTACCACATATGTGGTAGTCCCCTAAATACAGAAAATGTAATAAGGGATCTGGGGACCCAAGTAGATGATAATCTCTCCTTTGATAATCATATTGCCAAGGTGGCTAGCAAATCCTTCTATGTGGCCCACCTATTCACAAAAGGTTTCGCATCTAGAACAAAAGAGGTTATTGTGCCCCTCTGCTCATCACTCATCAGACCCATCATAGAGTACAATGCCCCATTTGGGATGTACCTTACAAGACACCTGCATTAGCTGGAAAGACCACAGAAGTACATCACCAAGAGGATTACCGGCCTCAAACAGATGCTCTATGCAGCCCAACTGAAGAGACTCCAGTTGTACTCAGTTGCATACCGCTTACTCAGAGGTGATCTCTGCCTGACATACAAGGCCATGTCCAACCCAGAATTGATGGACATGCTCCAGCTAAAATAAACAAATCCACATGAGCCACACACTCTAGGGATCTAATCCTCACCACAACAATAAATAGGACTTGCTGGAGGGATAGATTCCTGTCCCAGAGACTCCCCATGCTTTGGAACAGGATTCCAATCTATATTAGACAGAGTCCCTCACTAACACTCTTCAAGAGAAACCTTGACAAGTGGATGGGAAACAGAAAATTTACCCCAGGGATCACTGCAGTGGCTCTGCTGGACAGAGGCACAGGTAACTCATGGGTCTGCTGGACAGAGGCACAGGGAACTAATCTAAGGGGACGGTGAAAGCAAACACATTCTGACTAGGCTTGCAGATGCCCTTGGGCAGATAGCCTAGTACTTACTTATGACCCTATGAACCTAAAACCTATGTTCCCATTCACACATAACAGTACTGGAATATAGGGGGCCCCATGCTGCCCCCCATTGCTACACATCTTTGTTGTAGAAATATTTGTTCATCAAAAAACATGTAATTGTTAGTCAATACTAATTCCATCATTTCTACATATAAATTATGTCATTTTGTAATAAGCCCTTCCTAAACAAATATTCTTCAAACCAATTTAAACCCACATCATGGGATATAGATGAAAACAGATCCTTGACATTAACAGTTAAAAAGAAAAATGTTGAAAAAAAACTCTACTAAACTACATTTGCCGGGTATATATTAGATCAGCGAACGCTTAAACAAGCGAACGCTGATTGATCAACCTTATTTTAGCGAAAGTCCAAAATATCGAAGCAACAGAATCTCAAATGTTTTCCTAGGGAAAGAATTCAGTTATCCGTTTCTGTTGCTTCAGTATTTTCAGTGCTGTGGTGGAAAGTTAAGTGTCGGATTCAGGTAAGTGTGCGATTGGGTGGATGTGAGTGTTAGGGAGGGTTAGGTGAGTTAGGGTTAGGGCTCGGGTTAGGTATGTGTGCGATTGTGTGGACATGAGGGTTAGGGCGGATTTAGGTGAGTTAGGGTTAGGGAGCGAGTGAGGTGAGTGTGCGATAGTGACGGACCTTAGGGTTAGGGTTTGGGTTAAGGTAAGTGGATAGTTAGTGGTGTGTGCATAGTTTAGTGTAGGGTTAGGTGTCAGATTTTAGCTGTGTTTGGATTTCTGTTTGTTTGGTGTGCTTGTGTTGTGTGTATGTGTTTTGGATTAACGATTTTTTTTTCCTAGGAAAAAAAATCATTGATCTGACAGTTCGAGATTGTAAGCTTTCGCTTACATAAGGTTGATCAATCACCGTTCTTTTTTTAATCGTTCGTTGATCTAATATAGACCCCATTTGCCAAGAAGGTCCCATAAGTCAATGCATAAGTGATGTTCATTTTTCAAGTGGTCCTTTAATTTTATATCTAAGAATCTGGCAAATGTAGAAGTAATAGAATAGCAAGCTTCCACTATGGGATGCATGGGGGGGTCCATTAGGTCCTTATGTAGTTTGGGCAAAACAAACATACTCGGTATAACTGAAGAATTCACTTTTAAGAATTTAAAATCAGATAAAGAAATATATGGTTCCAAAAGCATATCACTTAATTGTGTTGAAATCCTAGCGTATGCAATGCTAAGTTTATTTAAGGAAATTTGGTTATAAGCATCACTAAAAAGAATAGAATACATCCTATTAACATACTCTTGTAAGTCCATAATTACAACCCCCCCCCCATCCTTATCAGGCTGCATAATCCGTATTTTCATTTGCTGCAAGTCCCTAAGCAATTCCCCTTATTGCTAACTACATTTTTTCTATCTCTGGTCACATACCTTAAATCAACTTCACATAATTTTTCAAACAGCAAAAGGGTAGGATGTACTGGAGGGTTACTTACATTAACCCTAGTCACCGAAAGTTCATTTTTGCCATGTTCACAATTGTTGTTCAACATAATTTTAAAGTTCATCTTCCTAGCAAACAATTTTAAATCTAACAGAACATTACCAATGTCCATTGTTGCTCCTGGTACAAACGTAAACCCCTTTGCAAACAAGTTATCCACATTAGACTCAAAGGCATGAGAACTGTAATTAAAAACTTTGAAATCCCCAGTATTATTCACTATAATATTCAGCATGTTAGAAAATGTCTGTGTATTAACAGTACTCACAGACTCTGTTGAGAATTCTGACTCCACCTGTTGTTCTAAGGAGGAAACCAGTATTGCTGACAATCCAGCAAGTTCCAGTGAATCTTCTGGTGTTTCTAAGAGCAGCCATAACTCAATACTCTCTTCTTTATCAGAACACACGACCTCTGGTAAGAGTTCTGATTCCATCCATTGTTCTGAGGTGGAATAGACGGTTGTTAATGAGCTGGGAGGTTCCGATAACTGTTCTGGTACTTCTGATTGTGGCCATGATTCACTTCACTCTCCTTTATCTTTTCTGAACGCCAAAGCATTGGTTGATCTAAAGGGGCGTTCACTTCCTGTTCAGCCCCTTCATCCATATTCATGAATTCAGTGCTAGCATGTTCATTGGCCAATAGTTTAGACTGATTCCCACATGACTGAGAAGGTGGTGGTAAAGGGTACGCCTTCTTAGATGAATATTCATGCTGGTCCCTTTCTAGTTTTATCATTTTGTGGATTTTTATATTATTTACATGATTATCAATGCTTTTAAAAGCCTGATGGTATTCAACCTGATATTGTTCAAAAAAGCTCTGCAGTGATAACTGTATCCAATACCTTGACATCTTTAATTAATTCCTCTACTAATTTGGTGTTATGTTTCACAAGACCACATGTACTCGCACCCATGATGGTCAAACAGCAATAACAGTTCTTGGTATAGTGGTGATTCCGTAATGATACCTATAGGGAATTTCCACATTCTCAGACCCTTGGGAACTAGGTTACGTTTAATGCATTCTAATAAGTAGGCATTCTCAGTCTGTAATTTACAAACTTGTAAGTTTTTGGGAGAATAAGTCTAAACTGTTTTTAATGTTCTACTCACTTGTGGAACTCCACACTGAGAGAAAATAATACCTTGTTGAAGCCATTCATTCAAGTTAGAACTGCCAGGCACCAAATTATCAGAGGATAAAGTCCAAACAGCCCTATCACCCTGTCCAGGGGCTAATGAACTTGCTGAACTGGTTTAATTCCTGTAAGGCTGGTCAGAATTAAGCAATCTGGAAACCTTAGCCCGGAAGGCAGGTGCAAAGGCCCAAACAACCACAGTAAATTATAAGAACAGCCAGCACCAAATGGGGAAATATCCACTTTTATTATAGACAGACCAGTTTCAGCCCCAAAAGAGCCTTTTTCAATGTCAGGTACAGAATTAAACCTCAAACCAGCCAACGTATGCTGCTGCACTTCTTCAGCCAATGAATCCACTTTCTGAGATAGTTGTTGAAGCAGCAGTATTACATCACATGGTGTCCTGTTTATGGTAGTTGACTCAGTTTCAAGAAAAAGTGTAGGAGTAGAAGAAACTCATCCTGAAGCAATCTGTGCCAGCAAAAGACAAACCACAGCATAAAAATCCACAAACACTTGAATAACAGAAAAGCCACACAGCAGCAAGGACTCATTCTCCAAAATGTATTCTTAGCACTTTCATCTCAGACAATGACAAGACTTCGTCAGATAAAAGTATAAACTCAGATGAACTTTAAATAAACATGAAGCCAGATGACATCAGCATCTCATTGCACATTTAAAGAGAAACATACACAATTACTCTAAAATACATATAGTGACATACATAAAAAAAACTATTATAAACAATTCAATTAGAAAAAAGGAAAATAAATAACTAACAACAATAACTGCTGAATTTATCTACACTCTGCTTTTAATTTTAAAATACATCCAATGGCTGCCATCTCATTAAACCCAGGCCAACCTACTGCTCTCAAATGTAAAATCCAGTACAACTCCCTTTGCTCAAGGAAATAGTTGCCATGGTCCACCCCTAGGCTTAGGTTTAACTTGTTCAGTTACCACAAACTTAAATTGGTTCTCAGGGAAATCCAAATAGCACCATCATCTCCTTCACCAGGCATGCCCACAGACATCAAGCAGTAGCTCTAAGGATGAAATTGTACCAAATTCTAATCTTGTGTTTAAAGCTAATGTGCAAACATGTACAGCCATGCCAACTACATCTGCACAATGGAAAGCACAAAGAGGCACTTGAAAGCAAGGCAGAAGGCATTTTATTAAACAGCAACAAATGTGTGAGACATGGCAGTGAGACTTGCATGTGTGATGTTGAACATATTCATACTTTTTTCAGTTGGTCAACACTGACAACCTCATTTGGCTTGGCTTGTTATCCTTTGTGTTTTGGATTTAAATAGGATGACTTGGCACATAACGTTCTGGAATTACACACTGTAAAATGTCAGTTGACCAATGTGGGAATCAACCCTAAGAAAGAAATAATACATACATTTCAAGCAAGGTGATTTTACAGGAGAACTCTCTTTTAATTATCTTTATTATAGACAAATTGCATCCAAGGGTGGCCACGGTGATGCAGCGGTTAGAGTTGTCACCTCACAGCAAGAGGTTCTCTGGTTCAGTCCTCGGCTGGGGTGCCTTCTGTGCGGAGTCTGCATGTCCTCCTTGTGGTCGCATGGGTTTCCTCCGGGTGCTCTGGTTTCCTCCCACATCCCAAAGACATGCTGCAAGTGGATTGTACACTCTAAATTGGCCCTAGGTGTGAGTGTGTGCATGTGTGTGGCTTCTGTGGAAGGTTGGGCGCTGGGCTGGCAATTCAACACCGTAAAACTCCACTGCCAATCATGAGTGGACAGGTGATCCACTGTGGTGACCCCTAACCAGGAAAAGCCAAAAAAAGAAGAAGATAGACAAACTGCATCCAGTATGAATGGAGATACACTTCAGATAGACTTGTATGTGTGTGACTTTAAGAAGTCCTGTGAAATGCATTCCCATGAAAGAAACATTATTAGTGCCTGTAAATGTATGTCAGATAGACTTTCATGAGCTGATTAATACAGGTTGGAGTATAATACATGTATATGTTACCACACATACTGTCCTAAACACAGATTTGGCCTATGTGAGGAGAGAAGATTATTTTAACTTAGGAATTTTGCCCATCATAGAAATGCAAGTGAATTTTTAAATCAATATCATAATTCTTCAACTTAAACAATTGCACATAAATTCAACTGTGTTTCAAAAGGAAATTATTTCTGAGATATGCTACTTAGCAAAGTTTATCTTTCAATGCATTAATGACACATTTCTTGCAATAAGCTGTAGTCTTACCGTCCTAATCAATGTATTGATAGGAATTGTAGTCTGACACCCTATTTAAAAAATGTTATGATTTAAATCCTGGATCACATGCATGATATTTCTAAAAAACACTGTAACTATACACTGTGCCACAGAAAAAGAGATATTAATATGGATTTTCCCCACTAAGTAGTGTCCAGAGTGCTGATGGTCACAAAGTCTCTTGCACTACAGAAGGCTGCCCAAATAAAAGTTTTTACTTTTTCCTTAAGTGGGTAAGCTTGACTACCTGATACTCAGTAGCCAGCAAGTGCACAAGGCAAGAAAAAGAAAAAAGCAAAATATACACCTATGATGGAAGTGATTCCTACATCTGGAGTAATAATTTTTGCAGTCCCTTCACACTAGATGGATTCCAACCTCAGAAACACTATGTAGAGGCCAATGTCACTGCATTTACAGCTTCTACCACAGAAACAGGTATACAAAAAGTGCATACCACTCACTCATTAGAAACACCTGTATCACTGCCAAACATGTTTGTGCTAATGCAGATTACAAAAATGAAATTGTTCAGTTTCCTTCAACTGTGAGCCATGTTTGCACTTTGCTAAGAGTGATGATATTATACAAGAAAAAGAACGTATGTAACAGTTTATTTTCCACATAATGTTGTCTTCCTGCTGTTCAGAGTGCTGTAGCAAGGTGCTCCTATGTGAATATGAAATGCAGCTGATGGAAGGACCAGATTCATTTCTCAGTTTATATCTTAGACAGTGGACTGTTATTCACTGTCTCAAAATGCTGCCAGTCCACAGTGCACTCTGCAAAAATGCATGCAAATGAGGAACTCAGAAAAGAAAGAAAATAGACAATTGTCAGTAGTAACACATATAGAGTAATAAATATGAAAAGGCAGGTATGTGAAGTTTCCTAGATCTGTGTGTGGGGTACAGCCTGATCATACAAGCAGATAATGTGCATTAACTCTGTCAGACACCACCCTATTTGGAAATGAGCCCTTAACTCAGTGCAATAACAACAGACATGCAGTTGTGTTTCTCATCTCTCTTACCCTGATACAGGACTAGAACATTTTACTTTCTCATTTTCTTAAATATGTCTAGATCAATGTCATATTTACCAATACTTTACAGTAATAATGGTCCACACCATTTTAATGTCAGGTTGCCAACTCTGCCAGCTACTTCATCTCTTTATTTTCTGAACATCTTCTCCTTCTCCCAGCTTAACTGCAGAAATGCAATGTCATGGTCATTCATTTGCATCTTTGTTTCAGTGTGTTATGAAGCTGATCAGCATTTCACACAGATTTTAAACAGAGAATAGACAGTGTTCACTTACTACAAGGCAGCCAGTCTTGTTAAGCTTGTTCTCATAGCTCTCACAGTGCTTACACCTTTTTATTGTAAGTCTACTCTGCATGATATAAACCCTTCAGAGAGATTAGTCACTTCAGTAGTGCTTGATGTTGTCAAAGCAATCAAACCCAGCTACAAGCCATTAGCAGGTAACAATTATCTTTGCTCCTCCCTGCAGTCCTAGGGTGTGTGCATGTGATCGTGTAGCGACCTACACCATGTTTACATCCCTTACACCAATTGTTTTTTTTTTTCTTTTTGAATTCAGAGATACTAATGATTTCACACTTCATTTGCATCTTCACAGTGTTCAGAGGGCTGAATCTACACTATATAAAAGCAATAGTGTAGCTATGGAAGTGGAAGGAGGGGAGTCATATTGGATACAGACACAGCAGTGTTAGTACTTACTTGTAGGGTAGTTTTCAACAAATCACTGTGCTGTTTCATAGGTTATGTTTGTCCTCTACACACATTGCTGGCATATTCATATTTGGAATATATTTCAATATGCAATGGAAAAAATGGAGATGCATGCAATTTTAAAATTTCACTGCTGCTATACTGCACATATGGCAGTTCTTAGTTCACCCCTACCCTGTGAGAATGACAGTGACTGTGGCATGGGCTTTGCTTATTTTTGACTTCAGGTTACATGTATGTATGATGCACAGAGTGGATAGATAGAAGACTGACAATAAGCAGGTAGTTTATCATTTTACACATTTGTTTATCTGCTACAGGTTCCACACTTGCCTTCACATTACTTCAGTTAGGATTCATGTGCTTTGGGGCTGTCTCTGTCTGATGTTATCTGTACACAGACATTACATGGGTAAGTAAAGTTTGTGAACACCTGATGGCATCACTTTTAATATTTGTACATTCTTAGGTTTTTATGTGTATTCTTTCACTGGTGAGTTTGTGTGCTATCATTTGCATCTATGTTGAGTGTGCACTAAACTTTGAGCTTTAGGTGGTGAATGTGTATCCTATTCTTTGCATCTTAGCCAGAACAAGATCATTGTCTGCATGCCCTCAACTTCCAGCTACCTCTGCAGCTGTAGGTTCACCTTCTGATTCCTCATTTGTATATGTGGGAGAAACTGCCTCTGGTTGTGGTCCAGGTATGTGTGGCCCTGGCCCTTGTTGTCCCTTTTGCAGCTGTTTCCTGAGGATGATATTATGCAACATGGCACAGACTGTAAGAATTTCTGCATAACTGCTTGGATTTTACTGCAGGGTATCCCCCAATGTGTCTAGACAGTAGAAACATAACTTCAGCATACCAAGCACATACTCTTTGATATTTCTAGTTTGAGCATGGGCATCATTGCATCCTTCTTCTCTGGGTGTGCGTGTATACATTTCTGATAGGTGTCATGAGCCAAAGTTCCAGTGCAAAACCTGCAGCACCCAGAAGATGACCATGTGGAAAATTACGCCACCAAACCTTGTGTAAACCCATGATTCATGCCATATGTGTAACTTGCGATAACTCAATGGGTTGCCTGCACAGACATTGAGGACGATCCCATGGGCATTACAGACAACTTGGCAGTTGACTGAGTGGAACCCCTTCCTGTTGTTGTATGCCCTTCCCTGTTCACTAGGTAGGGTATTTTTTCTATATGGGTGCAGTCTATGGCCCCCAAGACTTCAGAACTTTGCTACAGAATAGAAATCCTGCATTGTTCTTATTCTCTCTTCTGCTGTACTTGGAAAATAAATGTACTCCTTTGCATATCGCAGCACAGAATTTTAATATTGGTGAAATATTCTGGAAGCTGAGGCCTGTGACACCCCTAGTATATCCCCTGTGGTTCTCTGGAATGTACCAATTGCTAGTATCCTCAATGTTACATTTAACTTAGTTTCCACTTGTATAGTTTCCCCTGGGTCTGAGTTGGGGGCTGCAGAGTTTGCAGATTTTCTGTAGTGTTTCCCTATCAACCCCATATCACTCTACTACTTCAATATCATACATTCCATGATATGTTAAACAGGGTCTGAACACCCGTCTTTTCCTTGGATGAGGTTTATATTCAGCATTAGCAGCATAGATTTGAGCCTGTTGTGCATACACATGCAAGAGAGCAGCAGCAGCCCCTAACAAGTGTGATGGTAGCTGTTTTCCAAGAGGTTGTCATGTTCATAGCCAAGAATACCTAGGAATGGCTATTATACCCGAGTACTTTAAAGCTTCCTGAATGGCTGCACCATATTGGATTGGTCCATTTGCATGTAATTCTGCTGCTTATGCTTTAGTTAGCAGACTGTGCTGTTTGCCTGTGTTTGGTGATTCTACATGACAATGTAGAGCCATTTAATGAATACAAAATGGCACCCTATCATGTGTGCATCAATAGCAGCATGGAAATAAGTTGTTCATGATGCTCATGCATTTAATGTATTTGTACTACAAACAATAACATTTCATTTGGTCATTTTTTTTTCTCTAGGCATGAAACAATATGACTTGATCTTTTATATGGTATAGTCAGTTAAAATCCTCATTCTGTATAATAGGTTATTCTGTATAATAACCAATCATGTTATTTTCTTTGGTTTCACCGTTGTTTGATTTGTTGAGCCTAACAAAAGTTAAGGTGTTTTGAAAAAAAATAATATTTCAAACTTCACATACAGTAACTATCTCAGAATCTTAAATATAAAGCATCTTACCAGTGGCACGTTAAGTTCTGACCAGGTAATGTTAGGTACTGAGGTCTGCGGCTGAATCAGAGTTGTTGGAAAAAAATTGTTGAAACTGCCAGTTGCTGCAAAATACAGGCTTACTGCAATGTTAAAAGGCAATGTAAGAACAGGGAGATCCCATATGCTGTGGATGGAGGCCACTGCACTTGTCAGAATAGGGCTGAAAGATAAAGAAATAAGAATAAATATGAAATGGCAAACAGAAGCTCACAAAAAGTAAACATACTGTCATTGGTAATATCTAGAGAATTCATTAAGTATAGGGTCCAGAGTTTTTAAATAAGATTCTCAACTTGCAGTCTTTGAAGTAAAATTATTTCTGTCTCAAAAATTCTTTTTGTACAATGTTTTGGTGTACTATAACAGGACTGTTTTTCATTTAACATAGATAACAGAGCACAGAAAACCACTTGCAAAGAACATTTTCAGTAGGTAAGTAACATTGTTTTATGGTATTGTTCTCCATCAACCAGCATACTCTAAACCATTTGTTAATTCATTGTTTTCAGATTATATTTTTATTTTATTTGTATTTTAATAGCTGGAAAGGAAGTCTAATCATCTGACCTTTTTCAGCCATGACCTTCAAACAAAGGCAGGTAAGATACACACTAGAAAGTTATACCTTCAGATGCAGAGAGTACCTGTTTTGTCTTTCCTTCATCTACCACTAACCATCAGCTGTTCTTCCTTGCTAACCTCATTGGCTCATTGATTTCCTTTCAGTCAGTAGGAGTGGGGTCAGCTTAACTGGGATATGTCATTATACTTCAGGTAGACATAATTTTAACCCTACCTACTGTCATGCCAGTTTCAAGTTCATTTTCAGGCAACTGACCTTTGAGGTAAAGGTCTGCATGTCTGTGATGATGTGTTTGTCTTCTCCCCCAAATGGGGTATGCAGTGGGGCACCCCGAGACTATACTCCATATCCTCAAGAGCATTTTGCCTTCTCTGCAGCACCACCCTCTCCTTCCTGGCATGTACTTTACTCTGCTCTCTGGTAACACTAGCAACACAGTGGCCACACCCTTTATACAATCCCCAGCCTTCCTCCAGATACAGTTGAATGGGCACAAACCCTTTCATTCTTTTTTTTTTCCTTCGTCAGCTTGTCTACTGCCTGGGCCAATAATCAAACCCCAGTCATCTATGTCATAGACAAGGTTTCTTCCCTGTATACCACAGAGGCAACAAGGTTTACTTTTATAATGTAAAATATAGTAAATGTAGACAAAAATACATGAAAATATAATTATATATGTTAATACACAGATGTTTTTGTGCATTGCAAAATATAGCGAATACAGCCAAAAACCATGTTAAATATAATAATTACAGTAACAGTGCAAACTTAATATATTCTGTGTAAAGTGTTTTCTGCAACAAATGAAATGATTAAAGACTTTCACTGCACTGTTTGCATGGATGTGACATATATATTGAGGAATGAGGAATGCATTCCAATTGCCCTTGCTTAGTATTTTTGTGTTATACTCTAACCATAGGGCTTTATGTTAAAGAGAAGAAAGATTAAGAAGAAATGCTATGGGTGATTAAGTTTAATGATACCATCTAGTAACTCCTTACAGAAAAAATTACTGATGGTTTCCTAACATAAAGATAAACATTGCAAATTGCTGTCAACATGTATGCATGTTTGTTTATTTATTATTTGCTAATCAGGTGTATGGACTGGTCATCCTGAGACATAAGATAAAAATACTTATAACGATATTTAATATTTTAGAAAAGCCAAACAGTATATTTTTCATAATATGTGGAAATGTGAATTTTTGTAGTATTTACAGTATTATCACATTTGATTTAGTTCTGGTTAATTAAACATAGAGGCAATTTCAGTTTATGTTTACAATTAATACATCTGTGATGTGTAAACATGACGGCTATGTCAGTGTCACATATATTTCTAGAACATGTTGTGCTGCTGTAGCATGACACTTATTTTGAAATGGCACATTTCTTAGATATCTTGGTTGAGTCCCTGTACTGTCTGACATTTCATGAAATGTAAGAAAGAAGTGTAACTTTTTAATATTACAGATATCACTGGTGTTACTAATGTGGGAGTTATAATCATATATTCGAACCACATTCCTCTGAGACAGTGTCATGAATGAAATATAGGTTGTGGGTTGTAAACAGACTCATGGGTGATACGTGGAAATCAGATAGTCTGTAGCCCATTAATGTGTAATTCAATTATTATACTGGCAAAATACTTATCAAATTTATTCTTGAAAATGAATAGTGGATTAGCAGATCCCATTACTAGTAGCAATCGCTTCCATATTTTAACAATTGTAATACAAAAAAATTCTACTTTGGAGTACTCTGGTAGTGGTGTATACGCACACGGACATGCACACACACATTATTATGGATATTGATATTTATATGTAAGACAGATTAAAGTTAGCCCCATAAACATCATTGTTGTAGGCTTCATATGCATTAATATGATCCTGCTGTTAGCAGATGGTAACTCATAGAATATGACTGAAGTTGTCCAAATGATAATCATACACAGAATACCTAAATTCAGGAATTAACCATGACAGGTCATTGTATATATGCTCCAGCTTTTTAATATCAACAAGTAAAGGACATAAAGAAGGAAGCTCTATATTTGGACATTGGCCTAATCAGTGATTTCTTTAAAGTTGTATCTTCATGTTAAACAGATGCCTTCCATCTATTCATCCATCTACACCCCCCTTTTCCCATTTTTACATATGGGGTTGAGGCGTCACTTCAACAGTGACAATCTACTACAGCCAAGATTTACACTACCATGTGGCTAGCCCTGCCAAAGTAATTAAGCAGATTATTGTATAGAACTTTTTGAAAATAGTCTGAATATGGGTCCAGAAAAAGAGTCATGGAAGCAGTGATACCCACCTGAAGAATTTAAAGAAGGGTTATATAGCACATAAAATATTTATACTGTAAATCAACATACATAGTATATGTGTATTTTCTCTTACTTTTCTCTTTTCTTTCTCTCTTCTCTCTTTTCTCATTATTTATTTTAACTGCATCTTGTCTCCCTTTCTAAATTCTCTCCTATTTACTATACTAATATAGTCTGTATATATTTAATAACTCAGTATCTATACATAGATAAATAATAGTCTAAAGTAATCTAGTTTTAAGCTAGATTACTTGGAATAGTGAACTTAATTAATTGCTATTACAATATTTGGTACTTACGTATTATCGCAACCAGATTGGGGACTAGGCATAACTCCTGATGTTATCACAAAACAAGGGTTTTGTGCAGTGAAAAGGGGTGTGTGGACTGCAAATCAGTAATGCTTCACCTTGTCTGTGACAGAGGAACAGGAATTTGAATCTAATTTGTCTACCCGGGTCCGTCTTTTACCGCAGCACCTCCATACAAAATTAAATGAATAGGGCAGATGATAACAAGCAGCACTTTTACATTACCAAGCACAGACTCTCTCACAGTCAAAAATAGTTAGGATAGAGTTTGGTCTTACTGACAATTCTTGTCGAAAAACCAATTAACCCCAATACACAAGTCATTGCAACGCATATTGCAACAAGGGGATTCTCCCCTTTCTTTTTCCAAAGCCTCTTAGGTAGGATTGCGGTACTGTAAGCCCCCCCCCCCAAAAAAAAAACACATGAAAACATGGAAGGTTCAACCCTACATAAAGTAACATCAACATACAGCCTTTAAAATTGCAGATGTAAACTACCACAAAAATGAAAAGGCTGACTGCCTGCTATTACAGGCAAGCTGGAACTGTATGTCTTAACCAACTGTTAGCCTTAGTTACGGCAGTAAAGGACTCAACCCGGAAGGTGGAATTGGGCCAGTATTCCTGTCCCTGTTGCAGAACCGAGGTGATAGGAAAGCGAGTTGGACTTTAAACGACCCTTGTCAATGCAGGATAAATAATTTTTGGCATAACATTAGGAAGTAGGATGACTACCCAATCTGGTTGCGATAATACGTAAGTACCCAATATTTATCAGATTAATGATAGTCACTGTTATGCTTATTGGGATTAGGGACATGTTCGTAATTAACTCTGAAATGTTCCATTCATGTACATATGTCCTTTGAATTATTTCTTTTAGTATTAACAAATACATTAAAAAAAGGAGGGAAAAATGTACTGTTGGTTAAGAGAAGTGAAACTTTCTTCACATTCTATTTGTGTTGCCATAGCAACAGTAAACAATTGCTGCAGTTTCTAAGGACACTGAATCTGCGAAGTGCATTTAGCCTCACAGATAGCAAATAATATGAAAAAGTAATGTTGTTTAGTTATTAAAATTAAAAACAACATAAACAAGGTAAAATAAATACATAATAGGATTATTTGTAAATATTTTATGATTTATCCTCATAGGATTACATATTCCTGGAAACACAACTGAAATGTTCCAAACTACATGTGCACTGAAATGTAGCGCTTGATTAAAAAGTATTACTCATTTTAACATGCTGATTTCACAAGCTGTCTGCACTGTAAAAGTTACTTACATTTTATATGTTACTTGAAACTGTCAGTCTCTAGAGCATATGAAATGATGCATATCACTTTTTGCAACATGTTATCTTTGCAGTTACCTCACACTCTGTACAAACTCACTTGGTAACTGATAGCTATTCATTTAAAATATCAGTTATAATCCTATTATGTATTTATTTTACCTTGTTTATGTTGTTTTTCATGTTAAAAACGAAACACCATTACTTTTTCTTATTATTTGTTAACTCGTGGTCCTGCAGAGTGGTGCTAGCAGCAGAGAGATGAAAAGTGTGACTGCTACCAAGATTTAAGTATATTTTACTGCTATTACCTGTGCGACCGTCTATTCTCGCCGAAAAGCGAGTTTAATCTGCTCTTTTGCCTGTTTTAAGCTTGTTTTTGCTAATTTCATACCTGCACTTTTAAAAGTTTGTCTTTTGTTTGAATTTAACTGTTGAGGCTGCTCACTCAAGTGCGCTAGCCTGTGTTAAGTATTTACTGTGCATTTTCTGCTGTTTGTCTTGTAAAAAAAGAAAAACCAAAAAAAAAATCCTTGTTTCTCGCCTTTGCTGACCTAGAATAGTCCCTAATACAGGCATTGCTGTATTCTGGACTTTAGAATAGTTCCTGTGTTGCCCATTTCCTTACTTGGATAGAAGGAAGCTTCTTTGTTCATCAGTGGGAGTGGGGAGCTTTGAGCAGCCTATCTGAACCTGGAGGAGTGATCTCAGCACAAGAATCTTGTAGTTTATTGGCTATTTTGGGCTAATTTCTAGCTCTTTTAAGTACCCTGTATAAAAACCCGCTTTGGTGCGGTTTTTCACTTGTTCCAGCTCAGCAACAGCTCCTCGTGGTCCTGCAGAGTGGTGCTAGCAGCAGAGAGATGAAGAGAGTGACTACTACCAAGATTTAAGTATATTTTACTGCTTTTATCTGTGCGACCGTCTATTCTCACTGAAAAGCGAGTTTAATCTGCTCTTTTGCCTGTTTTAAGCTTGTTTTTGCTAATTTCATACCTGCACTTTTAAAAGTTTGTCTTTTTTTTGAAATTAACTGTTGAGGCTGCTCACTCAAGTGCGCTAGCCTGTGTTAAGTATTTACTGTGCATTTTCTGCTATTTGTCTTGTAAAAAAAGAAAAAAACAAAAAATATCCTTTTTCCTACCTTTCCTGACCTAGAATAGTCCCTAATACAGGCATTGCTGTATTCTGGACTTCAGAATAGTTCCTGTGTTGCCCATTTCCTTAGTTGGCTAGAAAGAAGCTTCTTTGTTCACCGGTGGGAGTGGGGAGCTTTGAGCAGCCTATCTGTCCCTGGAGGAGTGATCTCAGCACAAGAATCTTGTAGTTTATTGGCTGTTTTGGGCTAATTTCTAGTTCTTTTAAGTCCCCTGTATAAAAAAACCCACTTTGGCCCAATTTTGCGCATAGTGCAGTATCGGGCAGCGCCGCTCAATCGGGCTTAAACCATTCTCGCCTCCACAAAGTCTCCTCTTCACTTTTTCCCTTAAATCTGCTCTATCTCTCAAGTAAGGGCCCTATTTTCAACCTAAAACCCAGCACTTGCTCATACAAGCAATTATATAAGTTAGCACTAATAAACTAAAAGCACTACTTCCTCACATACTCCCCTGGAGTACTCATCCCCTATTGGTCCTTTTTGGTCAGTTATAAAGGAGTTACTTATACTATATCGGCATGTCCAAAGGCCAGTTGCTGGTTTCCTGTCCAGTCCAGCTGGTGAATCTGGGAATCCTGAGGCAATATTACAACTGCCTCATGTACACAGACAACCTTCTCCTCCTCCCAACAAGTACTAATATTTGCGAGAGATGCAACCATATAGCCAAACTGGAGGCTAAGCTCTCTCAATGCAGTACTGGCGCAGCCAGTCAGGAGGAGAAGGTAACCACACACACCACAAATCCAGTCGCACATAGACTTACCACATCAGCAAACCAAACACATAAACACACTAAGACATACTCGGAGGCTCTAAATACAAATCTGCCTAAGCAGCAGAGACCTCCAAAGCAGACATCCAAGCAACCTCTACTCCAAAACAAAACAAGTGTAACACATACTTCACAAAGTCAGTGTGCCAGTCACAGCCCTTAAGGCCAAACAACACACCTGATACACTTGTAATAGGTGACTCTATTGTCAGACACACTGACGTCCCACTCACCAGGCTGAACAAGGAGAAGGTCATGGTGAGCTGCCTGTCGGGCACCAGGATCCGCCACATAACACAAGCACTCAGGTCACTCCAAAGCAAGTACAAATATGACTCGGTCATTGTCTATGCTGGTGTGAATGACCTGAGACATACCTCCCTGGACTACCCTGGACTACATGAAAAGAGACATAGAGGAGATCTCAGATCATGTAGCCCTGGCAGGTATAACCTAGACCTTGAGTAGCATCTTACCCTCAGCAAGAATGATGCCACAGTATAAAGACAAAATGATCAATTTTAACAATTGACTAAAGTTCTGGTGTCATTCAAAGGGGATCCAGTGTCTGTCAGCCTGGGATGACATGCTCGACAAGTCATGTTGCTTCACTAGGGACGGCTTGCACCTGCCACCTCTAGGCTTTTGGATACTGGCAAAGGCTCTTGCCACCCCCATATTGTCTTTTTTAGGCAAGGCCCAAAAGACAAACCCACCTCCATAAACAACACAAGGAAAAATAAACTAAGGGTAATGCTACTCAACGCCAGAATTCTAAACCTCAAAATGCAAGCACTCGAAGCTCTCCTCAGTATGGAGAATATCGATGTCTGTGCAGTAACAGAGACCTGGTTCAAGGCTCCCGAGAGTACCCCAGCACTACCAGGTTATACCTCATACCATGCTTTTGAGCCCCAAAACTCAGACCGAACCACAAAAGGAGGGGGAGTATTCATATTCATCAAGGATACTCACACCTCCAGGTTAGTGGCACTGCACAAAGCATCGGAAACCATCCATGTGCAACTAACAGTGGGCAAAACTGCCTTTCAGTTTGTAGCCTGCTACAGACCCCCATCCCAAACTCAGGAACCTCACGTGGCTTTCCTGAGAACACTGGAGAATATGAAGGTCTCTCCAAACACCTTTATATTGGGTGACTTCAACTACCCAAACATAGACTGGGAGCACTACTCAAACCCCAACACCCTAGCCCAAAGGTTCCTAAAATTTATAAACTCAAATGCTATGGAACAACTGGTCACCACTCCCACAAGAGGCGAAAACATACTGGACCTGATCATCACAAACATGGGGACTCTATGCTCCACACCAGAGGTACACCCCTCATTGGTAAGATCGGACCACAAATTAATCTCTCTGGACATCCACATCCCGACCCCACCACCAGCCCAGAAAACCACAGTGAAAAACTTCTCTAAAGCTAATTTCACACTTCTCAAAACTGAGGTGAAATCATTCAAAGCCCCCGGGCCTGTGGAAACTATGGCCCAAACTGCAGAATCCTTTATAAATGCATTCTATGGACATCTTCAGGAATGCATGGATCATGCAATCCCAAATAAAACCAAGACCCAATCCTCCAAAGGCAGGTGTCCTGTCTGGTGGACCCCAGCCATAAATAAGCTATACAACAAAAGGAGGAAGCTACTACAGGATAGAGAAAAATCCCTTAAAAAGAAAGCATCACTGATCAGTACTAGCAAAAAATTACGGTCCCTCATAAAATCATCCAAGGCCAGCTTCGAGAGACAAATTGCACAAGACACTAAAGATAACCACAACGCCTTCTTTAGTTATGTTAGAAACCTGGGTGGCAACTCCCAGATATGTTCGGAGTTAGTCCAAATTGACAAAAAATACACTGAACACACAGACATTGCCAACATCCTGGCGGACAGGTTCAGTGCAAACTTCTCCATCCCTTCCCCCCCAAAAGAGCAAATATCTATCCCAGCAGAGAGTTGTCTCCCTGGCATCTCAGATGCTCAGGTGAGAGCTGCCCTCTCCAAAGCAAAAAACACAGCATCAATGGGACCGGACGGTGTCCCGGGCTGCATCCTACACAAGCTCCAAGAAGAGCTAGAACCTCATATTAGGTTACTGTTCAGTCTCAGCCTTACTACAGGATATGTACCCAAGGAATGGCATACAGCAACAGTGGTTCCACTCCACAAAGGTGGTGCCTCAATGGACCCTGGTAACTATCGCCCCATAAGCCTGACTAGCCTGGTCTGCAAAGCTATGGAGTGGATCATCATGGAACTCATAAACAAAGACATTGGGGACCTACAGACGCTAGATCCTATACACTTCGGCTTTGTTAAGGGCAGATCCTGCCTCTTGAACCTGGTCGACTTCTTTGAAACAGTCACCAAGGCCATAGATGAAAGGAAAGTAGTCCACACAGCCTACCTGGACCTCGCAAAAGCCTTCGACACCATACCCCACTCTGGCATCATAAAATAAGATGGGTTGCAAACTGGCTCAAGGACAGAACCCACATGGTCAGAATTGCGGGAGCCATGTCAGACTCTAAACCTGTTAAAAGTGGCATCCCACAGGGCTCAGTCCTGGGACTGCTCTTGTTCGGTATATATTTTTCTGAGATACAGGCCAACACGGGAGGACTATGGCTGACCACGTTCGCAGATGACTGCAAACTGGGTGCCATAATCGACTCTCCAGCTGACACAAGCATCCTCCAAAAGGGTCTCACAGAGATGGATAACTGGTGCCAAAGCCATGGCCTAAAGCTGAACACCAAGAAGTGTATAGTCATCCCTTTTGGGAAAAACAAAGTGCCCATAAATTACCACATAGGCGGTAATCCATTAAGTATGGAGGAAGTAATTAGGGACCTAGGAACCCAAGATGATAGTAATCTCTCATTTGACAACCACATTGCCAAAGTGGTTAGAAAGACCTTCTATATAGCCCACCTTATCATGAAAGGATTCACATCTAGATCAAGGGAGGTCATTATGCCCCTTTACTCATCACTCATCCAGCCCATAATTGAATACAATGCCCCATTTGGGATGTACCTTACCCGACACCTGCAGCAACTGGAAAGACCCCAAATGTACCTCACCAAGAGGATCAAGGGTCTCAAATAGATGACCTATGCTGCTTGGTTAAAGAAACTCCAGCTCTACTCAGTTGCATACTGCCTGCTTAGATGCGATCTGTGCCTGACGTATAAAGCCATGTCCAACCCAGAATTAATGGACATGCTCCACCTCAAAAAATCCAAAACCACTAGAGCTACGCACTCAAGGGACTTGAACCTCAATTGTAACCCAGAGGCTCCCAGCACTCTGGAATAGAATCCCAGTCCATATTTGGCAGAGCCCCTCACTGACTCTCTTCAAGAGGAATCTTGACGAGTGGATGGGAGATCGTAGGTTCACCCCGGGGATCACTTCTGTGTCACTACTAGACAGAGGCACAGTAAACTAACCTAAAAAGGGCACAGTTAAACCCATTTTAAAGGGGGTGGCAAAAGCCAAACACCCTCTGGCTAGGCTGATAAATGCCCTAGGGCATATAGCCTAGTATCAACCTATGAAACTATGAACCTATAAACCTATGAAATGTGCCCTTGAAACGCTATTGACATTTTGACAAAATATAATCTGAACTGTAAAATGAATGACTTAAAAGAAGTGAAGTAATGCATAGATTTCAAAGACAGTTCTTGACACTACAGTAAAAAGTAAAAATATATATTCACAAGGAAGTATTGAAATGTTTTAGTCTTCCAGTTAAAATAGCTTACTGTTAACATTTTGCAATATCAGAAAGTTTGAAGAGCTAGGAAATTACTATTCTTTGTCTTTATAATGATTATTAGTCAGATGTTAACTCTGCTTAGTTTAATGAATTGTGACATATGTTTATGAGCAAAAGTGGAATCAATTACTCACATTGGACTACACATTCCTGGAAACTCAACTGAAATGTCCCCAAATTACTTGTGAATTTAAATGAAACTGCCTGATTAATAATTTACTTTAACAACCTGAATCCATAAACTATCTGCTCTATATATGCTACATTATTTATGTCACTGGCATATGGCAGTCTGTAGAGCACATGAAAAAATACATATTATTTTTGTAACATGCTATATTTGCACTAATCATACATTCTAAACTAACTCAATTGGCAACTGACATGTTATTTATTTGAAACATCAGTCTAAATATTAATTGTGCCTCTGAAATATTGTTGCCGTTTTGACAAAACAAAACCTGAACTGAAAAAGGAATGATTTGAAGAAGTGAAGTATTGTACAGATTTCAAAGACAGCTATTGACCCTACAATATAAGTAGAAATGTATACATGCAAGGAAAAATTTAAATGCTTTATACTTTTAGTTAAAATAGCTTATTGTTAACTTTTTGCTTTATCAGAAAATTTAAAGAGCTAGGAAATTATTTCTAATTTGTCTTTATAATGTTTACTAAAATGATGTGAGCCACTGACTTGTTTAATGGATTGCGAATCATGTAGAAGATGGATTACTGAATGTTATTTCTGTTTACCTATGTTTGCTGAATTTCTTTCATTAGTACTGATTTAAAACAAGGGAAAGAAAGGGAAGGGAAATGTCTGTTTTTGGTCAAGGGAGGAGAGGCTTAAGAGTATTCTGACTGCCCTGAGAACTCTCTTAAGATGCTCTAAATGCTATTTGATTAATACTTACCTAATGTAAGTCTTGATTACCATATAGGTACTCTCACATTCATTCTAGACCTGATGTGATTACCCATTCTGGAAGCAGGAGGTGCCCTATGCAGGATGGGAATTGTCAGGGTGATCATAATTCATTCTTAGACTCTGCTTTGTAAATCTGTAAATATGTAAAAGCACTGCACGCTGGAATGTAGGGCGCCTCTACTCAGAGTCAGGATACCACTGATAAACCATGTCTTTTCATAAGTGTAAGTTGAAGTTGGTGAGCTGAAGAGGGGGAAAGTAAAGGAAGACAGTACACCTACAGTAAATTCATATTTCATTGGTAATCACTCATTGTCTCTTGTAGAGTCCTTTTAGTGAAATTATTTTAGTAATAATCTATTTGCTGTTGGCTTATTTAGTGCATGCTCCTCTGTTGTATTTAATTTATTCAAAATGACATATCTGACATGTTTGGGATCTCTTAAGGGTAACTAAATATTGGATATTTTCTAAGTCAACATAATAATTGTTTACACTACTAACATCCCATTCTGATATACAAAATACTATAGAACAATAATAGAATAAAATATAATTTCATATCTCTTTTTAGACAATTCTCCATATAATAATTTAACATATGGAGCTCAGTTGATATTGTTGGTTAAAGGTATGAGTGATAATCCAATGTATCTATCTTTATCTATTGGATTAGGAATGAGTTTCATTCCATGTTTAAGGGGAAATTCATATTTACTTGTATTTGATACTTTAGAATTAATGTTTTATAGAAGTACTTTTTTAAAGCCTGACCAGAATTTTACCCTACTTATATTTAAAGAAAAAAGAACATTAAATTACACTTCCAAGTTTACGCACATAAAAGTAACATCCAATGTTATCAGAGAATATGGTATAACTACTATAATCAAAATAAAAAAAAGAAGCACAAAGTTTCTTCCAACAATAACTTGAAATGGATTTAACATTCTTATCATTAAATACTAATGGCTTAAATAATGCAAATAAAAGATCAAACTTACTAAAATATTTAAATCTAAATAAGGCACAAGTAGTATTTCTCCAAGAAACACATTTTAAGACTAATGATAGCTTTATTTGGAACCCTAAGGACTATACAGTCATAGCTCAATCCTCCTGTAGAACAAAGACAAAAGGAGTATCAATTCTCTGGAAGAAAAACATAATCACTCCAAAAGTTATTTATAAATATGAAGACAAAGAAGGTCTACTAACATTTGTTATAATTAAATTTAATAACAGAATATGGACCTTAGCAAATCTGTATTGGTTCCCAGGAATTGGAGCAGGAATGGTTAAAAAATGCCTAGATTTTATTTCCAACAATTATAAAGGAAATCTTATACTGGGAGGAGACTTTAATTGTGCCTTAGAAGCTTCTGAAACTACCAAGAAGTCTTTTCGCATAGCAACTGTTTCAAAATCCTTAAAAAATGGATTGTTTCATTTCATTTAATTGACACTTTTAAAGTAAAAGATTATAAATCCTTATTATTTTCCCATAAAGACCATAGAGTTGGAATACAAACCAGAATAGACAAATTATTCATAGTTCAAGATTTGCAAGCAAAAATCCTCAACTTCTCAATAGTTCCATGCCCCTTCAAAGATCATGACTCTCTGATAATGAAGCTCCAAATAGAGTTTAAACCTTTAATCCTCTCAACTAGAATTACATCATATATCATGAAAATTAAAGAATTCAAACAATGGATGTTGTCAGAACTACAATTATTTCTTGAAATTAATAATACAACAGAAATCAGTAGAGTCTTGGTTTGGGACTCATTAAAAGCATATTTATTCGGTAAGACCCTTAGCTGGTACAAAAACAAAGTTAGAGAGTAGGAATCTGAATCATTAGACTTGCAAACCAGACTCTCGACAGCAAAATCTAAAAAAAAATCAGAATTGTACAGAAGTCAAAAAAGAAATAGCGGAATTAAATAAACTATATAATGAAATTTTATCACACAAAACTTGTCTAGCCTTGGAAAAATTAAAAAATAAACTCATTAGCCACCTCCCCCAGATATCTACATATTTTATCTACAAGAATTAAAATACAATCTAAAGCAAATAACATTAGTAGTATATATCATGAAAAGAAAGGGGAAAAGTGTCAGATATAGGAGCAATCCATGAAGCATTTTGGTTCCATTATATGGAACACTTCAAAAAAGAAGATTTAGATACCAACCAAATAAACTTAGACACAAACCTTCTCAATATAAAAACAAATTCCCGAAAACTTAAAACTAGACCTACAAAAACCTATATCCTACAAAGAAAATGTTGACAAGATAAAAGAAAGTAAATCTAACAAAGCTCCAGGGATAAATTGTATAATTATGGAAATTTACAAACTCTTCCCTTCAACAGTAATCTCCCTTTTTCATAAAACTTTGCTAGAGGTCCAGTCAGAAGCAAAACTACCATCCTCATGGAAATATTCTCTCATAACACCAATTCTAAAAGATAATAAACCATCATACCTTTGCACCTCATAGAGATCTATATCATTACTGAATAATGATTACAAAATATTCATGTCAATACTAGCTAACAGAATGGAAATCCCACTTTCAAAAACAATTACTGATGACCAAACTGGATTTTTATATAATAGGCACACACATGATAATATTAAAAGGATACTTATTCTTATAGATTATGTGAATAAAGAAGATAAACACTTGTAATCAGATTAGACATAGAAAAATACTTTGATTCCCTCAACTGGGAATATCTATTTAAAACTTTAGCATTATTTGAATTTTCTCCTCCCTTCCACTTATTCCTAAAAAAACATATATATTAATAATTTAGCCAGCATTAAATTAGGTCCTTTCACCTCAGAATCTATCCATATAACAAAAGGTACTAAACAAGGATACCCCCTTTCTCCTATTTTATTTGCTTTGGCTGTAGAAATACTTGCAGAAATACTATGCAATAATCCAAGAATAAGTCTATGACCAGTACATGTCTAAAATAATGCTTTTTGCTGATTATATTTTATTAACCCTATCAAACTCCAGAGAGTCATTAGGAGAGTTAAAAGAAGTAATGGAGACATTTTATAAGATTTCAGGTCTATACTTTAAAAGATCAAAATCAAAATTTCTATTTTTAAATAAGAAAAAAGAAATACAAGTTACAGATAAATCCATCATAGGAAAACAAGAACTTACGCCAAATTATTTAGGAATAGTGTTATGCAAAAATATAAATGAAACAATATTAATACATTATAAAAAAATATTGAAACAATAAATATATATATAGAAAAGTGGAGCAAAATTATATTAACATTTAAAGACAGATTGCAATTAATAAAAATGGTCTTATTGCCAAAATACTATATGTAGCATTAGCAATACAGTTAATTCCTGAAAGATGCATTCTTAAAAAAATAAACTCATGTTTAATAAAATTTTTATGGTATCCCAAAAAGAATAAAGTTGCTCTAACTCATCACATTAGACCCTGGAAACAAGGAGGATGGAACTTCCCAGAAATAGAAACATATATAAAATCATCTGTGCTTAAACTACAATAGACTGGATAAACCCAAATTATTTTGCCAACTGGAAAGAATTAACAATGGCTATATTAACAAATGAATTTAATCAGTTAAAAAAAAATAATAGACAAATCAAAATAACCCTGGTACATACTATGCATAAGTATACAATATAATATAACAAAACATTCTAAAACAACACGGATTAATCATTACATCAATTCCTTTAAGAAACTTATCAATGCAAACATAGATCTAAAACTTTGGTTTGACCTTTAACCCCATTTACCATCACTAAGAACTTTCCTCATAAAATATATAGGGAAATAATAACCTCCTGGGAACAAAATGGATTCTTATGCTGGTTTCAATGTGTAAATAAATTAAATGGTTTAGATATACATATGATAAAAACTGCATACAATATTCCAACACAGGACTGGTTAACCTTACAAAGCATTCTAATGTACACTCAAGATTTATGTAGATTCATTAATAATTCCTCATTTAAAGATATTCCAAACCTAATAAATTTTCTGTATGAATTTATATATAATAGATGTGAAAAGAAAAATTCAATTTCAAATCTATATAAAGAGTTAATAACATATAAAACAATTACCAAACCATCATACTGGAAGTTCTTAACAAAAGGTCAGTCATTTCAGTTAACAAAAGAAATTAAAACTAACATCTTGCTATCAGTTAATTACACCTCTAAGACACAGTACTGTAAAATATTTAAATGGAAACACTTACATAGAGCAATTTAACACCAGATAGAATTAAAAAGATCAGTACTACTACAAATGTTTTTTTGCTGGGTGTGTGAAAAGTCAAATAAAGCAGACTGGATTCATATTTTTTATGAATATAATAAAATTAAATCATACTGGAATGGAATCAGTCATTTTTACATGCTTTATTTAATGAATCCTTTACTTTAACTAAAATATTGATATTGTTAAATGTAAATAAAGGACCCTACTTGAATAAGATAAATATGTATTTGTTATGGACAATACTTGCTGTATCTAGGAAATGCATAACCAGAAGGTGGAATTCAAATACACCCCCGACCTTGGAAGAATTCTATACTTTACTGAAGGCACCTGCATTGTGGAAATAAAAATCAAAGAACTACGAATCTATCCCAGGCCATTGGTAAATAATCCTTGGAAGAAAGTTATATCTTTGTTGGACACTCTGCAATAATCAATATTGTATCTCTGATAACTGATCTGTTAATTCTATATTTAATAATATACAGTGTATATAATTGAAAGTCAGGCTATTGTAAACATTGTATATAGTTGTTTAAAATAATATTTAAAAATATTACGTAAATGTCATTTTAATTGTAAATAAAAAAATATTTGAGAAAAAAAAGATCTCATAATCATTGATAGATTAAATTGAGCAAGTGGTCTTATCGTTGTCAGCATATCTTGTGTACTATGCCCTTCTAGAAGTAGGGATAACACATGTGAGGATGTTAAAAAGAAAGGGACTCAAGACAGATTCCTGAGGAGATCCAAAAGTAATGACAGCCGGCTCTGAAAAAAAACACTTCTCTACTTTAACCCTAAATGACTGACAACTTAATGCCTGATGAATGGATTAGTGTTTAGATCAGTAAGTCTTTCAATGGTACCTAGGTGAGGATCAATAACAAATGTATTTTTAGGGCTAAGAGAATTATATGACAAGGAAAAACAATCTCCTTGATATCCAAAATACTGACATGTAAATGCAGTAAGTTAGTGATGCACATTCATCCTTTTATATACCCATGTTGTTTAGAGCCAGGTAAAGTAATGATACAAGCAAACAGCCTAAGTAGAACTCTTTCACAAACTTTGCCCACTAGAGACTGATCAAGCTAATGGTAACACTAGCAGGATGGGTAATTTCTATTGCCATTTTTATAAAACTGGAATTATAGTGGCTTTTACCAGATTTCCGTAGCAGAAACCATAGACAAAGTATAACTGAATTAATTTAAGTGTAGGGCATTTTCTACAACACTGCACCAGAGTTGAATTGAGGTTCAGGTGAAAATAAAGATTTTGATGCATTCCTTGCATCAGTGACTAGCTCCTGTGAGATCATAGGGTAGATGCTCTTCGTATTGATCACTGCTACTGTAGCTTACACTATATGGGGTTACATCCTGCAAGGATGTACCAGCCAGCGAGCTTGCAAAGCTTCCTGGCACCTTTCATGAGCCAAAATCATTAGTCCACTCAAGCTAGTTAACTTGAGCTGAACTGACTAAAAGACAGGTTTGGGAGCCAAATCCATCAGAGCTTTCCTGCTGCAAAAAATGTGAACTCCTTTGAAGTTTTCAAGGATTAATACATACATAAATTCAAATGTTTCAAGCATGGGCATTAAAGCCCTTCTAGCTTGCCGATATGCCAAAACACTTGTTCCCATAATAAATCTCCAGGATGTTCTTAAACATATCTAAACTAGTACTTGCTTTAATGTAATTTGGTAGTCTGTTCCAAGCATCCACTACTCTGTCAGAGAACCAATTAGTACACTTCTCATTCCTATAGAATCTTCTACATAGGTTATCTGATGACTCTCTAGTATGTTTTGATACTCCCAAACATTCCCAGAGGTAGTTATCCCTAAATGCCCTATATACCTGAATAATATCGCCTCTTAAATATTTGTAAGAGACATTGTACAAGTTCAGATATTTTAGTCTTTCATAATAACTTGGATTTTCACATCCGTGGATGCCCTTAGTATATTTCTGCTGTACTCTTTCCAGTTTATTCATGCTAGTTTTCCTAAAGGGCTTCCATATTGTTATTCCATACTCAAGTTTGGGTCTAATGTAACTAACAAACAATGACTTAATTATGTTTGATTTCCTAGACTTTATAAATCTCTTTATACAACATATAGTTCTATAACTATCATTAGCCAATTGGTTGATATGATTAGAAAAGCTCATAGCTGAATCTATCCATATACCCAGGTCCTTAAATGAGTCTACAGTTTCAATCACTGTGTGCTGTATTAAATATTCATCTTTCAGTTTATGTCTCTCAAATCTCATATGCTTAGTTTTTGATGTATTTATCAACATATTATTCTCCTGCACCCAAATGGTCAATTTAGTCAAATTATTTTGCAGACATGCTTATCTGTAACACTTGTAATCAGTTTACCCAATTCCAGGTCGTCAGCATTTAGACTGTTGAACACCTCAGATGAAAAAAGTAAAGTCTGAAAAATATAATCTACACAAGTAAGGGCCTATTACAGAGCCCTGTGGGACACCTTGAATGTAACCAAGTATTTCACCTGTCCAGTTGGTGTGTGATACTTGCCATGTCCTATTTGCAAGCCATGCAGCTATCCATCTTATCAACAGTACATCAATACCTAGTTGTACTAATTTATTGGATCAGTGTTTTGTGCATGACCCTGTCAAATGCTGAAATTAAATCTATATAAATCACATCACAGCACAATTTTCCATTCATAGCTGTTATTATATTGTTATAGAACATCATGTTTCAGGTGATAATAGATCTATTTTCAACATATGCGTGTTGATATATTGTTTCAAGTCCCAACCTATCCAGTTTTGGCAACAATGTATCCAGTATTACCTTCTCCATTATTTTTCCACAACATGAAAGTAGACTTAAGGGTCTATATGATTCTGGGTCTGTCCTACTCCCCTTTCCCTTAAAGACAGGTTTAATAAGTGCATATATCCAATCTTGAGGAATCTCCCAATATTTATATGACCTAATGAATAATAGATGTAATGGCAGTGTAAGTTTTTGCTTGTTCTCAGGTCATTGTTACTTATTCCGTCTACTCACTGTGCTTTGTTTGGATCCAGTTTGCACAGTTCTTTTACAATATAATCTAATTTTATTCCAGTATCTGGGGTTACCTGGATGTCACTAGGACAACTTACCACCACTTTTGTGGAACCAAACTGTTTTATATAAGATTCTGTAAATATATCTATAATCTGTTGTGTCTGAGAATAACTTTTATTATCTGCACACAGTTTATCAATTTGTGTATCTTTACTCCTTTCATATCTTATCTATCTATAAAAAGGTTTCCTATTATGCTCAATATCTTTATATAAATTTTCTTCAAATTTTTCTTGATCTTGTCTAACAGTATGCTTTATCTGTTTGTCCAGCTCATTTATTTCAGTTTTCAAAGTTGTAGTTCGACCTCTATTCCATTTCTTATATTTTTTGTCTCTCACCTTAATCGGGTATTTTGTTCTTATGGAAATATACCCCCCCTGATGATTTGTACCTAGATCCTGATGTTAAACATGTTTTGACTTTTTGCACTCAAACAATTTCTCTTTCAAAACTTTCCACATTCCATCTGCAGTGTTTCCACTGAACACCTCACTCCAGTTAATTTTATATAGTAACTGTTTTGCTTCCCTATAATCTGTAATTAACCTTCTGTGCATTGGCTTAGATTTCAGTTTGGCAGAATTATCTAGCAACAAATTAAACTTTATGACCCCATGATCACTGCACATCAATGGTGGTAAAGCTTGACTTGAAGTTACAGTAATTTCTTTAGGAGCACAAACAATATCTAGTATGTTCCGCCCCCTGGTAGGTTTTTTTTACAATCTGAAGCATTTGTTGTTCCTAAATATACTCTGTGAATAATTTCTTTACTAACATTGTTGAATCAATATTATTCCAGTCTGTTTTTGGTAAATTTAAGTCCCCAGCTAGTATTATTCTTCCCTCCTGTGATTCATGTAAGAAATGCATGAATTCCTCTGGGTCATCTGCACTTGACTTTGGTGGTCTGTACACTCCAATAATTGTTACATGTTCCAGGGTTGTCTTTACTGTCACAGTTACACAGTCTATAGTATTGGTGTTATCATTGAGCATGTAATAATCACAGGTCTCATAGCTATCTTTAATCCCTATCATAACACCTCCACCTGATTTTCTGTTAGAATGTCTGTTACAGTAAAGACATTTATACCCTGACATAACTGGATTCCAGTCATTGTTCTTTAACCAGGTTTCACAAACTATAGCAACATCAATCTTGTGGGAATGTAGCAAATTTTCTAATTAAAAAAACATTATTATTAATGTTTCTAGCATTAGCAACCATCAGAGATGCATCACGTGTTGCTATCTGTGAACTGTTACATTTTTGACATGGCAAAAATCCTGGCTAGTGTTTGTAAAATATTGCAAAATATCTGCTGCAAAAATTCTCTTCCCTGATCTAGACAAATGCATACCATCCTGTCTGAACACATGTGCCCAAAAGAAGGCTGGGATGCTCTACACATTTCCATTTTTTAAAACAGGACATATTTTCCATGTAGGTGTTTATCCAAAAAATCTTTTCATTCACAGTGGCCTGACTATCCTTTCTATAGGTGATTTGTGAAAATATATCCTAACACCAGTACAAGCTATACTATCTAGGAGGGCTGTCAGTTCCCGACTAACAGTCAGAGAATCTTTGTTGGTGACATCATTTGTATCAACATGAATAAAAACAGATCCATACTTCCTTACATTAAGGCATTCCAAGGCTTGTTTCACATCTTCTGTTTTTGCTTCTGGCAAGCATAACACTAATCGATGTTCATTATCATCTCTGCAAATATAAGTTTCAGTTCCTCTAATAACTGAATCTCTAATTACAAGAATATCTTTGCTGGCCATCTCTGAAGAATCTTAAGCTTCTAATACAGTCATTTCTGCTCTATCAATTGTTATGAAGGATAGATTTTCATCACTCTTAGTCTTATTAATTCCACTGTTTTCATTGCATATTAAATTCTCATCCAGCTGGCATTGTAAATCCACAGCTTGAACCATGTAGTCAACATTTGTCTTTTTCTTCTTTTTTCTTACAGTAATGCTCTTCAATCCTTCTACATTCAGTTTTGATTTTGTCCTTTTCACCCGCACCTTGCCTCTTTTTTCTACCTTTTCCATTGGAAAGGTGATGCCTCTTTCTGTAGACTGAGGGTTTTCTGATAGACAGCAGAATCCTTTTTACTACATATTCTCTTTCGTTTACAGTCATTAGTCAGTTTCTTTTTCTTCCTTGTTATTTGTTGAGAACTTCTTTCTTTCTTTCTTTTTTTGTTTCCTTCTAAACAAACCAGATCCTCAGATTGCTGAGGACTTGCATCCACAATTCAATAGTTCTCAGGGGCCTCATCATGTTTCATAGGAGTTGAATGTTCTTTGCAGACAATAAATACATAATTTCCTAAATCTGTTCTATTTGTTCTATGCCTAACATCATTTAGTTCATCAGCCCAGTCATTAATATATGATACAACAGTTTTCCAAGCCATGCTAATTGTACATGTGCAATCATCATCATTAAGTCGAGATTTGCTTTTAACAATGGTAAGCAAATCATCCAACTTTTGACATGAGGAACAAAGATCACCAGTGTTATAAGCTGTTACCTTTAAATATGCATAGCATTTATTACACTGTACAAGATACTTGTGCATTAGCAAATCGTTAATTGCATACTCATTTAAAGAATTCATATTCAGCTTTAATTGAATAAAATATTGCAAATGAAAAAAGTTATTACACAAAGTCAGTAGCAAAGAATTCAAAGGAACTTAAATCAACTTCTATGACAAAAATTATACCAACAATATCCAACTAAATAATAAAATATAATAAAGTTGTTCTGACCATACAAGTTCTACCAGCCAGACAGAAGTTGTAATTTCTTTACACTCTCACTATAGCTCACAGTCGTACCTCCTTTTAACAGTCAAAATAAATAAAACTTCTCTTACCAGTCAATTCCACAACAAATCACAAACCAAGACAGGATTGTTTTGATATGCTCAGACTTGTCCTCTCTGCAGTCTGTGTAAATTTATAGCTGCCTATGCCCCTTGTGGTGGCTACAGCTTGCCTGTCCAAAACCTATCCCTTTCTCACAACCAAAAGTGAAACTGAAGGTAAAACAACAAAATATGAATCAAAGTAAAGCTGTTAATAAGCAGTCTCTTCCTACCTACACACAGTTAAAAATAGTGATAACAAATGCAATATAAATTCAAATAAAACTGCTCTTACCAGTCAACCCCACAACAAATCACAAACCAAGACAGGATTGTTTTGATATGTTCAGAATTTTCCTCTCTGCAGTCTGTGTAAATTTATAGCTGTCTAGGCCCCTTGTGGTGGCTACAGCTTGCCTGTCCAAAACCTATCCCTTTCTCACAACCAAAAGTGAAACTAAAGGTAAAACAACAAAATATGAATCAAAGTAAAGCTGTTAATAAGCAGTCTATTCCTACCTACACACAGTTAAAAATAGTGATAACAAATGCAATATAAATGCAAATAAAACTGCTCTTACCAGTCAACTCCACAACAAATCACAAACCAAGACAGGATTGTTTTGATATGCTCAGAATTGTCAGCTTGTGTTCTTCCTTTGCTGGGCACATAGGTTCCTTTTGGGGAAAAAACTTCCTATTCAAAATTGTTTTTGTTTGATAACACTTTCCTGTTCAGGAAAGTTATTTTATAGCTAGGAGTTTATGTTTTAACAGATGATCATGAAACTTTGCTATAATTTGAAACCAGAGTGCTCTTTTTTTCCTTTCAGTTTAAAAGTTGTGGAACCCCACTCGGCCTTCCTGAGAACACTGGAAAATATGAAGGTCTCTCCGAACACCATTATATTGGGTGACTTCAACTACCCAAACATAGATTGGGAGCATTACTCTAGCTCCAACACCCTTGCCCAAAGGTTCCTAGAATTCATAAACTCAAATGCTATGGAACAACTTGTTACCACTCCCACAAGAGGGGAAAACATACTGGACCTGATCATCACCAACATGGGGACTCTATGCTCCAGACCAGAAGTGTATCCCTCACTGGTAAGATCAGACCATAAACTGATCTCACTGGATATTCACATCCCGACCCCACCCCCTGCCCAGAAAACCACAGTGAAAAACTTCTCTAAAGCAAATTTCACACTCCTCAAAACCGAGGTGGAATCCTTCAAAGCCCCCGGGCCTGTGGAAAATACGGCCCAGACCGCAGAATCCTTTATAAATGCATTCTATAAACACCTTCAGGAATGCCTGGATCATGCAATCCCAAATAAAACCAAGACCCAATCCTCCAAAGGCAGACGACCTGTCTGGTGGACCCCAGCCATAAACAAACTATACAATAGAAGGAGGAAGCTACTACATGATAGAGCAAAATCCCAAAAAGGGAAGGCATCTCTGATCAGTATTAGCAAAAAACTAAGGGCACTCATAAAATCGTCAAAGGCCAGCTTCGAGAGAAAAATTGCACAGGACACTAAGGATAATCACAAGGCTTTCTTTAGTTATGTTAGGAACCTGGGTGGGAATTCCCAGATATGCTCAGAATTAGTCCAAAATGACAAAAAATACACCGAACCCACAGACATTGCCAACATCCTAGCTGACAGGTTCAACGCAAACTTCTCCCCTCCCCACCAAAAGTGCAAATATCTATCCCAGCAGAGTGCTGCCCCCCTGACATCTCAGATGCTCAGGTGGGAGCCGCCCTCTCCAAAGCAAAAAACACAGCATCAATGGGACCAGACGGTATCCCAGGCTGCGTCCTACATGAACTCCAAGAAGAGCTAAACCCAAACATAAAACTACTGTTCAATCTCAGCCTTACTACAGGATATGTACCCAAAGAGTGGCGTACAGCAACAGTGGTCCCACTCCACAAAGGTGGTGCCTCAACGGACCCTGGAAACTATCGCCCCATAAGCCTGACTAGCTTGGTCTGCAAAGCTATGGAAAGGATCATCATGGACCTCATAAATAAAGATATTGGGGACCTACAGACACTGGATCCTACCCAGTTTGGCTTTGTTAAGGGCAGATCCTGCCTCTTAAACCTGGTTGACTTCTTTGAAACAGTCACCAAGGCCATTGACGAAGGGAAGGTGGTCCACACAGCCTATCTGGACCTCAAAAGCCTTCGATACAATACCCCACTCGGGCATTATAGATAAGCTCACCAGCTTAAATATCAACCCCTATGTCACTAGATGGGTTGCAAACTGGCTCAAGGACAGAACCCACATGGTTAGAATTGCTGGAGCCATGTCAGACTCCAAACCAGTTACAAGTGGCGTCCCACAAGGCTCAGTCCTGGGACCTCTCTTGTTTGGTATATATTTCTCGGAGGTACAGGCCAACATGGAAGGACTGCGGCTGACCAAGTTCGCAGATGACTGCAAACTGGGTGCCATAATCGACTCTCCAGCCGACACAAGCATCCTCCAAAAGGGCCTCATAGAAACAGACAACTGGTGCCAGAGCCATGGCCTCAAGCTAAACGCCAAAAAGTGTATAGTCATCCCCTTTGGCAAAAACAAAGTGCCCACAAATTACCACATAGGTGGTAATCCATTAAGTACAGAAGAAGTAATTAGTGACCTGGGGACCTAAGTTGATAGCAATCTCTCATTTGACAACCACGTGGCCAAAGTGGTTAGAAAAACATTTTATATAGCCCACCTAATCATGAAGGGATTCACATCTAGATTAGGGGAGGTCATCGTGCCTCTTTACTCATCCCTCATCAGTCCCATAATCGAGTACAATGCCCCTTTTGGGATGTACCTTACCAAACACCTGCAGCAACTGAAAAGACCCCAAAAGTACCTCACCAAGAGGATCAAAGGGCTCAAAAAGATGCCATATGCTGCCCGGTTAAAGAAACTCCAGCTCTACTCAGTGGCATACCGCCTGCTCAGAGGTGACCTGTGCCTGACGTATAAGGCCATGTCCAACCCGAATTAAGGGACATGCTGCACCTCAAAAATCCAAATCCCATCGAGCTACACGCTCGAGAGACTTGAACCTCAGCACTGAAATAAATAGGACATGCTGGAGGGACAGATTCATAACCCAGAGGCTCCCTTCACTATGGAATAAAATCCCAGTCCAGGTTAGGCAGAGTCCCTCATTGATTCTCTTCAAGAGGAGTCTTGATGAGTGGATGGGAGATCGTAGGTTTACCCCGGGTATCACTTCTGTGTCACTGTTAGACAGAGGCACAGTATACTAACCTCGAAAAAGGGCATAGCAAAATTCATTTAAAATGGGTGGCGAAAGCCAAACATACTCTCACTAGGCTTATAAATGCCCTAGGGCAGATAGCCTAGTATGAACCTATGAACCTATAAAGTATTTGAAAAACAATTTTTTTATGTGGATAATTTGTGTCCATTTTACTTTTTAGGGCTAAAAGTACTTTAAAATGCTTTTTACTATGTTTTCCTGTGAAAAAGTGTATTTTAAAGACTGTAAATTTGCCAGCTCTTGCTGCTTGCTTTCCCTGAGAAAAAAAGGGTATCTTTTTCGGCTTGACCATGGAAAAAAAAAACAAGTTGGTCCTTCTTCCAACTACAAAAATAAACTGTTAAGCAAAGCCATTGTCACCACAGCAGGCTAGCAATTTGCATCAGCTGAAGGTAGGTGACTCTATTGTTGCCATAGGTATAGCACCTGCAGCCACTATGGGCCAGGGGTTAGCCATTTCATCTGCAGATGTTGGACTCCCCCTTTAATGGACAAAAGAGACCCATTCTAGCCAGACCTGGCAGGTAGAAGAGGGAAGTCTTCTTTGTTTTGTCAGAATGTTGTGCCCATCTCTGGGGAATCTGCTGCCATTAATAATACTGTTGGTCCAATGTTTCAAGTCAAAAAGAAATAGAAAACTAAAAGTGTCTACTGCTCAAAGTTCATTGAACAGAGGTAATTTACTGGGTCTAGTTCAGGGTTTAATTCAGGCTATTGATCCCCCTTGTGAAGATAGGTGAAGGCTGCCTGCCTAGCCAGGTCTATATTATAAGTTTGAAGTCTGAAAACTTTGAATCTCATATGGTTGACTCCATATGAGCGAAGTTTTCAAACAAACTTGAAATGTAGACAAAGTAAAAACAAAAAACCTACCTGAATGCTCTATGCAGGGGGGGAACCCCCCTGCACCCCCCACACCCTCTGCTACTTAAATATACCATCTCTGAGATCACAATACATTAAAGTGAAGGGAAGTATTCCCTATGGCGATGTCAGTTGAAATGTTCGATGTTTGAAAACTTCGCTTATATGACGTCAATCATATGAGATTCGAAGTTTTCAGATTTTGAACATTTACTATAGACCCACCTAGCCAGATAGAATTTTGTAGATAATTATGTCATTTGTAAATATTAATATAAGCCACAGGCTTGTTTTCTTAAATGGGAAAACATGGTGTTAAATATAGAACTGCAAAAAGTGTAACAACAGTGCACTCTGCTGTAACACAGCTGACAAGTCAATTTTTTTATGTCAAAACTTGTTTTGAGGCCAGAGTTAATGGCTAGAATTTGCATGTATTAATTTCTTTTATTGCTCTTGCTCCTGACCAGCTGCAAGATCAAAGGGGCTATTAACCTCTGAGAGTCTGTTAGCCTAGGAACCAGAAAGAAATAATGTAATCTGAAATGAATCATGGTAGTGTGTTATCTATTTAAGGACAGAAAAAAATGAAAGCATTTGAGAATTTGTCTTCAGAACATCCAACTCACCACTCTGCCTGTGTCTGGGAAGGTTTACAAAGAGAGAGTTGAGAAAGCCTCAGCTCTCAGTCCCTACATTGCAAGGACTGAGGCAGGTAGCTAGTGAGGCACCTGATTCTCAAAGGAAGAGGAAATCTGTATACTGGGACAAAGGGTTACTGTATAGAGAGTGGACCCCTGAGGGAGGGCTAGAAGGTGAGAGAATACAGCAGTTGGTAATGCCTAGAGGCTACCATCTGCTGCTTCTAGCCATAGCCCATGATATTCCCTTTGCAGGTCATATGGGCATAAAACGTACAAAGAGACATATTATGCAGAACTTCTACTTACCTGGAATTTCCAGAGATGTAACAGGGTACTGCAGGACCTGTGAGCATTGCCAAAAGGTAGGCAAGGCAGGAGACAAGGTGAGAGCTCCTTTAATGCCTTTGCCTGTGATTGAGGAGCCATTTCAGAGGGTAGCTACAGATATTCTGGGGCCTCTGAGTACCCCAAGTTCCACAGGGAAAATGTATATCCTAGTGGTAGTGGATTATGCTACACAAAACCCTGAGGCAGTGGCTCTGTCCTCCATTGAGGCAGAAAAGGTGGCAAATGCTTTATTAGAGGTTTTCAGCAGGGTAGGTTTCCCAAAAGAAATACTGACTGACAGAGGTGCTAAATTCATGTCAGATCTGCTAGCTTATCTGTGGAAGTACTATAGGGTGAAGCACCTGAAGACCACCCCCTACCATCCCAGACTAATGTTCTGGTTGAGAGGTTAAACTCTATGATCAAGTCTATGCTACAGGCATTTGCAGACCAGTTTATGAGGGAGTGGGACAAATATTTGCCCCATCTGTTGTTTGCTTACACAGAGGTTCCCCAGGAATCCACAGGTTTTCACACTTTGAGTTGCGGTATGGGCATAGGGTGAGGGGACCTCTAGATTTTATTTGAGATGAGTGGGAAGGTGAGTGTAAACCTCACAAGGAGTCTGTTGTGGCATATGTCCTAAACCTCAGGACAAGGCTCAGGGAACGCATGGGCTTGACTCAGGAGAACCTAGCAGAAGCCCAACAACAGAAAAAGGTGTGGTATGACAGGAATGCTCGAGCTAGAGAGTATGCTGTGGGGCAGCAGGTAATGCTTCTCATTCCTGTCAGACACAACAAGCTGCAAGCAGGTTGGGAGGGACCCTACAAGGTGGTAAGAGAGGTAAGTGATGTTAACTACATGGTGGAAATGCTAGGCAAGCAGGGGCACAAATTGTACCATGTTAACATGATGAAACCTTATCATGATAGGGATGCCCTTGTGCTCAGCATTTGCAGTGGCTTGCATGAGGAGTCTGAGGGAGATTTGGTGACTGATCTCCTCAGTGAGGCTCAGAATGACACCTCAGTAGAAGGGTTAGCAATGTCCCTGAAGCTATCTCCTACCCAAGTTAGAGAAGTCCAAACAGTGTTACAGGAGCTTGGGGACACTGGGAAACTAGGGTGCACCCACCTGGTGCAGCACCAGGTGGATACAGGACCCCAAAGGTCTATTAGACATGCCCCGTATAGGGTGCCTGAGAGAGTCAAACAGACTCTGAGGGAGGAGATACAGCAGATGTTGGAACTAGGGTGATTCAAGAGTCCAACAGTCCCTGGGCCTCCCCAGCAGTGCTGGTGCCAAAGAAGGATGGCAGCACCAGGTTCTGTGTAGACTACATGAAATCAAATAGTCATGCAGAGGCAGATGCTTACCCCATGCCTAGGAGAGATAAGCCAGCAGCTGGATGGGGATAAGTATTTTACCACTATTGATTTTACCAAGGGTTACTGGCAGGTGCCCTTGACTCCCAGTGCTCGAGAGAAGTCAGCCTTTGTGACTCCATTTGGCTTGTATGAGTTCACAAAGATGCCATTTGGGATAAAAAATGCCCCAGCAACTTTCCAGAAGCTGGTAGATCATATCCTAGCAGGAACAGGAGGGTTTGCTCTTGCTTACCTAGGTGATATTGCCATCTACAGCCATTCCTGGCAAGAGCACCTTCAGCATGTCAGGGAGGTGCTGGGCAGAGTACAGAGGGCAGATTTGAGCATTAAGCCCAGCAAATGTCAGGTGGGTATGGCAGATGTCTCCTACCTGGGACATAGAGTGGGGAGTGGTAAGATCAGGCCAGAACTTGCCAAAGTAGAAGCCATTCAGGTATGGCTTGCACCAGTTACCTAAAAGCAGGTGAGGGCATTCTTAGGGACAGCAGGGTTCTACAGAAAGTTTGTCCCTGGTTATAGTACCATAACTGCTCCCCTCACAGACATGACAAGGAAGAACAGGCCAGATAAGATAGTATGAACCCCAGCATGTGAGCAGGCATTCCAGGAGCTTAAGGAAGCTTTGGGAGGACCCCCTGTGTTAGCCAGTCCAGATTACAGCAAAGAATTTGTTGTGCAGGTGGATGCTTTATTTAGCCAGATTTCTTCAGCGGGAGAAGAGCACCCAGTGGTTTATCTCACCCAGGGTGGAATGCTATGCAGCTATAGAAAATGAATGTCTAGCCATAGTGTGGGCACTGCAGAAACTTCAGCCTTATCTGTATGGAAGGAAATTCACTGTAGTGACAGGTCACAACCCCCTAACATGGTTACACAAAACCAGCCAGCAAAATGCCAAGTTTCTAAGATAGAACCTAGGCTTGCAAGCATATGATATGTCAGTGCAGCACCACAGTGGGATTAGCAATGCCAATGCGGATGGGCTCTCAAGACAGGGAATGGGGTAAGTTATACTCACATAGACCTAACCCTCTCAAGCAACGTTTCTCAAGGGTCACTTGAAAAAGTTGCTTAGGTTCTCCGGGGGGGGGGGGGGGTGGATCTATGAAGATAGGTGAAGGCTGCCAGCCTAGCCAGATAGAATTTTGTAGCTAATGCTGTCATTTGTAAATATTAATATAAGCCACAGGCTTGTTCTCTTAAATGGGAAAAAAATGGTGTTAAATGTGGAACTGTAAAAAATGTAACAACAGTTCACTCTGCTGTAACAAAGCTGACAAGTCAATTCTTTGATGTCAAAATTCAAAGCCAATATGTCTGGATGAAGGAATTCTGCCTATTGTTTTGAGGCCAGAGTTAATAGCTAGAATTTGCATGTCTATTTTTTTTTATTGCTCTGGTTCCTGACCAGCTGCAAGATCAAAGGGGTTATTAACGTCTGAGAGTCTGTTAGCCTGGGAACCAGAAAGAAATGATGTAATCTGAAATGAATCATGGTAGTGTGTTATCTATTTAAGGACAGAAAGAATTAAAGCATTTGAGAATTTGTCTGCAGAACATCCAACTCACCACTCTGCCTGTGTCTTTATGTAAGTAGGATTTTAGAACTGTGTTTTCTCTTAGAAATAGCCAGGAAATGGGAAGATTAGACTAGTTTGTTTTTCTGTTGATGACAGAACTATTCTACTGTATTATTTTAAGCATTTTCCTGTGTTCCCTGAACTCTTGACTAGCACTGTGTAGTAAGAAGTATTGTCTTGTGTTTTTATTATTAAATATTTTTAAACCTTTCAACTGTGGCTGTTTTGTGTAGAAATAATTTAAGATCTAGAGTATATTGCATGTATATAGTGATACTGGTCAAGCCACCTCAATAAGCCTTGACTGTTTGGTTGCACATACCATTTGGATAATGATATTGCACAGTAATAATTGGACATTCTTTCATTAGGTCCTTTGAGTACCTGATAAATATTAGCTGGGTGGTGGCAGTGATTTCTACTGTATAGTCTGGGTAAAAGGAGGACAGCTGGAGAACCTGTGCCAGCCTTCCCCAAGAGGGTCTGTGTGGTTGTATAAACTCTTATCTCAAAGTTTGTGTGTGTGTCAGCTACATGGACAGGGACACAAAGCACTGGTTGGACAGAGAGGGGGGTGGAGTTTTTATCTTGCCCACTATGCTCAGATGTGGACCCTATAGCTGTGCCAGTGGGGAGTCTTATTGGGGACCTAGAGAGAAAGAGAAAAAACATCCCCAAACTGACTGCAATCTCTGTGTGCTCTTAAGGGAAATTGTACTTTACTATGTGTGTATTTATTATCCTTTCTGTATATGGTGTTAGTGGTGAGAATTAAGGCTCCTTGATTGCTGGGCCAGTGCACGGATGTCACACCTCTTATAAAACACTTTCTGGTAAAAGAAAAGGGAATACAAAATGTCATGAAGAGATTCAAAATTCTGAATTAGGACAGGAAGGTAAAAGGGGCAGATACAAGGTTTTCTCCTCAGATTTCTGAATCAGGTTCAGAAGAGAGTTCAGTTTCTGAATCTCCCTGTTGGGGTTTTATCTCTCTCTCTCAGACTGTTTCTAGAATGTCCCAGTGATTTCAGTGGGAGAACACTGAGGTTTCTGAGTTACTCAGAAAATACTATGAGCTGTCACAGAAGGTTTTTCCAAAACCTGCAGCTATTCCTCTAGTTCTGTCAGCTTTGAAGGATGTGCATGTTATTGCCTGCAGTTTTCCTAATAGTCAGCCAACTGCCCCTAAAAAGGTAGATGGGATGTATGAAATTCAACAATCTAAGTTTTTATACACTTTTCCTAAACCTAAGAATATAGTTATAGATTTAATTAATCCTTCTGCTTCTAAACTTTATTTTCCTACTTTTTCTGATATGGATGCCAAAAGTATTGATAAATATGGGAAAAAGTATATGCTTCTTCAGCTTTGATTTTCAGAATTTTGAATTGCCAGATTCATATGTAATGGTTTATTCTGACTAACTGTGAAAGTATAAAAAGTTTTTGTCTACAGTTTCTTTGTGTGAGGAAGAAAATCTACCTTAAATAATGTAGTTTCTTCTTTCTTTTATTGCACCCCTGCAATACCAGGCTACAACTCTTACCACACTTTTCGGCCAACAAAGCAGGACCGAAACACTAAAGGTGGAGGAGTGTCAATATTCACCAAGGATATTCACACCACCAGGCTAGTTGCCCAACACAATGCGTCTGAAATTCTCTAGGTGCAACTAACACTAGGTAAGACTGCAATCCAAGCTGTAGCTTGCTACAGATCCCCCACTATACCCCAAGATTCTCACTACACCTTTCTAAACATACTGGAAAATATTAAGATAGAACCAAACACCCTAATACTGGGTGATTTTAACTACCCTGCCATTAACTGGGAAAGCTACTCATGTACCAACACCTTTGCCCAACGGTTCTTGGAATTCATAAATTCCAATGCCCTGGCTCAACTAATCCATAGTCCCATCAGGGGCTCCAATATCCTAGACCTGGTCATTACCAACATGAGAAATCGATGCTCCACACCTATGGTCACCCCCTCGTTAGTCACGTCTGACCATAAGCTAATCACCCTTAACATCCACATCCCACCCCCCCCCCCCAGTAAGGAAACCTCCATAAAAAACTTCTCCAAAGCCAACTTCATGCTACTCAAGTCAGAAGTGACAAACTTCATGACACCCATGCAGACAGGAGCTGAAAGTTCAACTGCTGAATCCTACACTAAGGCACTGTACGAGCACATCCACTCATGCATAAATCGTGCCATCCCAAATAGAACCAAGATGCTCTCATCCAAAAAAAAAGAAGCCAATCTGGTGGTCCCCTGCCATAAACAAACTTTACAACAAAAGGAAGAAACTGTTGCAGAAAAGAGGAAAATCCCAGGATGCAAAAAACTTCCTTACCAGCCTCAGTAAGAAACTGAGATCCCTCATAAAATCCTCCAAAGCTAGTTACGAAAATAAAATTGCCAAAGATTCCAAAGACAACAACAAGGCATTCTATAACTATGTCAAGAATCTAAATGGCAATGCTCAGATCTGCTCTGAGCTAAAACAGAATGGCATTAAATATACTTATCCCAAGGATATTGCCAATATCCTGGCAGATCGATTCAGTGCCAACTTCACCCCCTCTCACCCCCTAAATGGCCCATCTCAATACCGGAAGATTGCCAAATTCCGGTAATAACGGCCACACAGGTAAAAAACACACTCTCCAAAGCTAAGAATACAGCATCCATGGGACCAGATGACATCCCGGGCTGTGTACTACATGAACTACAATATGAACTGGCACTTCACCTAAGTGTCATGTTTAATCATAGCCTCACCTCAGGTTTCATGCCCACTGAGTGCTGCACAGCTACAGTTATCCCACTCCACAAGGGGGGATCCACCTTGGATCCTGGAAACTACCATCCCATCAGTCTGACAAGCCTTATCTGCAAGACCATGGAGTGTATTATCATGGAACTTATAAACAAAGACATTGGCAACCTTCAAACACTGGACCCCACCCAGTTTGGGTTCGTGAAGGGCCGATCCTGTCTCCTGAACTTGATTGACTTCTTCAAATCAGTCTCCAGAGCCATAGACAAGGGTAAGGTGGTCCCCACAGCCTATCTAGACCTTGCCAAGGCCTTTGACACCATCCCCCACTCTGGAATCATTGATAAACTTACTAAGCTGGGCATTAATCTCTACGTCACCCAATGGGTTGCTAACTGGCTTACTGATAGAACCCACACTGTAAAAGTAGCCGACTCCAAATCCAGCTCCAGACAAGTGACAAGTGGAGTACCTCAGGGTTCAGTCCTGGGACTGCTCTTGTTTGGCATCTACTTCTCTGAAGTACAGGCCAACACTAAGGGACTCTGGATAACAAAGTTTGCAGATGACTGCAAACTGGGAGCCATTATTGAATCCCCAAATGATGTGGATACTCTACAAAAGGGCCTTACAGAAACAGATGCTTGGTGCCAGAGCCATGGGCTCAAGCTCAATGTGAAGAAATGTATAGTTATTCCCTTTGGGAAAAAACATGTATCCGTGAATTGCCATATAGGTAGCAGTACACTAAACACCGAAAGTTTGATAAGAGACTTAGGGACACAGGTGGACAGTGGTCTCACCTTCGATAACCACATCACCACAATAGTCAGGAAATCCTTCTATGTGGCACACCTCATCACTAAGGGCTTTTCATCCAGAAAAAAGGAGGTCATTGTCCCACTGTACTCATCCCTCATTAGACCCATTATAGAATACAATGCCCCATTTGGTATGTACCTCTCAAGACATCTGCAACAACTGGAAAGGCCACAGAAATACCTCACTAAAAGAATCACAGGCCTAAAGCAGATGCCGTATGCTGACCGCCTTAAAAAACTCCAACTATACTCTGTCGCATATCGTCTACTCAGAGGCGATCTTTGCTTAACGTACAAGGCCATGTCAAACCCAGAGCTGTTGGACATGCTACACTTAAAGAAATCCCAATCCCTCAGAGCCACACGCTCCAGAGATCTAAACCTTGTCATCACAATAAACAAAACATGCTGGAGGGATAGGTTCCTGACCCAAAGACTCCTCAGACTCTGGAATAGATTGCCCATACATGTCAAGCAGAGTGCCTCTTTGGTCCTCTTCAAAAGGAACCTTGACGATTGGATGGGAGAAAGGAAATTCACCCCAGGGATCACGTCAGTCGCCCTGCTAGTCAGGGGTCCAGGGAAGTAAATAGTGTGGGAAGAAATAGCCAGGGAATTGTTATGGCTAGGCTTGTATAGGCCCTAGGGCTGATAGCCTAGTACCATCCTATTAACCTATGAACCTATTGTTTACAGTGTGTGTAGGATTCAGTTGATACTTATTCAAGGCCTTTGGCCACTGGTACTGTGTTGAGGAGGTTTGCCTGGTTGCTTTTTCAGTTCCTCCCAGATAATCCTAAAAATTAGATTTTAAATTCTCCTTTGAATAGAGATTTAGTTTCTGGACCCTCTGCTGCAGATGTGATAAAAATGTTTGATGAGAGGTATAAGTTAATACAGGGAATCTGTACGATTTTTCAGCCCTCCTTTTCCAAATTTTCGAAGGGATTTCCTAACCCCTCATCCCATTCTGACAATAAGCAACATAAACAGCCTCAACAAAATGCAGTTAAGAAGATCTTTAAAAAGAAATGCCAATGGGATTCCAGAAAAGAATTCATGAACTCCCAGAACCACAGACAGTTCTCCAAGTCAGAATGACTATTTAAAGCACTTTGTTCTCCCCCCTTCCACCCTGACAGTCCCTTTTACCTTCCAGAAAGTATGGCTGTCCAGTTTTCTCTTTGGCAACAGATAGCTTCACATAAATGGGTTCTGAAAATCATTCATCAAAGATACAGTTAGCAGTGAGAGGAAATGTCTCCTTTCCATGGAGTAATCCCTCATCCACTGGACCAAACTCTTTATTTCTTCCTGATATTCATCACATGCTGCCCAGAGAGTGACAGAACCAGTTTCTCCTTCCCAGATGGGAAAATATTTTTATTCAGGGATGCCTTTACTGCCAAACCATAACAGTAGATGTTCAAATCATCACTGCTGCAGTAGCCTTTGCTGTATGGGTTATATACTGCCAGGCATAAAACAGCCAGACAGCTTCCAATGCTTAAGCGCACCTTCCACACACCCAAACTGTCAGACATCTCGAGCTGAGCTGACTAAGAAAAGTTTGGGTGCCAAGCCCTTCAGAACTATCCTGGTAAATGGGGTGGGGGGATGAGCCCTGAAGAGACATTGCTAGGAAGAACAAAAACTAAAAATTCACTCTTTGGCATAAACAACATATCAAAAAACAAAGAGCATGGAGGGAGTGGCTACCTGAGCAGTGATCATGCTAATATCAACTGTTATGGTAAGTTTACTTACACAACTGTAATGTGCCCATCATACTGAAAACTGCTGAAGTAGCCATAGTTTTATGAGTAGATTACCCTAGCTTACTAGATTTGTGAGGTGGAAGGAGAAGAGTCCAGGAGCCCCTTGATAATGGTTCTTGCAAAGCCTGACCGAGCTCACTTCAACAAAAAATACACCACAATTCGAAGCAGACAGGAACACTGAAACGCAGGGATGGTAAAGCTTTTTCTTTTTAATAACAATTCCTGGCCCCTCGGCTATTCGCCTTCAATGGAACACCTCACATACAAAAAACATCTCCTTATATATTTAATTAACAAGCAACTCATTAATCAATTAAGGCAAAATTCATCATTTAAAGTGCAACATCTCTATTCAACTTACATTGTTATTCAAAATGCATCACAATATGCATTCTTACGGTAAATGAACACTGATGAAAGGAGTTCAATAAACTGCATATTTTTCATAACCATACATACAACTATTAATTTGTTACTTAATACATGATAAAATTGATGTTCACAATGTAAGAATAATATATAACCATCATGCTAAAATGCCACTGTCTAAATTCATGGCCCTTGGATGTAAGGTATAAAAATTAACTGTCATTCTATATTCTAATCTATTCAATTCTGTTTTAAAATTCCCTGCCTCATAATGTGGTCTAGCCAACACACTAAAGATAAATCCATTAATGTTACCATTGTGCACATTGACAAAATGTGAAGCCATGGGGCTGCCCATATTACTCCTCCTAACATCCCCCAAATGCTCTAAGATGTGGATTTTAACTTTCCTCATAGTTTGACTAATATACCAAAGTGGCTTAACACAATCACACCCTAAAATATAAACCACCCCTTGTGATAAACAATCAAATTTCTCAAAAGTGTGATACTTTTTCCCATTAATTTTTTCTCCATGTAAATTTCTAGCCCTGTCACATACAGAACAACATCCACAGCATTGCATACCAACATTCATAGAATCTATGGGATATTCCAACTTCCTAGTTAACAGTTCCTTCAAATTGTTATACCTACGATAAGAAAAAGTAATGTGTCTGGGAAACAAACAACCAACAGACATATCATCAGAAACCACATGCCAAAATTGTTTAACAGCTTTCTCCACTACCCATGAAAAATCAGAAAATCTAGATACAAAAAATAGTCTATCCATTTCATGTGGAACTGGACACTGTCTGTGGTAGCTCTCTCTTATTTTTTTGCCTCCCCCACATAACCTGTTCTTAATTCCAGACGGCATTGTCTCCGAATATCCTCTAGAAGATAATCTTATGAACACTTCATTAAGAACTTCATCCCATAGTTTTAAATCAGAAGTGCTCCTAAGAATTCTCTTGAATTCCCCCTCTGGCAATGCCCTGATCAAATGTGGAGGATGCATGCTGCTAGCATGCAAAAAATTATTAACCGAGGTAGGCTTCCTAAACAGTCTGTGTTGCACCCTGTTGTCTTTTCCAATATAAAATTCCACATCCAAAAAGGATATTTTTTCATTCGAGCATTCACAAACAAAACTTAACCCATGTGCATTTTTATTGATGTCCTGCATAAATTCCCTGAACAAAGATGATCTTCGCTTACAAACAAAAAAAAGATCATCAATGTATAGTTTGTAAAAGACAACATTGTTAATGAAAAATGCATTCTGAAACATGAATTCCTTCTCAAATTCACCCATGTATATTACTGTGTAAGTACGGGCAAAAGCCGCCCCCATGGCTGTCCTTTTGTTATGAATATAAAAATCCTTCTTCCACACAAAATAATTATGTGTAAGACTACATTCTAACAGGGAAAACAAAAAAGTTGTACGAGGGCCCTCTCCTATCATATTTTTCATGGCCTCCAAGCCCCAATGCTTATCAATATTGGTATATAAAGATGAAACATCTGCTGTGGCCCAATAAAATTAATTGTCCCACATCATACCATGCAGTGCTTTGCAAACATCCTCTGTGTTTTTCACATGAGAAGGTACCTTAAGCAAATAACTTTTAAAATGAAAATCCAGAAATTTGTTCACTTTTCGATATAAGAACCTACCCCTGAGATGATGGGTCTCCCTGGTGGGTTACCCATACTCTTATGAATTTTGGGAATTGCATATATATGGGGGTGCCTTGGTTCCTTTACCAACAGTTTTTTAACATCACTATTCAGAAAAAACCCAAGCCTCTCACCCTTCTCTAGCAATTCACCAAGTTCGCCATTGTACTGTTTCAGCCGATTATAATTTAATTTCATATAATCATTTTCTCTAAGCAACTCTTCAATGATGTTATCATATTTTACAATATCCATAACTACCCAATTTCCTCCTTTGTCTGCTGGTCTCACAACCACTCTATCTAACCCAGTTCTAAATTCCTTTAAAGCAAGCCATTCACTTTTTAAAAGATTAAATGACCTGCCATTTCTACAAAAAGCACTATACTCTCTTTCAATGCTTGCACATACCACATGTTCAAACACATTAACGGCTGTGGAATGTCTCGGAGGCATAAAGGTACAATGGAACATTAGATAGGTTAATCACACTTAAACCATCATAGCGCAAAGGACAAACACCCTCACCATTAACATCACCTACAACAATGTCCAGGGAATTCACATTATTGTACAAATTACTGTCCAATATGTTATCATGAGCACAAACTGACCCCAATAAATGGGAAGTAGTAGAAGTTCGTACTTTAAGTTCTTGTGATAAAAAGGCGACTTCCCCTGATTCTCCCATGAGCGAGTTTGCATGTGTGAGTTCATCTTTTTGGTATTTTGATCATTTTTTCCAGTTTCTACCCTCTCGGCTGAACTTTCCATGCCAATATCTTTGAAGGATACACTCTTCCAACTGCCAGTAGTCTCCATAGAAGAACATGGCGAGCCATCCTCACTTCTGGGCATGCGCATCTTGGAATTCTGATGATAACGGCGTCCCTTACGTGGCCAAATATATACTTTATATTTTTCATAATCTCTCACATCTCTGTTGAGTTTTTGTTTTTTTCCTCCCCATGACATCATTCTCGACTTTGTTAATCTTTTCATTAATGTTTTTAAATGTACCTTGAAAGACATTGGGAGGAGTTTTGTTCATGAGTTCTTCCTGCAACTCAACAATCTCTTTCCGTAACTTGTCAACAGTTCTATTATTTCTTTTGATCAAAATCTTAGCCAATTAAGGGTACATTCTTGTGTGACCTGTCTCCATTCCAGAAGCAGGTCACCCTCATCTTCACCAAAACCTACAAGGAAAGTTAAAATCCACATCTTAGAGCATTTGGGGGATGTTAGGAGGAGTAATATGCACAGCCCCGTGGCTTCACATTTTGTCAATGTGCACAATGGTAACATTAATGGATTTATCTTTAGTGTGTTGGCTAGACCACATTATGAGGCAGGGAATTTTAAAACAGAATTGAATAGATTAGAATATAGAATGATAGTTAATTTTCATACCTTACATCCAAGGGGCATGAATTTAGACAGTGGTATTTTAGCATGATGATTATATATTATTATTATATTGTGAACATCAAATTGATCATGTATTAAGTAACAAATTAATAGTTGTATGTATGGTTATGAAAAATATGCAGTTTATTGAACTCCTTTCATCAGTGTTCATTTACCATAAGAATGCTATATTGTGATGCATTTTGAATAACAATGTAAGTTAAATAGAGATGTTGCACTTTAAAGGATGAATTTTTGCCTTAATTGATTAATGAGTTGCTTGTTAATTAAATATATAAGGAGATGGTTTTTGTATGTGAGGTGGTCCATTGATGGCGAATAACCAAGGTACCAGGACTTGTTATGAAAAAGAAAAAGCTTTTTTACCATCCCTGCATTTTAGTGTTCCTGTCTGCTTTGAATTGTGGTGTATTTTTCGTTGAAGTGAGCTGGTGGTGATTTGGTGTTTTTATTATGGATCTCGTTAAAGCCTGACCTAGACCTAGAGAAGGGATCAAGCTTATAGTGCTATGTACAAGAAAGTTCAAAGCACCACTTTGCTGCTTCTAAAATAATACTATAATCCAATGCTTTCCAAAAAGTCATAGATAAAGCCAAGGCCCTGGTACAGTGGACCTTGTCCTTGCCTGGGATAGTTTTGATGCAGTGAATAAAAGAATAGGTAATACCATTAGACAACCATTTTTAAATAGTCTGTTTTAACCTCATTGCCATTCTTCTTACCTTCACAAGAAGTGAACAACTGAGTGGAAGATCTGAAAGTTTTAGTTCTGCCAAGATACTACCCGAGTTGTCTGTGGATCTCCAAGGTTTTTATCTTTCTTTTCCTCATTTTTAGGTTCAGAAATAAAATGGGAAGATAAATAATTTGACTAAAAATAACCTCTGATACAACTTCATGTATAAAAGAAATATTAGTTCACAAAGAAACCTTGCCCCTGTGGAAAATAAGATAGGGTTGACTCAACATAAGAGGTTGCAACTCAAATCTTCTCGCCTCTTCTTTAGAGGTATTTGGGAAGGAAGAAATCTTGTGGATATGTCTGCCCTCTTTTAAAATAATGAACAGCTTAGGCTTTTCAACAGTAGATTCTCCACTGCCTGCATACCATGTGAGGCAGAAGGGCATTACCAATTATTTCCTTATACATAACTGGTACGCTGAACTAATCCGTAATAAGTGGCAGCTAAATTAACAGGTCAGTCTTCTACGCATAGAAGATGGACAACCTACTAGATAATCTAATCTGTTCAGCAAATCTTCTCTGATATTTTTTGTCAGTTTGGTTGAAACCAGATTAGTAATCACACTAATGTTAACAATGTTAGAAAGTTTCTCTACTTAAACTAGTTTCCCTATCCTGAGAAAAACTGAACGCCTTTAAAGTTATTGGGTGGGATTCATTAAATGTTCTGTAGGCTTTGTGTAAAGTCTGCACAGAGTGTATCTGTGTACATGATTGTGGGCAGAGTGCGGCAGTGAATAATGCATATTAATGAGGTGTGGCACACCTAAGTGAGGTTTTGCGGCTCATGCTAGTATTGCTGGCTGCAAATCCTTGTAAATTAACACAGATATTGAGTTCATGTAAAGGATAGCGCATATGGTCTGCTCTACCCCCAAATGAACAGTACACATCACATCATGCAGACCTTTCCTCCCAACCTCTTAGGGTAAGACATTAGGACAAAGCAATAAACAATGGTTGAGAAAAGGGCCAGAAATAAGTTTATTTTTCAAATATTACTCCTACAAAAGAAAAGTGATAGAACAATGATGTTTGCAGAATGCAGCTCTGATGTCATTCCCTTCCAAAGGAACAGTACACATTGTAGGCCATGCAGACCTCCTAACCTCTTACAGCAAGAAATCTGAACAAAACTATGAATACTGGGGTGAGAAAGGGCCAAAATAGGAACAATGTTTAAATACTGCCGTTACAACCTTAAAATGTTGATAGAATAACAGGTTTTGCAGTAGCATGAATGTTCTGAAGGGTATGAAATCTGAATCTGGAATGTCTGTCAGTATTTTCTGAATTCATTTCCTAATGATTTGCCAGTGATTTGCCAAAAATCCGAATTTTATGCAAAACAGACCAAAAAAATTAAGCACAAATAGGAAATTCTGAAAAAATGTACACAGTTGAGAGGTATGATGGCAGTAGCTTCTTCTGGCAGGATTCCAAACACATTTAAATAAGGAAAAATCATACAAAGGACCCTGCCATAGATATGTCATTCTGCATTTATTACTGTCACATATTTTACTGGTTTTCATTTCTCTCTCTTTTTTTTTTTTTACACGTTTGCACAGTGCTTAGATAATTTCTGCATGTATCAGACATGACCCAGACAGCCAAAAGTAGAAACAGGATGCATTTAATTAATACCACTAGACACTGCCCAAACCTAGTAAGTGAGGCTGTGCTATCCTAACACCATCAAGTTTACAATGCATACTAATATAGGGAATATCAATTAACTAATCTTGTGGCAATAGGTGTTAAGTCTAGATCTGGAGTGCAAATGGTCCTGGGTTCTAGTACAGGGTGACCAAAGCTTTCTTTTACTGTGTTGGCATTCCAGATTATACAAATGAAGTGCAACATAGATGAATGCATTCTCAATCTTGTGGCAACAGCTGTAAGGTTAGGAGTACTGTAGACATGGTTCTGGGTTCAAAAACCACGTGTGCCATACAATTTTAATGTTGTTCCATGTCACATCATATTTATTCTTACTCATAGCACCTAACATGTAGCTGATATTAATATTTACAAGCATGAAGGCTGAGACACTAATACTGTGTCAGTTATGCTTACCTAATCATTGATATGGGTATTGGGCATATATTATGAAAAGTTTGAATGTGGGTGTAATATGTACTATGTTGATGCAAGTATATTTCTGCAATCCCATTTGAATAACAGAACTGAGCTACATAAGCAGCTGCATATCAAATATCCGTGGAGTTGCATTTTTTTTTTTTTTTTATTGCCCACTGTTGCTCAATGCTTATCATCGTGCACCCTGGCTTCCCATGTTTGCACGATAGTAAGAGGCACACAACGTTTTCAAATGTAGCAAGTAAGTGCAATATGTGAAATTGGCTGGAAACATCTATTTAAAGTGGAATTGGTGGGAAGTGCTCATTTGACATCAAGCTTGAGCTTTAGGAGGCATGGCTGGTGCTGGTGAGGGTGTGCACTTTCCTGCACAGCACTGTGGTGTTCAGGAGTACAACATTTTTATTGGGCTTCTAGTTAAGAAGCATGGCCCACACCTAATGCAGCAGGACTACTCAAGTTCTCAGTATAAGTCTGAGGACTGGACTAGTTTGGCATGGGCATTGACCAGTGTGACAGGTATTCCCACAGACTGGTGAGAGTGTTGTCATCATTATGATGACCTCCGTAAAAGAAAGAGGTATACCCTTGATCAGCGGATCAGGGAATGTAGAGCAGGGAACACTCCACAAATGTGTAAGTATAAAATGCATTGACCAATAGTAAAAGTTATAGCTGAATATAGTCAAGACTGGTATTCATAATGGCATTCTGTTTTGTGTTTCTTTTCCACAGCTGCTGAAGGAAGGGCCTGAAATGTGAGGTCTCATTGAGCATGTCTGGCAAGGATGAGGGAAGCATGTGGTATGTATGCATATATAAAGTACTGTTATTGTAGTTTTAACTGCTAAAGAAGGATTACTTGTTATTTCAGATAGTTGTATATAATTCAGCATGCATATCTCAACTGTAAAAGAAAGTATGTACGGCATATTCTGCAGCACAAAGCAACCATTTCACATTCTCAAATAGCAGTGAGTAGGCATGTATAAAGTGTAAAAGGACAGTAGGCATGCAGTAGTCTGTACTCCAAAAGAAAAGTGTAGTATTACAGTAGTCAGCAGTTGTGGGCAGTCTTCATAGTAAAGAAATATCTTATGAGTTGGTATGGTTAAAAGTAAAATGTAACAGAATAGCATGAAATAATTGTAGACAACCGTTGTATATTAACTATGAAGTTAGTAATGTTTACTTTTTTTTTCTCTAACCCCAACCTTATTTTCTTTTATTATTGTGTAATTTGTGTTCATTTGATTATGATGTATAATTTGGTATTTCTTTTTTTTAATTTATTATCTCTAATTTTGTGTTTTTATTTTTGTTTATTTATTTATTTATTTTTATAATTGTATGTTCATGTTTTTTTTTTATTACTACAGCACAGCAGAGTAGGCAGGTTCCCCGTGATCCTCCTACTCTCAGTCCACTGGCTACAGCACCGAGGCCCAGCACATCTGGTCTGCAACCTGGTAGCACCACCCCTGCTCCCCCTGAACTACCTGGGCCCTCAGGTAGTTCTACCCCAGTGAATAGGCCTATAGTCCCCTCTGGGAGCAGTGGTGGAGAGGGCACATTTTCCACCCAGAATGACTTGCCAGATATGGTGCATAGGATGTCCATCATAAGGTGGACACGCCTACACCAGTTGGAGCACCTGCTCTCCATCCTGGTATAAAGTACCTGAAACTTGTCAGGCACTGCAGCCACTGGCACAGTGAGGGGACAGTGGTGACAGTGCACTAAGTAAGGACTTGACTCCCACTGTCACCCATCCCGATGTCCATGAGACCTTGATTTCCCCACCCACACCCCAACCAAGGTGTTCCCTCCACTTCTGTTCTTCATCATCCCTGCATCTTGTTTTGTATGTAGTGTCTGTTACCAATTGCTTCCTCACCTTGCCAACTTGCCTGCCCCCGACATGCCTATGTCCCTTCTTCAACATTCCTCTCTCACCAAAAAAAGAGGCACCTGTCCCAAAATAAAAAATTCATCCCATACATAGCTTTCCATTCTGCACACATCTACTTGACACACTTGATTCGATCCAATTGGCTGTACAACATGATTATGTTGTTGTCACTGTTGTCTCTGGAGGTGACAGCCCAAATTCAGATAATATTGTATGCATCTGGTCAGTTTTTACTGTTGATGAAATTGATAGCTATGATTCTTTCCTACATACTTTCTGCACATTCCTGCACTTCTTTCACTTTGTTTTTCCCCCGATTGCTCCCCGTTTCAGCACTTTCCTACCTTCCTCATTTCTTTTCTTTAAAGGATCATTGAGTGATGGTGCACAATGCACACCATCGCTAAGCAACAGTAAAAAGTGGTAGTATCAGTAAATGTATGTAAAATTAGTATACACACTTGTAAAATTCATGCTTATACCCCATTTCAAACCCAGTACCATCTGCTTCCAACAGCAATGCATTAACCCATCTAGGCATACAGTCAGTTCCTTAGCAGGTGTATTTTATACAATCAATATTAACTGTCACATGTTATGGTCACATTTACCCTTTGTAGTCTCCTGTGCTTGCTCCTTATATCAAAAATGTCATATTTTAAACATTGCCTGTGTATGAAGCATCATTGTACAATAAGTCCAGAAGAAAAGAACCAAGAACCACAAGTAGTGAAGGTAGAGGCCCTGGAATCACACAAACCAAAGTCCAAACCACAAATCTAATTTTTTGACAGCAAAAACAGACCAAATGCAGTCAAGCACTTTCGTCTTTAGCAAAGACTTTTTCAAAACTGCTTGGCATGGTCATCTCTAACCTTAAATAATACTAATACAACATGTGATCAGCATGTGATGAAACATTCACATGACTCCACTTTAGTTTAGTACACATTAGTTGTAAAACTTTAACAAAAATTGTAAATGTCAGTGAAAATTGCATAAAAAATGATGAGCAATGAACATAAGTGAAACAATAAAAATAGAAATAAAAATGAAAATAATATTGAGAATAGGAATAGTAAAACAATCAGTATTCCAGCAACAAATGTATGAGCAACATGACATAATCAGCCCTCAAGACTTTTTAGCTCTAATATAGGTGTAATAGAACAACATTCATTTAAACCAGGGGGGGTAAGGGCGTAATTGTGGACCAGATGGCTTAGTGGTTAAGGTCTTCGCCTCCAATGCACAAGGTACAAGGTTCGATCCTGACCTCCGACTAATGCCTGTTTGGAGTTTGCATGTTCTCTCTGTGTCTCCGTGGGGTTTCTCCCATGTTCAAAAAACATGCTGAGTGTTTCCATCTCAAACTCACCAATGAATGGAGCTGTGGGCAGCAGCACAGACTCTACATGGTGCCCAATGGGGGGAAGAGTTGTAAAAAGACCAACCGCTTTGGGCATCTATTGTGGTGCGCAGTATCCTCAAGATAGGAGAACACGGATCACAAACTGAGTGCAGTGGCAGGGCTAGCCACTTGACGGTGTAAAATATGGCTCTAGGTGATTCGGTCATGTTGACTGTCGCCAAAAAATGAGAATGGGTAGTTACCAGGACCCGGCCTACTCTCTGACCCATCCCAGGGACCCATGCTAATGGTGGGAGGGGTATATGTGCCCCTATTGGCCAATGTGTGCTCGCCATAAAAGCCCAGCAACCCTGGATCAATAGGCTACTGGCTGGCCGGTGTCTAGTTGCCCAGCCTGGGTTACCTGGGATAGCTCTGTTGAGTGAAAGCTGGACATAAAACCAACCAACTAACCTGCCAAACATGAACTAAGAATTGCTACGCTTAATGTAGGTTCACTGACAGGATGCAGCTTAGAAGTGGATGACATGATGATACGGAGGAGGCTGGACATCCTATGTATCCAAGAGATGAGATGGAAGGGCAGTGCAACAAAGCCACTTGGCTTGGGATCCAGACTCTACTACTCAGGTGGTGGACAGGCTATAAATGGTGTAGGAATTGTGGTGAGACAGAGGCTTCAGAAGTCAGTGAGGGATATCATCAGTATTAATGACAGACTCATGGCAATCAGACTCCAGTGTAATGATAGGACGGTATTCATAATCTCAGCCTATGCCCCACAGCAGGGTTGTGATAGTGAGGAAAAGAGTGCATTCAGACAGCAGTTGCAGGACCTACTAGATAAAGCAGGACAACATGAATTGGTGTTGATAATGGGTGACTTAAATGCACATATCGGGACAGACAGAACAGGATATGAGGACTGCCTGGGTCCACATGGGTGGAGCAATAGGAATAAAGAAGGAGAAGCCATTCTAGACTTCTGTCTGGCAAATGGTTCAGAAAGAGAGACAGTCACACGATCACATACAAGAGTAGCTAACATGCAACTCAGATAGACTTCCCCCTAGTAAGGAAAAGGCACTGGGGTAGAATCCATGATTGCAAAGTCATCCCCAGTGAAACAGTCGGTTCACAGCATAAACCAGTAGTTGCCACAATCAGCTGCAAGCAGTGGTCAGAGAAGGCTCTAAGGTCAACAGACACCAGGCTGAAGACCTGGAATTTGACTGGAGAGAAAGTACAGCAGTTCAAGGAATTACTCAGGGCTCTAGCAACCCATGAAGAGGAGGAAATATGTGGAGTTGAAGAAGAGTAGCAGCGCCTAAAAACAGCATGTGTTCGGACTAAAGAAAAGATATGTGGCCAAGCCAGGTATGGAAATAAGGTACATAAGGAAAGCTGGTGGTGGAATGCAGAAGTGCAGGAAGTAATCAAAAGAAAGAAGGAGTGCAGGAGGAAGTGGGTGACCAAGCTAGGAAGGACTACTGGTTGGCTAACAAAGAAACTAAGAAAGAACTTGCAATAGCAAAGAATAGGGCATGAGAGGCACTCTATCAGCTTCTGGAAAGTGACTCAGTAAGGGGCACAAAGAAACTATACCAGGTTGCAAGGCAAAGACAGAAAGATAAAGAAGATAGTCAGACACCCTTCATAAGGGATTCCAGCAACAACCTGCTTACCAGCCCACAGGACACCAAAGGCAGATGGAAGGAGTATTTCCAGCAGCTTCTGAATGAAGAAAACCCCACAGAAGCAGTACTGCCCCAGAAACAACCTACAATGAGAGTAGAAGAGGAGCCCAGCTTAGAAGAAGTAAGAGCAGCACTAAGGAAAATGAAGTCAGGGAAAGCAGTTATCTCAGATGAGGTCACAGCAGATATGATAAAGATGCTAGGTGAGCTAGGGGAGAAATGGCTCCTGAGGGTACTAATTGCAGTGTGGAGAGAAAGGCGTATTCCGAATGACTGGAGAATAAGCATACTCATGCCAGTGTACAAGAACAAAGGGGGCATCCACAACTGTGGACAGTACAGAGGCATCAAACTCCTACCACATTGCATGAAAGTTCTGGAGAGGGTGATTGATAAACGGATACGCAGAATAGTAGAATGTAAGATGGGAGATGAACAGTTCAGATTCAGATCAGGATGCAGCACAATTGACCCAATGTTTGCATTGAGACAGATACTTGAAAAGAAACTAGAGAAGAGGAGAGAGTCAAACTGGGCTTTCCTAGGCTTAGAGAAAGCATATGACAAGGTCCCAAGAAAGCTGATCTGGGCAGTACTGCGGTGGTTTGAAGTCCCAGAAACATTGGTAGAATTAGTACAGGCTATGTACAAGGACCCAGTGACTCAAGTACGAACAGTGTTTGGCCTCACTGAGGGGTTCCCAGTGGGAGTGGGTGTACACCAGGGTTCAGCTCTGAGCCCACTGCTGTTCATACTGGTAATGGACTACATCAGCAAACAGGTTGGAAGGGTCCGAGCAACAAAGCTGCTGTATGCAGACGATGTGGCAGTACAGGCAGACTCTGATCTAGAACTTCAGCAAAGGATAGGAGAATGGAATGCAAATCTGAAGGCACATGGGATGAAACTAAGCACAGATAAGACAGTGGTAATGGCAGCAGATTGGGGAAATCAGAAGAAGCTGAGAACAGAGATAGATGGGAAGATAGTGGAACAGGTAAACAGCTTCAAGTATCTGGGAGGGGTGGTTGAGGAGAAGGGTAGTCTGAATGAAGAAGTCAAAGCTAGAATCAGAGGGGCTGCAGCCAACTGGCATAGAGTATCAGGTATAGTATATGACAGAAGAATGCCAAAGAAGCTGAAAAGTAAGGTGTACAAGACAGTGGTGCGACCAGTACTACTGTATGGTACAGAAACCTGGGCAGTAAAGGCAGAACAGTTGAAGAAGCTAGAGGTGATGGAAATGAAGTGCCCGAGAAAGGTGGTAGGATGCACACTGTGGGACAGGCGAAGAAATGAGGATAAGAGCAGAAGCCAAAGTAGCTCCAATTGCAGAAAAGATAAAAAAAAAAACAGATTACGATGATATGGGCACATGTGTAGAAAAGCAGAAGACAATCTGGTGAGGGAGATTTGGGACAGACAGGAAGAAGGTAAGAGGAAGGAAGGGCGTCCAGCAAAGAGGTGGATGGATTGTGTGAAAGAAGATCTGTGACAGTCAGGCATGAGTGTTGAAGAAGGCAGGTGAGTGGCACTGAATCAAGAGAGTTGGTGACAGTTAATACGATACCCCGACCCCATGTAAATGGGAAAAAGGGGATGATGATGATGATAAGGGTGTCATACACAAGAATCCATATGAGCTCATTCTTGAGAAGATGCTCTTCAGTGTAAAAGCCCCTTGGATCTGGTTCCAAGAAATCAATCACCACAAATTTAAAAAGGTGACCAGGATAGGCAGAAATATGTCTGTACAGTGCGTTAGTTGTATTTCCTTTCTTTATTTCTCTTTCAAGGCTCACACAGCCTTGCCAATGTAAAATGCTTTACATTGTTGGCAAAGTGCACCATAAACCACTTCCCTGGATGAACAATTAAAATATTTTTTCAACTCATATTTCTTGTCTTTGATGAAAAAGACATAACAGAGTATATGTTGACAGTAGTTACAGTGGTTAAATTTGTACATATCTTTTGGTCTATTGGTACTGTTTACCCAAATTCCTTTCCAGTAAAATTTTAAAACATTTGTCTTTCTTAAATACTATCTTAGATTTGGAATCAAATAGTACATTACCATCATCGATGGCAGTAACAATAGGCCAAAATTGATTAACCACATCAACAACATGGTAGGTGTTTAACAAAAAAGTAACAATCAAGGCTTGTTCATACGACTTGTCTGAATTATGATAACCAGAGGTCAAGTGCCCTATTGAGGATAAGGAATGACAGGAGTTATCACAGATTGGTAATAGGACCCTTACTCCTTTTATCACATACATCATCTTTCATTGATACTAAAATATCTGGTGGATATCCTCTGTGGGTAAACATATCCAAGAGTTTTTTAATCTCCACCAAAAATACTGCATCATCAGATATCATCCGAGCAAGTCGGACTAGTTGTCCCTTGACAAATGCTCTTTTATGATAAGAATTAGAAAAAGTTCTCTTATGAAAAATGTTTGAGCTAAAGCAACCCTATGAATAATCTTTTGACACTAGGATGTCAAGAAATGCCATTTTGTCCTTGTCGAAGTTGTGGGTAAATTTAAGAAAGGGGGTGTTATTATTGATGTACATTAGAAAATCGTTCAGTTTCATCAAAGAATCTGTCCAAATGTTAAAGATGTCATCCAGGTGCCTAATATAAAATGACCAACTGTCAGCAAATATACTACTGAACACAAATTGTTTCTCCCAATATGCCATGAATAGGTTGACAAAGCCCGGGGCACATGAGGCACCTATTGCCACTCCGCTCATTTGTTTGAATAGTTGTCCTTCAGAATATAGAAAGTTGTTGCTCAGGACTAATTCTGCGAGTGTGATAGCCATGTTGGTGTCATTGTTGTTCAACAGCCCTATGTTAAAGAGCATACTTTCCACCCAATCAAGTCCCTCCTTGTGTGGAATGACTGAATAAATATCTTGTACATCTATTGTGACAAGTATACAATCCAGTGCGAATTATAAATTTGCTAATATGGATAAAAAATCCTTTGAGTATTTACAGATATAGGTAATGCAACTGGTGGATGGCTAAAGTAAATTATTCACATATTTAGATATGTAAAAATATTTGCTCCTGCCTGCATCCACATTCGGTCTCAGTGGTGGGTTTCAGATGTCTTTATGAATTTTTGGTATACCAAATATACCTGCCACCACCGGGTGTTCATTAGATATTCATAGACACTTTTGTCAATTTGTCCCTGCAAGACCATATCATATAAAAAAATGTCAATTTTAGAATAAGTAATATAAAGTTCATTTTTTGATACCTGTGTGTACCTGTCTTATTGTTATAATCCTCGACATCCATGATGACAATCCCCACTCCTTTATCAGGTTTCATTATTTTGATTGTTTTGTTGTTACAAAGATCACTAAAAAGTTTTGTTTCATTCTCTGATAGGTTAACTTTATCATTTACATTAGAGTATCGGAGCCTTGAACAAAGTTTTCGAATTTCCCTTTCACAAAGTTTTTCGAACAATACTAGGCCATTATTCAAAGGCAGGTTGAAAGAAATGGATTTCTTGAGATCTGTATTCAAGTCAGCCCTAGTGTTAGTACCTTTTGACTTAAACCAAAGGGATAAATTTAATTTACAAGTAAATAATTTTAAATCTACGAGTGTTTCAGCTAGATTGAATTTCCTGGCTGGTACAAAATACAAACCCTTACTCAGAACAGCAGCGTGTTCTGTTGAGATGTTGACATTGAAAAAAATTATATACTGTAAAATCTTTAGTAGAATTTTGGATGCAACTAGGACCTATGTCATTTTCCTCTGTACTGCTATTTGTATCCCCTACTACTAAAAACCATGATTCACCAGCAGCTAGTTCATATGTTTATAGGTAGGTACTAGGCTATTGGCCCTAGGGCCTATATAAGCCTAGCCAAAAAGGTACCCTGGCTTTCGCCACCCAAGAAAATTATTTTCCTGTGCCCCTGTTGAGCAGAGCCACAGAAATGATCCCCAGGGTGAATTTCCTATCTCCCATCCAGACATCAAGATTTTTCTTGAAGAGTGCTAATGAGGAGCTTTGTTTGATATAGATAGGTAGTTTGTTCCAGAGTATGGGAAGTCTTTGGGACAGGAATCTATCCCTCCAGCATGCTCTGTTTATTGTGGTGACAAGGTTTAGGTCCCTAGAGTGTGTTGCTCAGAGGGATTGGGATTTCTTTAAGTGGAGCATGTCCAACAGCTCTGAGTTTAACATAGCTTTGCATGTTAGGCAGAGATCACCTCTGAGTAGGCAATATGCAATGGAGTAAAGCTGGAGTTTTTTGAAACAGTCTGTGTAGGGCATCTGTTTGAGGCCAGTAATCCTCTTTGTGAGGTATTTCTGCTGTCTTTCTAATTGGCGTAAATGTCTTGTGAGGTACATACCAAAAGGGGCGTTGTTCTCTATAATGGGTCTAATGAGTGACGAGTAGAGGGGAACAATGACTTCTTTTTTCCTGGATGAGAAAGCTTTTGTGATGAGGTTTGCCACATAGAAGGATTTCCTGACTACTATGGCGATGTGATTATCAAAGAAGAGACTACTGTCCACCTGTGTCCCAAGGTCTCTTATCACACTTTAATGTTAAGTAGACTACTGCCTATGTTGGTAGTTCAAGGGTACAGAGTTTTTACCAAAAGGGATGACAGTGCACTTTTTGGCATTGGGCTTGAGATCATGGCTTTGACACCAGGCATTTGTCTCAGTGAGGCTCTTTTATAGGATGTCCACATCATTAGGAGTTTTGATTATGGCTACTAGTTTGCAGTCATCTGTGAACTTTGTTATCCAAAGACCTTCTGTGTTAGCCTGTACTTCAGAGAAGTAGATACCAAACAGGAGAGGACCCAGGACTGAACCCTGTGGTACTCCACTTGTCACTGGTCTGAAGTCAGATTTCTAGTCTGCTACTTTCACAGTGAGGGTTCTGTCAGTGAGCCAGTTGGCAACCCATCTTGCGACATAGGGATTTATACCTAGTTATGTTATCAGATTCTGTATTTTGATGACTGTTGTTCCCCTCAGTCACACTAAAAGGCCCAAGCAATTCAAAGTAGATTTCCATTATTGGATTCACTGAAATGTGAATTATCATCTAAGGTAGGTGAATGACTAAATTATACGGGTACCCCATTAGGCTCCCCTCCATCTGTGTTGGTGTGGGGGGGGTAGAAAAGTAAGATAAGAGAATAGGTTGATTATAATAAGACACAGTTCCAGCCCCTTCAATGCTGGCTCTTCTGTCATTAAAATACAAGAATTGTCAAACCTGTCTAAAATGTGTGTAGTAATATCTTCCAACCCCTCTAATACACTACCCCACTATCAGTAATAATAGCAGACACAGTGCAATTGTTTTCATAATTTGGGATACACTTGATAATGGGGCAGTTAATGTCAGTTCCAGAATTCTCTGACTCACCAGGATGACTGAAGTTATTACACTTAATACTGTTAACTTCCTTGCTAAAAAAGATGTAACTAAATCATTCCAAACAGAGTTTACCAAACAAGAAGACGTAATCAACATTTGTTGTGTATCATAGTGAAAATCTGATATTGTCCCATCAGAACAATTATTAACATCAGTAAAATCATTACCAATAGTTTTAAAACAATCAAAACCAATTGTATTGTTTAGGTCAGTGTAACCTCTTTCAAATCCCATGTTTGCTGCATTAGTATCTGCTGAATAAAAAAAATCTTTGTCAAGAGTCATCACTCAAAAAATCATTCCCTTCCTTTTTGGTACTAACGTCACCAGTACTCATATTGTGTGTAAAGAAGCATTCTGACTTATTTACATTATTGTAATAAGCATTTTCTATAAAACAAATTTTAATGTAGTCAGCAGTATTATTACTAAACATAAGACTTGGGGATGTCTCATTCAAAATAGGACAATCAACATGCTTCATATCACAATTCTTCTCACAATCAGGAATTTCTTGGCTACAAACATTACAATTACACACTGCATCATTGCTGCTGCCTGTAAAAAAACAGACAATGATTTACAGAGGTCTGCTCATCAAAAAAAACCATGGTGGAATGAAAGTCAATCTCACTGAAGCAATAAGTCTGTTTATACCTACCTGCTTTGATAAATGTTCCTCTTCCTGGTGTCTTTCTTATAGGTTCATAGGTTAGTACTAAGCTAACTGCCCTTGCGAGCCATTTTAAGCCTAGCCAATTATCCATTGTGAGACTCAAAACCTGCACCTTGTGTTTGTAAGGCAAACACCTTGACCATTAGGCAACCCTCCCAACCCCCCTCCCTTTGAAGTATTTTGACCAGGGATTCTTTTTATTCTTTATTATTTTTATGTCCACCACAACACAATATTAATCATGAGACACATAACTCTCTTAAACAGTGTGCCACTCAACCAAAGCCCCTAAGGCAAAACAGCATGCCCAGCATACTAGTCATAGGTGACTCCATAGTGAGGCACACTGATGTCCCACTCACTAGGTTGAATAAGGAGAAAGTAACAGTCAGCTGCCTGTCTGGTACCAGGATCCGCCATATAATGCATGCACTCAGGTCCCTCAACAACAGGCACAAATATGACTTTGTCATTGTACATGTGGATGTGAATGACCTGAGATGCACCTCCCTGGACTACATGAAAAGAGACATGGAGGAGCTATCAGATTATGTAGCCCAGGCAGATAAGACCCTAGCCCTCAGCACCTTCCTATCAGTTGCTGGTGTCATTCTAAGGGGTTCCAGTATTTGTCTGCCTGGGATGACATGACTGACAGACCTCGATGCTTTGCCAGAGATGGCCTGCATCTGTCACACCTGGGCTTCCAGATACTGGCCAAGGCTCTTGCCACCCCTGTATTGACTTTTTTAGGTGGTGTTCCAAAGAACAAATTACCACCGTTAACAGCTACAAACAAATACAGTCTAAGGGTCATGCTGCTCAATGCTAGATGTATAAATCTCAAAATGCACTCGCTTGAAGCACTCCTTAAAATGGAGAACATCGACATTTGTGCTGTAACAGAGACCTGGTTCAAGGCAGCAGAAAGCACCCCTACACTACCAGGCTATAACTCATTCCTCATCTTTCGGCCCCAGAACTTGGACTGAAGCTTCAAAGGTGCTGGTGTTTCCATATTCATGAAGGATGCACACACCTCCAGACTGGTAGCCCAACATAACACATCAGAGATACTTCAGGTGCAGCTAACATTGGGTAAGACAGCGATTCAGGTCGTAGCCTGTTATAGGTCCCCAACCATGTCCCAAAACACTCACTCCACATTCCTAAGCACCCTGGAGAATATTAGGGTTCAACCTAACACACTCATACTGGGCAAGTTCAATTATTCCTCCATTAACTGGGTAAAGTACCATACCTCCCAACCATCCCGAATTACTCATTTTTACCGAGGTTTGGGGTCCAAATAATGGGGTGCCATCATTCCAGAGTGGCATCCCTTCTTCATTTCTGATTTTTTCCCATTGTTTCCCAGCTTTTCTTTTTTTTTTTTTTTTTTGCTTTCATTTTTTTGACTTGACATCATCATGTGCACGATGATGTCAGCTCCATCAGCCTGTTGGAACTGAGCTCAAGGGCATGCATTTCCAGCTCATCTCACTGTTTGATATGAAATGGATCCATGAATGGGAAGAAAACTAGTTTAAGGATCTGCAATGGTCTGCTGCTGGTGAACGGATGCTTGTTAACATATTTCTGCTAGTGGGAGAGATATCTGAACACTGGTTTCTGCTGCTGGAGAATGGACACCTAGTTTTATATGTCTGCTCATGGGAGACCAAGTTTCTGCTGCTGGCTATGAATGGACACTATTTTCAGGTATCTGAACTGCATATACATCTTCTTGTGGTACTCATATTTATATATGGATGTATAGTCAGGTATCTGGACCTTGCAGAGTAACTAGAATTCAAAATTTGATAGTGTTTCATTTTATTTATTTATGTCTTAACTGGATACATCAGATGGTTCTTCTCAGACTCTTTTTTTTGCCCATGACTGTCCATGGGGAAAAGCCAAGGTAAATGACACACACACACACACACACACACACACACACACACACACACACACACACACACACACACACACACACACACACACTCTTTAGGTGTAGTTAGGAAGTGACAATGTGTCTGATAGCCTGGAAAGCTGCTGTAAATGTCTGCAGTTTCAGTATGATCATGGGATAGTGAGAGTAAGGAGATTTCTACTCCACTTATGTTACCTTTACTATAAACAGTATAAACTACAAACAAAATTTCTTTATAACATATCTGCATACCCAGTTGATAACAGATGCAAACTATAGTATGGATGTCAGTCAGCAATCCTTGATGTGCACATATATTGCCCACATGTAGGCTCCAATTCTACTAATTACATTTACTAGCAGGACATTTCTACCACTGCTTGAGAGGTCTGCAGTTACAGTGCAATAATGATGAAAACATAACAATAATTGTTCATTTGGTAATTGTGGTGCTTGAACCTACAATTGCTGACTACTCTCTACAACTGTAATGTACTGTATTCCCACAGAGTACTGCATGCATACTTTCTTTTTACAGTTGCGAGATGTATGCTCTAGTTTATAGTACTGTATTCATAGGCCTCAAACTCTTACAGCAATAAACATGGACAAAGTCATAAGGAATATGGGTCAAAAGTCCATAAAATAGGGATGACTCTTACATATTTGCTCTTACAAACCTATTAAGCTGATACAGTAACAAGTTTTGCACTTGCATGACTTTTCTGAAGGGTCTGGGGTCTGAATCTGACATGTCTGATATTAGTAAAATCAGTCATCAACCCTTATGCAATTATGTGACTGAAAACCACAATTGCATATATCTGTAACTATACAAAGACTGGACAATCTGTAGAAATCTGTACAGTTGACAGGTATTACTGTATTACATACCAACTAAGCCATACCTCACAACCTCTTACAGCCACAAATGTGGACCAAGCAATAACTACCAGGGGTACAAAGGCACACAAATAGCAACACATTTTTCAAATTCTTCTACAAACCTGGAAAAGTGATAAAATAACAAACTTTGCAGTAGCACAGATGTTCTGAAAGGTATGAAGTTTGAGACACAAATGTAATTTTCTGACTGCTGTCCTCAATGCTGTGGCTAAGATTTGCCAGACAAACATAATGTATAAGAAGCAAACCAAAATTATAAGACAACAATCTGAACATTCTGTAAAACCCGTACAGTTAAGAGGTATGCTGCTTGCATCCTTGCCAATCAACTTTCATGGGCTCTTACATTCAGATTATGATCTGCCTCAGCTGTGGAAAAAACAGAACAGAATACCATTATGAATACCAAGCCTAGCTATATGCAGCTTTAAACTATTACAAGTCTTCTTCTTCTTTCGGCTTTTTCCTGGTTAGGGGTCGCCACATTGGATCACCGTCCGCTCATGCTTGTCACAAGTAATGTCTGAAATTCATACTTACACATCTGTGGGGTGCTACCAGTCTGACATTCCTCAATCCAATGGTCAGTATTCCTCCTCCTCATCCTGAGGTCTCAGTAGTAATTCCTACACTGTTCATCAGTACAGGGGATACCAGTAGCATTGCTCAGAGCCCAGGCCAGACTATTCCATGCCTCTGTCCTTGATTATGAACCCTGGACACCCCACTTTTGAGCCATAAATCTCAAACCTTTACCCATAAATGCCTTCCATGTCTGTCACAGTGCAATTCCATTGTATAATGATATTTTCCTGCCAATTCACATACTCGCGTTTACTCAGAGTGCTCTTTCTGATTTGGCAACATTTGAAAAAGCTATGCATTGCTTACCATCATGCAAACAGGGTGCAAAGGGTGCAACACGTTTGCACGATGGTTAGTGATGCAGAAGTTTGGTAACTAATGCAATGTCTATGTTATCTGAGATGCAGACAATTCTGTGACTGTGACTGTTTTGGTCCAATGGGAAGGGCATTCCAAGCCACGTAGCAGGAATATATTTGTCTGAACATAGTACACATTGCACTCACACTCATACATTTCTTATTAACTAGACAATACATAGATTAATAAATAATTACATTACATAACTGACACAATATTACTGTCTTGGTCCCAAATCATCTTCTTCTTTCATCTGTTCCCATTAGGGGTCACCACAGTGGATCATCTATTTCCATTTTTTCCTGTCCTCCACATCTTGCGCAGTCACACCAACCACCTACATCTCCTCTCTCACCACATTCATAAACCTTATCTTAGGCCTTCCTCTTTTCCTCTTTCCTGGCAGCTCCATTCTTAGCATTCTTTTCTCAATATATCCAGCATCCCTCCGCAGCACATGTCCAAACCAATGCAATCTTCCCTCTCTGGCTTTGTCTCCAAACTGTCCAACCTGAGCTGACCCTCTAATATACCAGTTCTTAATCCTCTCCATCCTTGTCATACCCAATGCAAATCTTAACATCTTTAACTCTGCCACCTCCAGCTTTGTCTCCTGCCTTTCTGTCAATGCCACTGTCTCCAACCCATGTAACACAGCTGGTCTCACTACCCTCTTACAGACCTTCCCTTTCACTCTTACTGGTACCGATCTGTCACAAATCACCCCTGACACTCTTCTCCACCCACTTCACCCTGCCTGTACTCCCTTCTTCACCTCACTTCTGCACTCACCATGACTCTGAACTGTTGATCTCAAGTATTTAAACTTATCCATCTTCACCAGCTCCACTCCCTGCATCCTCACCATACCTCTATCCTCCCTCTCATTCACAGACATATATTCTGTCTTAGTCCTACTAAACTTTATCCCTCTCCTCTCTAGAGCATATCTCCACCTCTCCAGGGTCTCCTCAACCTGTTCCTTACTCTCACTACAGATCATGATATCATCCGCAAACATCACAGTCCATGGGGACTCCTGTCTGATCTCGTCTGTCAACCTGTCCATCACCATTGCAAATAAGAAAGGGCTCAGAGCTGATCCTTTATGTAATCCCACCTCCACCTTAAACACATCCATCACTCCTATCATAGACCTCACCACCATCATACTACCCTTGTACATATACTGTACCACTCTTACATACTGCTCTGCCACTCCTGACTTCCTCATACAATACCACAACTCTTCAGTAGGCACCCTGTCATATGCTTTCTCTAAGTCCACAAAGACACAATGCAACTCTTTCTGACCTTCTCTATAACTCTCCATCAACATCACAGAGCAAACATCACATCTGTAGTGCTGTTTCCCAGCATGAAACCATACTGCTGATCAGTAATCATCACCTCCCTTCTTAACCTAGCTTCCACTACTCTTTCCCATAAGTTCATGCTGTGACTCTGATCAGTTTTATCCCTCTGTAGTTACTACAACTCTGCACATCACCCTTATTCTTAAAATTTGGTACCAAAACACTTCTCCACTCCTCAGGCATTCTCTCACTTTCCAAGATTTCATTAAACAATCTGGTTAAAACCTTCACTGCCATCTCTCCTAAACACCTCCATGCTTCCACAGGTATGTCATCGGTCATAAGTTATATATATATATATATATATATATATATATATATATATATATATATATATGTTAGAAAAATATGTAATAAGTAATAGTAATATACATGCTTAATGCATTCGAGATTTAAAAGGGTTAATACATTTATTCTGTTCACACTGCATGAATCTGCACAGCCATTAGAAACTTAACAAGAAGCATTCTATTTTCTGCTAATGTCAGCAAATAACAAAAAAAGTAATTCATTTCTGCTAATGTCATGAAAATTAACAAAGGGATATTGATTTCTGCTTATGCCATGAGAAAACATGCAGCTGTTAGAAGCTATTGATAAAGAAAACAATAGATGCTTGAAAGTTTAAACCGTAGTCAGCATTACTTGTACTGAAGCTAGAAATGTACCTTGAATCTTGGTAAAATGCAACATGTATTAGAACAGTACAATAGAAGAATTGAAATGCTGAAATGGACTGACATAAACCCAATGCCAGGTTGTTTTTCTCAAAATGTTTTGGAGAATGACGGATATTTTAACTTGGTCAGCAATAAGTCTAACAATATTTTCTGTAGAACATACCAAAAGCTGTGTCTAACTATGTCAGCAATAGAATGTAACATTTTCTATGTGACAGGAAGAGAACTGTACTAGTCGTTAATCATTTAGACAAACCTTGTGCATACTTGCTTTGTCTCCTTGCTGCAAGTAATAAAGGGTGCCTTGCTTGAACCTAAAGTGAATTGGTCTTTGAAGTTTTTTCCTTTGACAGATTGGCCCTTCGGACCGGAACCCTCTCTTCACCTCGGATCAGATGGGCCAGGTGGTTGAAACCGTACGGGGAAGAAACCAAATCGGTTCTTCTTATCTGAAAAGTCCTCCAACTGAATTGTCGTTCAAAAGAGGCAGCCACTTTCTGATCTGCGACTGAAGGACGGGTCTCCGTGAATTGGTGATCAATCACATGGGCTCAGGTAAGGTGAATCTACTTTTTCCTGTTTTCTGTTTTAGATCAGGGAGTAGATGTGTATTGTTTTTGCTAGAGTGTATTTTTCTTACAAGTCAGGGACAAAAAAGATTGCTGTCTTGTCATAAATCTGGAGAAACAGAATAAGTAGGCAGTCATTCTGAAGAGACTATAACAAAATCCGTGGTACCACATTAAAAAATTAAGAAAAGTTACGTAACAAAATGGGTAATAATTGCACAAAAAGTCCCCAAAATCTGCCGTTAACAGAAGACGCAAAATACATGCAGTCGCAGCGCGCCGACAATATTAAATATTATTCAAAATGGGTTAATAAGTACGAATTCGATGGAAAATTAGAAAAATCCTCACTTATCAAACTTGTCAAACAGCTCAAAACCGATCCCAAAGGTCGGGTAAAAAAGCAAAGTAAATTAGGAATTCCTCAGGCACACAGATGGATTGAGGAAGTAAACCGTAGGGAACAAAAGAACAAAAATTCAAAAGCAATGTTTTTAGATAAGGAGGACAATAACTTAATAATAGCATCAGCACCTCCACCTCCTTTACCAGAATATGAAGCAAGTGAACAGGTTAGTCCACCCCCACGATATCCTGTAGTCACTGAAGATAGAGGCATTATGAAGATAAAACCGTTTATTAGAGATCCCATCGAGATCAGGTCTCGAACAAAGGCAGGTAACTCAAAAGAAGACATCGAGTTATGGCAAATGGTTAACAAATTCACGATCTATAAGTGAAGGAGAAGAAATATGTCCACTTATAGAAGTACCCCAACCCTCAGGCAGGTTAGGACAATCAGGACCCAACTATTTTAGTGTATAGACCTTGGACTCCGGAAGACATCCGGAAAGCCACTGAGGGAATTCCCCATCCAAAGGTTAATTTTAGAAAATTCTCTGAAGACTTACAAGTAATGAGGCTGAGTTATAACTTGAACGGAGAAGAGGTAGAAAAGGTAGTTAGACAAATTGTAGGGCCAGATTGGTGTATGATTAGTGGGAACTGGAATCCCCATGACGCTGCACAAAGACCCCTCCCACATAGCAGGGCAGAATTAGACACCAGAGTAAAAGGTCTGACAGACCGCATCTCTGAAAAATGGAAACCTAGGGCAGACTGGACTTGCATTAATTAATGCATCCAACAAAAAGGTGAAACTATTGACCGGTATTATGCCAGACTATTAGAGTGTTTTAATAACCACTGTGGAATGCAGGTTCCTGAAGATCAAACACAAGATTCCCCATATGAATAGCAGTTAAAAAATGCATTTTTAAAGGGCAGTATTGCACCTATAAGCAGTTTTATTACAAAACACATGGTAGATCATCGTACAAGCAGGTTACAATCATTATTTGAATATGCTAGGCATGCCGAAAGGCATTTTAATAGCAAAAAGAAAAAGAAAGCTCAAGTATTTTCTGTAGTAGATAGAGCAGAAGTTTATGTAGTACATTCCGGGAAAAAGGGCAAGAAAAATGTACAGGGAAACAAACAATCTGATCAACGATCAGAGGACTTTGAAGGGTGAAAGAAAAGGTGAGAATGTTTTAAATGCAGTAAAAAGGGACATTTGGCAAGGGATTGCAAGAAAAATAAGAAGGCAACAACGGAAGACAAGGAGGGTGAGGACTGACTATATGTTAGTCAGGAATCACTAGAAGGAGTTAGTGAAGAAGGGACAGAGAATGTGATAGAGGGAGTAGAGGAAGTGCAGGAAGTTAGTGACAATGAAGAAAATGAAATATTGGACCTAGCTTTATTGAGCTTGGAGCTTTATTTAGCAGACATGAAACCAGAAGTTACACTTTTGGTAGAAGGGAGGGAAGTCAAATTCTTGTGTGACTCAGGGGCATCACAAACCCTGATACATCCCTCCAAACTGCCAGAAAACACAGAGTCACCTGATCACATACTAGTCAAAGCAGCTAATGGACAGCTGTTATCGGGAGCCTCTCTCCTGTAACATAGCAATAACTGATCCAGTTTCAGGATTGACACAAAAAAGCAAAATTGTTGTTTCTGCAAAATGCCCAGTAAACCTCTTGGGCAGAGACCTCATGCAGCTATTTGGTATAGCAGTAGTCCCAACCATGCAGGGTATGGAAGCACAGTGACAAATTGATACCTTTGCAGTACAATTGGGTGAAATGTTTTATTGGTACAGCCAGGACTTGGTTACAACTGGTCCAGGGACTGTAACCGAAGAATTAATGAATGTAGCCGTCAGCAAGTTCCCCTCCCTTGACATTGATAAGCAACACCTGTTGCACTGTACCCTGTATTATTGTAATACACCAGGACCTGATAAGGAATATGAGCAAGAATTGTTTAAGAATCATGCAAACAGATTGATATTGCGTAACCTGTACTGGATCATAGAAGGGAACAGTGTAGCCAGCTGTTCATTGCCCCAGGAGTTCTTTACACTTTATAAATCTAATCGATTACCACATGTTAGCTTAACCAAAAAGAGAAATATAAAATGGGCAGACCTAGGAGAAAAAGTCACGAGATGGGAGAAACAAACAGAACTAGAACTGTCAGAACAGGGAATACAAATACAGAAGTTAAATTGAATAACTCAGAACAACCCAGCTGTGCACTTGCAGTCTGGTGAGGACAGCTGATTGACACTCCTGTTAAAGGAGGAAGAAAATGCCTTATGAAATATACCAGAGACCCTCTGGTCAACATGAAAATCAGATGTAGGACTCATTCGTACAGTGGGACCAGTTACTATCACGCCAAAGTCAGCATTCAGACCACAAAAAAAGACAATATCCCTTAAGAAAAGATGCAGAGGCAGGGATAAAGCCTATTATAGCAGCCTTACTTAAAGGAGGGATACTAGTAGAATCTCCCAATTCACCATGTAATACACCCTTGTTTCCAGTCAAAAAGGCAAATGGAGAATGGCGTATGGTCCAAGATTTACAAGCTGTAAATGATGCAGTAATACCAAGGGCACCTACGGTGCCAGACCCACACACCCTGTTGAATGATTTAAAACCTCAACAGAAGTATTTTTCTGTGGTAGACATCAGCAATGCGTTCTTTTCGATACCAATACACCCTGACAGCTAGTATTGGTTTGCATTCACATTTCAGGGGAAAAGGTATACATATACGTGACTACCACAGGGGTATTGTGATAGTCCAACAATATTCTCACAAGAAATGGCAAGCAACTTGACAGGATTCACCCCACCAAGAGGCAGTCAGGTTTTACTTTATGTTGATGACATCTTGCTGGCAGCCCCCACCCAGCAGGATTGTAGAGAAGATACCATAGCACTTCTACAATTCTTAGCTGCTGAAGGACATAAGGTAAATAAAAGTAAACTGCAGCTTTGGAAAAAACAAGTTAAATACCTGCGATATGTAATATCCAAGGAAGGCAGAACATTAGATGAGGACAGAAAGATAGCAATTTTGCAAGCACCAAAACCCACTACCAAGAAGAAAATGATGTCCTTCCTGCATACAACTAATTTTTGCCGGAGCTGGATTCCAAACTATGCTTTGGAATCTGCACCGCTAACTGACCTTATATATAAGAAGCCTATGGCAGCGCAGGATTTATTACAATGGACACCAGAAGCAGAATCTGCTTTCTGTAAACTGAAGCAGCTAATAGTGTCCTTATTAGTTCTGGGGTTACCAAACTATCATAAACGTTTTTTTTCCAAACTGTAGATTATAAGCAGGGTTACATGACATCAGTATTAACACAGCAGCATGGGGATAAGCAACGCCCCATTGCTTACTATTCATCACAACTAGACCCAGTGGCACGATCCTTACCCCACTGTGTACAAGCAGTAGTTGCAGCTGCAATGGCAGTACAGGCTTCAGCCTCAGTAGTCTTATTCCACCCTCTCACTTTGAGAGTACCTCATGCAGTCACAATTATTTTACTACAAGAAAAGGTGGCATATCTTTCCCCTGCTAGGCATCTTTTCTGTATGACTATATTGTTGAACCAACCTTATATGACAATTGAGCGATGCACGACTTTGAATCCTTCTACTCTGCTCCCGACCCCTGCAGATGGCACACCGCACCGCTGCCTGCAGGTAATTGAGCAAAAGACACTACCTAGAAAAGATCCTACGGATGTCCCCTTGGATGATGCCGAGGTGACATACTACATGGATGGCTTGTGCAAAAGGGGTCCTGCAGGACAGAACCTAGTAGGCTATGCAGTAGTTTCTGATACTGAGATTATAGAAGCAAAACCTTTACCACACAACTTATCTGCACAGGCAGCAGAATTGATCTCCCTGACACGGGCATGTACCTTAGCAAAGGGTAAATGTGTAAACATTTTTACTGATAGCCAGTACGCTTTTTCTACTGTACATGTTTTTGCGCAACAGTGGAAAAACCGGGGAATGATAACATCTACTGGCAAACCTATAAATCATGCACAGTTTATTTTAGATCTTTTAGAATCTATTCAGTTATCTCAGAAAGTAGCCATTTGTAAATGCACAGCTCACACCAAGCAACAAGATAGGATTTCAAAAGGTAATGTGAGAGCTGATACAGCTGCAAAACAAGCAGCTACAGAAGTATTTCTTTTAAATGAGGAATTACAACCCTCTGAGATTTTAGACTTAGAAATGTTAAAAACAATGCAGACACTCACTACGCAAGCTGAAAAACAACGATGGTTAAAATGAGGAGCAATTCTCGAAAAGCGGCTGTACATCTCTAGAGAAGGGAAACCAATACTACCATCTAATTTGTTTAGATATGCAGCTTTGTTGAGCCATGGACAGTGCCATGTCTCAACAGGGGGGATGGTACAGCTGGTAAACCAGGTGTTCACAACGTACGGATTTACAAACTACTCTAAAAATTTTTGTTTGATGTGTCAAATCTGTAACAAACATCATGCACAGGGGGCGATAAAGCCCAAGCAAGGGAGTTTCCCTACACCACCATATCCGTTTCACACTATCTGTATGGATTTCATAGAATTGAACACATATGAAAATAAGAAGTATTGTCTTGTCATTGTAGATATGTTTTCCAGATGGGTGGAAGCCTTTCCAACCAAAAATCCAGATGCAGCTATGGTGGCAAAAGTACTTGTCAAAGAAATCATCCCTAGATTCGGCATTCCGGAAAGGATTTACAGTGACAATGGTACGCACTTTGTAAACCAAACCTTACAGCAGTTAAGTAAGCATTTTGGTATTTCTTTAAAAAATCATTGTGCATACCATCCACAATCTGCAGGGCTAGTTGAAAAGCATAATGGTATATTAAAAAACAAATTGAGAAAATTGATAGCTGAGACAGGGAAAAATTGGATATACTGTTTACCCCTGGCACTGTTGAGCATGAGAACCGTCCCTACAGCAAAAGGATTGACTCCTTTTGAAAAGTTATTTGGAAGGGCTTACTATACACCCCATTGGAAACTTCTCATGTCATCAGACCAGGAAGCTGATTTTACACTAGCTGAATATATGAAGAAAGTCATGAATTCTAAACATCTGTTGCAGTCAAGTTCTGTTTCAGATAGAAAGCAAACCGAGACATCAGAAGTGGCAGTGACACCCAGAGACTGGGTGTGGATAAAAGTTGTCAAGAAGAAGAATTGGTCATCACCGAGGTGGGAAGGTCCCTACCAGGTGCTTCTTTTGACACTCACTGCAGTCAAGATAGCAGAGCAAGCTTCATGGATCCACCTGACGCACTGCAAACTTGTTAAGAACTTTGAAATGGATGAAAATCTTACCTCTCCATCTGGGCTCTCAGCACAAAGTCTGGCTACAAAGGGGGGATCAGATCAATAGGACTGATCCGTCTCAACCCCAGTGAAGAAACCATCGGTGCTGGAGGTCCTATTAGGGCAGAGAGTAAGAACACGTGTCTGAAATAAAGATGACAGAATCTAGTAAGATCCAAATGTACCTATTCGGAAGAGTCGGAGAAAACAGGAATGCAGAACAACCATTTCATCAGAAGTATTGCATAACCATCCTGTTGACTGTACTAGTGACAATAATCTTTTTGTTGTGGTCATTCCTTTTTTCAGCCACACAAACTGGACTGAACAAGCGTGCAGAGTTGTAAGCAGAGTGGCACCCAAACTTCAACACTTACCAGGCAATCAAATATGTGTATGCTGAGACCTTCAATGTTTCAATTTGCTGGATTTGCACAGCTTTGCCAACAGCATACGGGGGGTTATTGTTAACTTCAGTCCCCCTAGGAGCCAACAAGACCTGGGAAAACTTAGTCTATGATACATCAGATGTCACATCACAAGATAAAGTAGCATTGCACTTGTCTGTTCGACAGAAGGGGAATGTGTGTTTTTACAAAAATGATACAGTTCAGGTGGGTTGGAGCAATTGCAATGTGACTGTTCCTTATACATGCTACAAAGATTGATAACACAGGGTCCTATTGCAACATGAGCTATGATTCATTTGTTGAACTGATGCATAGACAACTGATGAAGTAAAACATAATGCTGACCTTTATAAACAACTGTCTATGATAGACAAAAAAAATGTTTCATCCAGAGCCAGGACATAGTAAAGTTACTACCAAAGTAGAAGACTGTTATTTTGTATGTGGTAGGAAAGCATACAAGTGGTTACCTGAGAATTGGTTCGGCAGTTGTTATTTGGGGTACCTGGTTCTGGCCATATGACACACACCAGTTTTACCTCAATGGAAAATTCGAAATGTTCGATGAGAAATCAAGAAGCCTGTCAATCCAGTAGGGCAAATCAATGTGGGCTGGAAAAACCATCATGCTGTGGGCTTAGGGAAAAATGGACTTTCACATATGGACTTGGGTGATACCATCATCTCATGGGCAGGTGTACTGCCAGCATATGGAGTAACTAAATCAATCTGGGAACTGAGAAAATTGTCTAAACTTCTCTAAATAATGAGCAGTGCAACCTTTTCTGCCCTAGAATTGGTGACTGATGAACTGACTGCCATGAGAACAGTAGTGCTTCAAAACCACATGGCTCTCGACTTCACCCTAGCGGCGAGAGGAGGTACGTGCACTTTAATCCAGGAGGAGTGCTGTTCATATATTTCTGACCACAAACACGAGATAGACAATCATCTTGAGGTAATTCAGCAGGTGTCAGCCATGACCAAACCAGGACCAAATCCATTGACGGACTTTTTCCAGAGATTGTTTGGGGGGGGGGCAGTATCCTGATGAACATCTTGACTGCCATCTGTGCAGGAATGATCCTGATGGTGGTATGTGTGTGCTGCTGCATCCCCTGCATGAAAAGACTGATTAAAGACTTCATAGACATGTCAGTTTCAGAAACCTTATACCAAGGTGCTGAACTTGAAGAATTGTTAAAAATCTGAAAATGCTTTCATAAGTTTAAACTGAATGACTCTCTTAACTGCAAATCCTGAGTAGGAAGAGGTTAGGGGAAGAAAAAAAATGTTTATGCTTATCTTGAAAGTAGAATAAAAGTATTAAAAGGGGGGAAATGTTAGAAAAATATGTAATAAGTAATAGTAATATACATGCTTAATGCATTTCAGATTTAAAAGGGTTAATACATTTATTCTGTTCACAGTGCATGAACCTGCACAGCCATTAGAAACTTAACAAGAAGCATTCTATTTTCTGCTAATGTCAGCAAATAACAAAAGAAGTAATGCATTTCTGCTAATGTCATGAAAATTAACAAAGGGATATTGATTTCTGCTTATGCCATGAGAAAACATGCAGCTGTTAGAAGCTATTGATAAAGAAAACAATAGATGCTTGAAAGTTTAAATCGTAGTCAGCATTACTTGTACTGAAGCTAGAAATGTACCTTGAATCTAGGTAAAATGTAACACATGTATTAGAACAGTACAATAGAAGAACTGAAATGCTGAAATGGACTGACATAAACAAAAGGCCAGGTTGTTTTTCTCAAAATGTTTTGCAGAATGACAGATATTTTAACTTGGTTAGCAATAAGTCTAACAATATTTTCTGTAGAACGTACAGAAAGCTATGTCTAACTACGTCAGCAATAGAATGTAACATTTTCTATGTGACAGGAAGAGAACTGTATAAGTATAACCTACTAGTTGTTAATCATTTAGACAAACCTTGTGCATACATGCTTTGTCTCCTTGCTGCAAGTAATAAAGGGTGCCTTGCTTGAACCTAACGTGAATTGGTCTTTGAAGTTTTTTCCTTTGACAATATATATATATATATATATATATATATATATATATATATATATATATATATATATTATACAATCTACACTAGCTCACCTGCTATAAGTGAGAGTGACTATAATGTGAATTGGTACAACATTAAAATTGAATGACATATGCTGTATTTATACACTGGACCATATGGATGGTAGTTCTGCACAGACAGCTATTGCCACGAGAAAGTTAAGAAGCCTTTTCTCTATGTATGAGTTTGTTGCTAAATACTACAATGTCACAACAGTAAAACAAAGACTGCTCACCTTGTACTGAAACCCAGGATAATCTAGGCTTTATACCTAGACTTAACACCTGCTGCCACAGATAAAGTTACATAACATCCCCTAAATTAGTATTTATTGTGAAGTTATCACTGTGAACCACAGAGCAACGGCACTTAATGTGTATGCCCAATGCCCAATTACATCACTAGAAAGCATCTGGTTTCTATTTTTGGCTGTCTGGATCCTGTCTGCTACCTGAGTGGTCCAACCATCCATTTTCTGCAATGCTGCTCTACAGGCAAACCTGATTAGCATAGCCAAAACTGCATGTGCTAAGCGATACATAAAAACAAACAGTGCACCCCCCCCCCAATCACCCACTAAAATAAGACAGAAGGAGAAAAAAGTTTATTTCTACAAAGGAAGTATGTCTGCAGAGGTCTGGATTTCCAATCTCACTCCAATGTACCTTCAGAAAACCGGATAGGCGCCTTATCCCTGTTGGTCACACACACAGCTTGGCAGCAAACTACTTTAAGTTATCCATCACACAACACTCTTCCACAATGTATTTTAACTGATGGCAAGCCATCAGCTGTTATTTATACATGTATTATATGAAACAGATTTGGATGTACTGCACTTAGTGAATACAAAACTTGTTAGGACGAATGCCTGAAATTATAAAAATCTGTGTTGCTTGGCCATTCAGCAGTTATCTAACCAGTATTCAGAGATATGCATTGTGAAAACCAGTCTAGATCATTTACCTGACATTGTGTGTGTATATTAACTGGAAATCATTTGATATGCAGTGGTCAGCAAAGAAAGGCCAGGTTGGATGTCAAACAACCATATACTGCCCTTTCGGTGGTAGGAGCAAGGTTCAATTCCTGTTATAGCACATACAAGGGTACCCTGTTCTTACAAGGGGGTGGGCCATGCTGAGGCTACATTATGGCACAACTTCACTATGTAAAGATATTCCATTACAAACATATGGCTAAACTGGGGCCATGCACTGATCACCAGTACGTTGGAGATTTATGAATGTATGAATCTTGCATAGCTGAAGCCTATTACTTTCTAACAGACTCATACAAGTGAAATAACTCTGCTGTCACATGTTAATTCACTTTCTGTACACATCTCCCACCTTTTACCTGCTTACTGTACCATGTAAGGAAATACAAGTGCATACCATAATACTATTATGCATTACAGAACATGTTCAGGACTTACCTTTTAAATGATGTGTCTATACTCCACTCTTTGTGGCATCCCTAGGAAAAACCAGCATGGAGTCTACATAGATGCTTTATATCTTGTTGAATAGCCTCACAGGATTGGTTGATTAGCATGCAATTCATTTGTAAATGCAGTAATTAGCATCTCTAGAGGACAGAGTAGAACAGATGCAATCCATTAATAATGTACTCCATTATAAAAAGACAAATGTGTAGCTAGTTAGTACACTGTTCAACTCACTAAGACAACTGTATTTCTTCACAGTATTTCTCTACAGAGTAGTATTGCACTCCAGTAGCTATGTTCCCATTTTGTTACTTCCATGATGCATATGCTGGAATGTGGTTAACAATAAATATGAAGTAATGGCTTTCAGACTTTAATCTGTATGCATTACTTAGAAGTGCAATGATGGCATGATCTTAGTTGTTAAGCCATTTCACAGGTACACAGCATTCGGAATAACTGAAAAGGGATGCTGTATTATAAATATGTACACATATTACAATGACAGGTCCTTTGATAGCATTTTTAGCATCTCAAAGATGTTTTGTTAGCACAATGGGTCTTTAGCCTGTCATTTTGTTTGGGGGGGGGATGAGTTAGTGCTAGGGCACTCACTAGACTGCACTGTTATTTTGGGTAGGTAAGCATATTATACTTACTCCTAAGGCACAAATAAGGATATGCTTCTCTTGTTAGTCTTCCTGTTTTTTATCCTCCATCCTGTTATTTGCAGAAATATGCAGACTCTTTCATGTTTATCCAGGGGAGAATACTGACAGTTTTCCTTTACTGCTTTATTGGTAAACATTTAATTTGTATGCACATGACCCCATGTATTATCATTCTTTTGTTTTGTAGGACACACTGTCTGCTTGTCATAGGCTCCCATTTACAGATGCAGAGAATAATCTGATAATTGATGCCTTAAGGCAACATGCTGCTGTGCTGCTGTCCAGGGGCGAGCCAATATGGTTGAGCGTATAGCCCTCTGGGATGAATTAGTGGCCAACATTAATACCGTTGGGTGACACAATCACACATATGAGCAGGTGCAACACACAGCAATAGACATGGTTACAGCTGCACGTAGGTATGCAGCTGCAGTGGCATGCATTTAACAAGCCAGTGGTGGAGGCCGTGCTGCAGAACCTCTTCTCACTGCCATTGAAGACTACCTGGTGAACACTGCCACCCAGGACAGCTCCCAGCAATCCATGGCACATTATGTTCTGGATGTGGGTGCACCTCCTGCATACCAGGAGGAGCTTCCACATATGTTTCATTAGATGATAATTAGAATACTGTGGCATAGTGCACCAACTTTAGTAATGTATATGTCCATGTCAGTTGTTTGTTGGGTGGGTGGATTTAGGATTGCTACAGTTAGAAGCTTAATTTGAAGTTGTCAGCCACATACATTCCTGTCAACATTTGAGGTACTGCAGCTATAGAGAGTCATACATGTATTACTCCTTGTATTACTGTTAAATGTGATGCTGTTGCCATTACCTCTTGCTTTACTTATTTCAGGACCATCAGGAATACAGCGACACAGGCATCCTGCAGATAGTAAACCTAATACATGTATGTCAGTACTGTAGGTAAATTTGCAGATATCTCACAACGTGTCCTCTCAGGCCTGTTGTATATCACTGTACTGTCGGTATTAGTCCCAGCAGTGTACTTTTTTTAGCATATATTGCAGCATAGTTGTGCAGGCATTAATATAATCCTGTGTTTCTCCCATTTTTTCACCCTGATAGACAGTGAAGCTGCAGTAATCATGCTCCCCTGATCAAGGTGGGAGTGAGGACACTCTGACACCTGAAGTCAATGTCTCCACAGACACTGATGATGATGGTGGCCAAACTGAGGCACAGTTGTGGAGTGCACAGGTTGAATGTAGCACAGATGTTGACATCCAGCGATGCCCTCCATTTTCCATGGATACAGCCAGTAGGCCTATGCCTACCCAGTCCACTGAAGCCAGAGACATTGGAGAGGTTGAGGAAGAGGACATTGATCAGAGGAATGTGGCTACTGTGGCTTCAGTGCCTGTTGAATCTGCCCATAGCCAAATTGTTGGCAAAGTGTCATGCAAGAGGGTTGATAGGGGTGCTCGGAGGAGACCTGTTGTCCCTCATCAACCTGGTGCAGGTGTCTCTTTCAGTGTCACTCAGTGAATGTTTAGGGCCATCATGGAAGCACAGGCACATTCTGGAAGGCACTCCAGACAAATGCTCAGGGTTCTAGATGTGGCACAGTCTGACTTCAATGACTACCTTCACTGTGTAGCCAATTCAGTGGATCGGTTGAATGACACTTTGGAACATGGAGTGTCTGTGATGGAACAAGGGGTTTATATCATGGGCTGTGCAGTGCCTGTGATGACACATCTGCCGAGATGGGGACATCATTCACATAGGCGTAGTAGGTCAGCCACATCATCTGCTGCTTGCTTACATGGCCATGCCCTATCATGCTCCCATAATGGCAGTTCTTCACCTGCACCATCAGGGAGTATGCTGTCTACACCCAGGTGTGACAGGCCATGGGATCATGGCCCTGGGTGTTCCCATAAAGAGAGCACATCCTACAGACAGCCGTGACAGTCAGGTAGTAGCGCTGCATCTGACCTTGGGTGTGGAGGTGCCAGTGCATCTCCTGGCAGAGCCAGGTCTCATGATCAGGGGTGACAATGATGAATTGACAACTCTACCATGCACAGCTCACACCTGTCCAACATACCAAACTGTAGAGATAGCACTGAGCTTGGCTGTGTGCATGCACATTGTCATGCACCACTTTCACATGGAAATACACACACAACAGTTACATGGTCTAGCCTGCCTGCTTCCCCATTCTTACAAACGTGCATTCAACAACCTTTGTTGTCAGGCTAGGTCTTCTGCCCCCCCTCCACAATACCCTGAGCAAGTGAAGATAACTGTACCATATCCCTGATTTTTCTCTTTTGGATGCAGGGAATCTAAAGCTCTTTGTCTGATGTACAGGGTGCTTAGCTACAGTATTTCATAGCATATCTACATTTGTGTTGTTTAAATGTTAATTGCACTTATGAATTATATTTGCCTTGCCAAGTTGTATAATGGATAGCTTCATCTTTACAGTACTTTATAGTGTATTCTCTTGTAAGGGTTGTGAAGTCAACAAGTGCAATGTGTCTCATTACTTTCTAACTGTTCTCTTTAATGATTATCCAGTATGAACGCGTGGTGTACAACATAATTCAGGACATCACATGCAGATCTCTAGATTGTATGACAGCACTGTAGTGTAATCTCATCAGAACAGTACAGTATCATTGCTCTCTGTTGCATGTAGCTCACTAGAAACATGCATCTGCAGAACAAGCCACATGTCTTTCTCATCAAGCTATCACAGAGCCTACAAATCATGTCATGATGTATGTTTACAGATTAAAACATGTCACTTAAATCTGTCTTGTATCACATAATGTGATGCCTGCCAGACATCTAGACCACTGTCTGATCATGTTCTAGTAGAATACATGCATATACAGTACTCAGATATAGCCGATGACATCAGCATTGTCTGCTGAGCACATGGCAATAAGAGTGTCCCATCTGCTGGTGTAAAATGCTCTCTGTAATATCAAGTTACAGAGGACTGCAGTGAGAATAGAACCGCCTACCTAAGTACACAGGCTACAGATCAATGCACATAACACATGCACCACAGCACAAGTCTGATTTGCTTTCTATCTGACACCCTTTATAGCTGATGACATCAGCAATGTCTTTTGAGGTGAATATAACAGTGTCCTACCCGCTAGTGTAAAATTATCCCTGTAATGTCAAGTTACAGCAGACTCATACACAAACAACTGACTGCAGTGAGACAAGAACCTTGATCTAAGTATACAGACTACAAGCTCCAGCACTTTATACAAGTGTCACAGTACAACAGTACTTAATGCACACACGATGGAACAAGTCTGATGTATGCAGGAGTACAGGTGGATTATAGTAGATGACATCAGCATACCCTGTGGGGGACAACAGCTTGGCAAGCCTGCATAGGCACATAGGGTCATAGCATCATATGAGGTTAATAGCCTAATAGCACTAGGCTGCTTAGAAGCCTAGCAGCATAACAACACAAGTACCCTTACTGAGCATATTTGCACATTTGAGTTTAGCAGAGCATGGTTGTATGCACTACCAACTGGCACTGTCCATGAGGGATCACACATTATAAATTACACTTTGTTGTATGGTTGATATATGTGTTGTAATGCTTGTAGGTGTGTGGCCATCACATGGACTGAAATTAGACAGCATCATATATACAGTTCCATGGCACATTGTGCCATACCTCTCAACCTGTTATAGCAAGGAATGTGGACAAAGCCATGCATATTGGGTTAAAAAAGGACCAAACATAGGGACATGTTTTACATTGTGCTCTTGCAAGTGTATACACTTGATAGAATAATATGTTTTGCATTAATGTGAATTGTCTAAAGTGTAGAAGTTTTAAAATTCAAATATCCATCACTGTTTTCTGGCTTGAATAGTTAAGTATTTTCAAATTAATTGCCAGAAAACAAACTGTTTATGAGGATCAGGGAAAAACTGTTATGCCAAAATCAAGACATTCTACAAATATCTATACAAGTTGAAAGGTATGCATTTTGATATGTGCTATAGTTAACTAAGTGTCTGTGCATAGGTAAGCAGTGTGCGAATACAAGCCACATTGCTAATATTTGACAGTTAATCCACGCTGGGTTTTTGTGCTGGCCAAAAGCATTTAATGAATGTATCCTGTTTCTATGTCTGCCTGTCTTTTTCCTAGGTGTTCCAGTATAAGCATTGCAGAGCTTCACACAAGCCACATAAGCACAGCTAGACCTACAGTCCTTTGTGTTATGAGGTGCATCGTGAAAACGGTGAAAATAATAAAAAAGAAAAGTAGGAAAATAAATGGAAAGGGAGATATACTTTAAATGAGCAAAAGAAAGGTATGACATACACACTACAAAATGATACTACACATCAGATATTGCTACATAGTTCAGGATTTGAAATCTCACACCACTCCAGATTCACCAAAGAGGATTGATGCCTTAGCCCTCTTTGCCAAACAAACATCTTTGCAGCAAAGAACTGAAGTCATTGTTCACACAAACAAATGCATCAGAATACACACTGCTATGAGATCTTCAGCTGTGACTTGTACTTTTAACTCTCTTTATTACATTTGTGTGTAGTGCACTTACTGATCACTCAATTTGTTAGGATTTTGTTGTCACATATACAGCTTTGTCCTACTTGTCTCTGTTTCCTGGTACATCATCAGTTTTCTCAACAGTACTGTCAAAGACATTCAGGTGTATAAGGCATTCAATATCCTTGGCCTTAAAATGTGTACAGATATTAACTGGGAGTTATATGATATTTTGCCAGCAATTGAAGACCAGGAGGGAATGGCACAAAGAGCCATATACTGTTCATTTGGAGAGACTATTGGTGATTTACTGTTAAGGCAGAAGCAAGGCTACACTGCTGTTGGGGGGGGGTCATGTACTGTTAGGTCACAAACAAGCATAGCCTGTACTTTTGTGGCTAAGCAAAGTTGATATTGCTATGGCACAAACAACAATATAATTATCTTGTTACTCTTTTTGTTCTGCTTCCTGCCTGTTGTTTGATCTTGGGAAGGGTTGTGAAGTCAGAAACTGCAACGTGTATCAGTACTGTTTAACTTCTCTCCTTATGGATTTTCCAGTACAAACGTATGGTGCAAAAATAAGGCCATGTAGTGAGCATCAGTGCTTGAAAGGTAGGACTGTGTGAATCTTTGACCCCTGTGGCCTAGTACTTAGTAACGGACACATATGAATAAAGTAAAGATCTCCCTGCTGCCATGTTAAAGTACTTTTTGCACAAATCTATAGCACTATTTAATTAATTACTGTTCCAGCCTACTAAATACTGTGGTATGCCATAATATCATTCAAAACTACAGTCTAGCTTAACAACTTACCTTGCAAATGCAGCAGTGGACACATTTTGAGTTCAGGGTTGACTTTGATGCAGGGGGTACACAGCCAGTACATTGGGAGGTACAGGTTGTGTGAGTTGCCTAGCATCAATTTTGCTATGTGTGTGAGTAGCAGAAAGGTATTAAGCACCGAGTAGTAGAAAGGTATTAAGTACATATTAGGCATCTAGGTGGTCAGTGAATGTGCTATGTATTGTCTTTTAGCCAGAGCAAGGGAATACTGAGCACACCTACATGTACCTGGAGACACAGCAGCTGCTGGCTCCTCCTCTGAGCCCTCCTCTGACTGTGGTTGTGGTGACCTAGGTGTTGGTGGAGGGATGTGTGTCCCTTCCCCTAGCTGATCCTGCTGCACCTGTTTCCGCAAGATCAGATTGCATATCATAGCACATTCTGTGAAGACTTGTGAACATGTCTCTGGATTATACTGTAGGGCTCCACCAGATGTATCTAAGCACTGAACCATAACTTCAACAGCCCAAACACACTCTCTATGATGCTTCTGGCTTGGGTGTGTGCCTCCTTATGCCGTTCTTCCGTGTGTGTATGTGCACTTCTGATGGGTGTCATGGTCCACAGTTCCAGTTCATAGCCATCATCCCACATTAGATGGCCTTGTGGGATGTCTGGTACAGCTGTGATATGTGCCAGATGTATAGGAGTCATGATAACTGCCAGGGTTGCCAGCACACATATTCAAGATTATTTCCTGGCCATTGCACATGACTTGGCAGTTGACGGAGTGGTATCATTTGAGGTTAATGTAGATTCTACCCTGCTCACCAGGTGTTGCCTTGATCTGTACATTTGTACAAACTATGGCACCCAGTACTTCAGGTTAGTGCATTACAGGGTAGAAATGTTCCATATTGCTAGCTCTCTCCTCAGACCTATGAGAAAAATATATGTGCTCACTGGCATGTATGAGCATAGCATCCAGGAACTGGTGGAGGATCCTGGATGCTAATGCCTGTGACACACCCATCATGTCCCCAGTTGATCTTTGAAAAGTACTTGTAGCTAATATTCTAAGGGCTACACATACCTTAGTTTCCACAGGTATGGGTTCCTTCAATTGGTTCTGGCTCTGAGTTGAGGGCAGCAGAGCTCACAGAGTTCTTGTAAGGTGTCCCTGTCCAGCCTGTAGTGCTCTACAATCTCCAGCTCATGTCATGTCTGCTGTTACCCTGGGCTTGAACACTCTTCTCCTTCTCGGCCTAGGCCTATGACTTCAGCCTCTAGAATATGCAGATGTAGAATAGCTGGAGTAGCCCCTATCATTGTGTCAAATACAATGTCCTTGTCTGTACTCCAATGATATTGAAGTATTTAGGAAAACAAGAATGGAGGTTACATGGATGCTATATAGCATGTATAATAGCTGCACCATGTTTGATTGGGTCATGAAAATGGAGGTCACCTGCTTCTACTATAATTAGCATCTATTACACACACCTGCTGCTTGCTCATCATTGTGCTAGGTGCACCTCCATGCACCCCCACACAGTTTTACATAAATAAAGCAAGCATAGGAAAATTGTAATTACTTCCCTGTGTTCTTGTGGTATCATGCAAACATTCATTACTTTTCTACAATAAATTAAAATACAAGCTACATTCTGTACAATGTACACAATGGTCTCTAGTCTACCACTGCTTAAGCCTCTAAGTGCAATATCTACTGTGCAATACTAAATCCTGCTATAGACAGACATACAAAAGTTGTAATTAGGTCCTAGTGTGTGAATGTTAACATCATATATAGAGTCTATAGTTCTGATTTTGTGTCAACTGTAGTTCTATTTTTATATTTATACTGTTTTATATATATATATATATATATATATATATATATATATATATATATATATATATATATATATAAAGAAACAAAACTTCTGCACAAAAAATAAAATAAAACAACAACAAAATGATGGAACAAACCACACTAAGACCCACTGATTTTAACGGTTTCATCCCTTTAATGTGTCTGGACTTCATCAGAAAAACTGTACAAGGCAACAAATCTCAAACATTTAAGAAAAACTAAGGTCATAAAACTGTTAATAAAATTAGAATATCCAATAGCTTCTCAGTAATTAAAATACCCAACACCTTTAGCTTAAAAAGCAAGCAAAACGTCATGGCAACGGAGCAAAATCAGATAAAGCAAGAGTAAGTGTACAATGGGTATGGAAGTCATTGTAGCCCCCGCAGAGCACATCTAATATTGTAAGAGTCATTGAGGTCAGGTGAGAATTCAGCATTTAGGCACAGTTGCCACTTCAGTTCTTTGAGTAAGAAAAGGTTGTCTGTATCTCCAAAGAAGTCATGTAGCTGCTCTAACACAAAAAAAGTAAACTTGGAGAAGTTGTGGCAAAGCAGTCTGTGTTTTCCTAGTGCATTAGTGGGATCACCTGATGTAATAGCAGCATTGTGTTCTTTATTTCTGTCACTAAGTCTCCAAGCAGTTTTTCCTATATAAAAACTGAAGCACAATGTGCAAGAGACAGCGTAAACCACTGTTGCAGTTAAATACTGCTTAAAGTGAACTATGAAGTTGCAGTGCCTGGAACAGAAGGAACTCCCTGTAAAAATGTAATTGCAGCACACACATTTTCTGCACTTAAACATACCAGCTGGTTTAGAGTAGTCTGGAGAAGGGGACAGTAAAAACAACTGATCATTCACTTTGAAAAAGGATTTCAATGTTTTGGTTTTTTTATACGTGAATCAAGGAGCCTCTCCAACTCTGTCCTTGATGTGCAGGTCACTTTGCAGGATTCTCCAGTTCGAGCACAACATTTCCCTTATGTGTTTCATGTCCCTGCTTATGGGTAATGAAAAACTAGTGTGTGGTTGGAAAAGTCAACTTGAAGAGTGGCTGGAGTAAACCCATGATGAAGAATGGGTTTGAATTCGGTGTTACATGTCAATAGGATCTCTTGATAAATATTATGAATCAACTGTGGAGGGTAATGCTTTTGAAGGAATAACTTAGACAGCAACTCTGATTCTTGTATGAAGGTGCTGTCCTCCATAGTCAGTCTGGACAACCTGATGAACTGTCTGCGGGCCACATTTCTTTTCATGAAATATGGGTGTTGACTGCTGTATTCCAAAAAGTTTTTGCAGTAAGTTTCCTTTCTGAAAATAGTAGAGGACAGTAACCCTGTGTCCTTGTTAATAGTCAGCAATGTGTCCAAAAAGGAAACAGACAAAGATGACGAATTGTAGAAACCTGATGCTGGTGGACAAGGACTGCACAAAAGAATGTAATTGTTTAGTGCCTTCCCACACAAAAACGATGTCGTCAATGTAATGACGGTATAGTTTTGTGAGGTGGAACCCAGGTAGATGGATCAACGTGTCTTGCTCCCATTCACTAAGAACAAGACTGGAAAATGCTGGGGCCATCTTAGACCCCATAGCTACACAGCAGACCTGTCTATATATTACACCATTGAAATGGAAGAAGTTGTTTGTGGAGGACCAGAGATATGAGAGTGTAAAGAGTGTCAGTTTTGCTTTTGAGAAACTTAGCAAACTTGTGCAGGAAATGCTTGATGTATGCCAAGCCTTCTGCATGTGGTATGCTTGTGTATAAGGCAACTACGTCAAGAGTCACTAAAGTGCATTTAGAGTAGACTAAGTTAGCTTAATAAAGTTCATTGAGAAAATCCCAAGAGTCTCACATGTATAAAGGAGCTGCTCGTGCAATCGGGTTCACCATGTAGTCAATGTACTCCCCAATCTTCTCAGTTTTGGTCCATTTGTTAGACACAATCAGCCTAAATGGGGGATCATTCACATTCTTGTGAATCTTCGGTATTTCAAAAAGTTTGGCTAAGCTCAGGTTAGTACTGGTCATGAAAAGGTGTTCCTCAGCCATGATTTTTTGTTCTCTCTCTAAAGACTTAAGAACATTTTCAATAGATGTGACTTGTCAGTGAACGACCTGGAAGTTGACTTTTTCATAAAAGTCATTAATGTTTAGGGTGACTTCAATCTTGGAAACCTAAGTTTGTTGCTCCATGAGCACTATGCCAGTGCCCTTGTCGGCTTTCATAATTTACAACTGCTTATCTGTGTTTAAGTCATGTAGTTTGTTCATTTTAGTGCAGTCAAATTAAACCACTTCTCCATAGAGTTAGTGTTAAGTAAATTTTGGAAATCTTGTTCACACACTCTGAGGAAGGAAAGCAATGTATTCTGTAGAGGAGGGTTATACAAGGTTTTTGGCCTGAGAATGGTAACATTCCTAGGGTTCTGGAGTGCTGGGGAATCAGAGTTAGACTCTGAAGGCTCCGAATCAAGTTCGTTGTCATCTGGCAGTACCGTCAAGTTCAGTTTTCTGATGTACAGCCTGAGGTCTAGCAATAAATTCAGGAAGATGTGCTTGCTGAGAGGTGATGAAGGTGAATCCCTTATTATGCACATTGAAATGGTCAGTAGTCAAGGTTTTGTGTGACAAATTAAATATTGGTGATTGGAAAACTTGCAAGTCTGAAGTAATCTTGTCCAGGGTAGTTAAGTTCTGTAACTGCTCCGTGAGCGCATGTGGTGGAGTTATGGAGAAATGCCTTCTGTTGTTCCCTCTGCCCCCCCCCCCCACTGAAGCTTCTCCTTGGGGTGGAATCTTGGAAATTCACATTCCAATGGTCTGGAGATAAAAAAGGTTGTGGTGAATTAATAACATCCTGGGAGGATTGCATGAAATGATCTCCATTGCTGGAGGGAAGGGGGAAAGGGGAAAGGGGGAGCAGAAACCAATGGTTGCTGTGGATGGTGGCTATTAAGAAGCTGTCAAACTGGTGGTGCTGGCTGCCTGGGCAGCTGCTCGTGATGTCTGCATGAGTCCACTCTGTAAGAAAATTTGTCGGTTACAAGAGGATATGCCCTGTTAAATCTGTATTGGAATAAGTCCCTTTGCAACTTGTGCATTTTCCGGTTGGTGATAGTCGCTATGTGCCTATTAATTTTAATAGGGGTGGTGTCGAAAAGGGGTGAAAACAGTCTGAATTTAGGGTGTTGAATGATCTGGTTATTTAACTCCATAATCTCTGTTTTCATAATTACATTTTCTTTTCATTATTCAGTATAATCATTTTTAAAGACTGCCAAACCTGTTTCATTGTAAACTTTAAAATGCTCCTTATACAAGTCAGCCTCCCTAATTGTGCAGTTAGGAAATTTGTAGCAACGGAGACCCTCAGGAACAATCCCATGTAAAATGCAGGAGTGAAGGTATAGATTATCATATTCAATGTTTTTGTAAGTTATTAAGGAGTGTTCCAGTTTGTAAATTAATGTTTTACGGTTGTGGCATTGTCTGTAGCATTAGAGTTCCCATTAATCTGGTCATTCGCATGGAGCTCCTCCGTAGATTTCCAAAATGGGTTAAGCAGACCAGTAGTGGAAAGAAAATTCAAAACATTGTTACCTGGTGGAGGAATGTTTTGGTTAGGTAAAAGCTGAGGAGCTTTTTGAGAAATAGTCAGAATATCTGGAGCGACATTAGCTCCTGTTAGTGCAGTGTGCATGGGTTGGGAATTTCTTGGAGCTGCAGCTGTGATTTCCAATGCTGCAGGTGGATTGTTGGTGGTAGATGGAATCGGAGAAATCTATTGAGATGTAGTCAGAATATCTGGAGTGACATTAGCCCCCATTGGTACAGTGACTATGGGTTGGAAATGTCTTGAAGCTGCAGCTGTGATTTCCAATGCTGCTGGTGGATTGTTGGTGGTAGATGGAATCCGAGAAATCTGTTGAGATGCAGTCAGAATATCTGGAGCGACATTAGCCCCCATTGGTGCAGTGACTAGGGGTTGGGAATTTCTTGAAGCTGCAGCTGTGATTTCTGATGCTGCAGGTGGATGGTTGAGAAATCCATTGAGACAGTGCAGCAATATCTGGGTTGTTCAATTGGTGGTTAATCATATTGTAGCATCGAGCAAGTCATTCTCTGGATCTGTTATTCGTTTCTTCCAAAGACTGGAAAAGGTGCAGTAGACTAGGCGGCACTGAGTGCATAGATAAGTCAAATAAGTTCTGGCTACCTGAGCCTTGATCTTCTGTGGGATTGAAATCTATCATGAACCATCAAGAGAAAATAAACTATGTAACACCCCTACCAATGTCATCACTCACTGCTTTCATTAATTGAAAACAAAACCATGTGCAAGTGCCTACACAGAGTGGAACACCCCTACAGGGTTACTCTTTTTTGGGATTCAGCAATACCAATGAGTTTTTATCTAATCTGCATCTTCACCATGCTGACAGCCTGGACTCTCCATGGTTAGTAGCTGTGTCAGCGGATAAACTGCATTGGAGCACAATGTTGTAAACACAAGGGAGCCTATTCCTTTGCCCATATATCTGCTACATACTACATATGCTTACAGTACAATATAATAATCTATTTCAGGATGTTCAAACATTGTAGCAGCCTGCATTATGTATTTCAGGATGTTCAAACATTCTAGCAGCCTGGATTACGTACACTTACATTTTCTTTTAGGGGTGGAGGGTGCAAAGGTGCATTTATGTCATGGCCCTTAGAAATGTATTTTTATTTTGTAAATGTGATATTCTAGCATCCACATTGTGTAATTAGATCATAATATAGGTGAGGTTACATGTTGACGTCAGGTCTTTTCAAAATTTTACTTGTTCTTACTTCCGTGTAGACTCCTTTCCATAGTTGTATTCGATAAGTTTCCAAATACTTGACCAACACGAAAACAGAGTCTACACAGTTACTTTAGAGGTTGTTGAATCGCTCCACTATGTTGATTTGCTCCATTAGCATAAAATTCAGCTATTTATGCTGTAATTTGCATGCCACAGAAGTTTTTCTACTTGCAAGTGAGTACGCCACTGTGTGGCATTTACTGAATTGAAACCTTGTCACATCCATGTGCGCATCATGCCATGACATGGTAAAAATTGTTGTATAGGCTTTCATGAATACCCCCATAGTCTATCTGGACTGATTTTCCAGTTTAGCCTCATACTATTCATTTGAAACAATTTTATTAGGTGAGAGCATTTATTGCAAGTTGGTAAATCATTTGGAAACACTTTTGGTTCATTAGTGAGCTTGAGCTGAATATTACTAAAGAACACGATATCCAGAATAGATATGGTACAGGTAGTGACTGCATATTGTACATAACACTGACCAAGCAGAATGTGTTTCTGATACAGAATGATAAGTCACAGTCAGTCATAATAAGAAGAACTGGGACAGTTTATTTATATCCAGTGACATATCAGCCATTATAATGACGCAAACAATTTTGTTTTACAAAACAGACTAATTTAAAGCAACTTGTATGATGTAGAACAGCATGCACACAAAATATATGTGGCTCCAAGAAAAATACTATATTTCTGTAGCACAGAAGTTATTTATAAATATAGTGTCAGTGTTACTGCTCCTGTATTTACTCATTCATTAACATAAAACAATTTTAAATGTATGTTTTATGCTCATAGTAACACCATTAATTTAGTACATTTGTCTTTTATGCTGATTGTAACACTGTTAATTTAGTTTATAATGCTCTCTTTATTCAATACCAAACACATTTTTTAGCAAAACTTAAGGAAAGAATAACAGATCTAATGTCAAATATCAGAAATGAACTCTCCCATGATGTGTTGACCAAGCATGCTATTAAGAATGATAACACAAGTGTTTTATGTTTAGAGTAATTCATTTTGATAGGTGTGAATAAATGTGGTAGGAACATTGTTTTATAATGAAAACTTTTGATAATAGTCAATGGTGGCTGGTGACTTCTGATCAAAGGGGGGGCTGCAGGAGACAGCTGAATGGGTGGGGCCAATGGGAAAGGGTGTGGTCAACTAGAAAGGGGGAAAGTACCTCACAAAGAGGATCCTAGGCCTTAAACACTTGTATTATATGGACAGACTCCAAAAACTCCAACTATTCTCTGTCTTATATTGCCTACTTAGACTATAGCATGGTCCCCTACACATTGCAGTTTGCCCTTCCTTTCCATTGGACAGCTTTAAGATTCCAGCCTAGCTCTGCCATGTACCCTGTCGATGATCTGTTTAGCATTTGTATTCCTCTCCAAGACATGAGTAAGCTGCGACAACATATAGTGTAGGCAGCTGCTATATGGAAATGTATTTATTTATTGCATTTGATTATTGGGAAAATCTGACTGAACAATAAAACCCCTTTTCAGCGAGGCCCGGGGAGAAAAGATCCAACTAACAAAGATATATATATACATAAGATAATGAGATAAAAAACATCTCTGCTAAGGTAAAAAGACTAAAATAAAATCCACATTGCCACACAGTTACTTACAATGTACACATGTGCTTTCACACTGCAGTCTACAGTACACAGAGTTTCATTCTGTATGTTTGTATGTATACCTAGCCCAGTTGCACCTTCTGTGTATTTCAAGCTGCATTAGCCAGCATAAAACGTCTCTCAGGCTTGTGCACATTTTTGTGTGTGTCATATATTCATGGCGAAGGGTCTTTAAACTGAAAGACACAATGATGTATCAAAATTGTTGCAATGTGAATTATGCAGAGGCTATAGTATAGAGGTAGTTGAGAAGCGCTGGAAATATGAACCACAAAACATTACACAGAATGATGAAGTGTATATCACATGGGAACAGCTATTACCAGAAGTTCAAAAATAAATGCAAAAGATATAGTTATTCAGGAAAAAAGACTAAAGAAGCACTGATCACTGAAATTGCTACAGCCAGCTATTACAATGTCTCAAGTGGCAAAAGACACAAAGTCATAAATACCAGGATTTGAAAGCAGAAACAAGAGCAAGGCGGAAGAAAATACCCCGACAGTCCCAACAGTAATGGGACTGATAGGACTGAAAAGTACAATCTGTCTTAAGTATGCTACCAATACACCTAACTGCAGGAGCAGGCAGTTCTAGGCGCTGAGAAGAACACTCTTGGCTAACAAAGAGTGTAACAGTACTGACTGCATGAACTTTAATACTGCCTGACTTAGGAATGAGGTCCATTCCCATCATGGTATTAGAAAAAGAAACCACTTGGAGAAATTAAAATGGATTTCACATGCTTGTTTAAAAGGAAATAAACTGATTGTGCAGAAAATCAACTTCATCCACTGCAATAACTGACAAACACTTCATATATCTTGCAAACAATCAATTCCAGTTCCATAGTTTAGTCCTTGTACAGTCACAATCACAATGAAGATTACCACTCTAAGTTCTCTATTCATTGGTCACAAAGCATCATGACTATTCTGTTCCAACTCTCAAGCAACAACTTCTACAAAATACCCCAATTCCACCACTCACCCAATTTCTTCCATTCACCGAACACTTATACTTTTATATATCAAAAAAGGGTTTAATAAACATTTCTTTACAATTTAGCAGTCAAGTTTGATGTTAACTGAGTGACCTGAAGAGACCATCTGACTTCATTAAGTAAACATCTGACCCAATTGTTTTTAACATGTTTTTTAATGTCCACTGCTTCAATTCATTCAATCATAGATGATTCCACATTAATGCATTTTGATAAAAATAAATCACCTAAAATCTGAAAAAAATCTTCTAAAACATTCAAAGGATGGTTGCCCAAGTCCGGAGCATTCCTACATGAGAATATAACCAAATCTTGTTATTTAGCTTACAACACATAACAAATTTTCCTCTGCTCCCAGGACCTCACCCAGATGCTCATCTACCTGCACCCACTCAGCCCATTCATTCCATGGGGAAGCCTATCATTTCCAGGCTGGCCAAGAGCCCTACTGCTGATGTGCTCTTGCCTACAAATTCACAATTAATCATCTGTTTCCAGATAGCAAAAGTTGGGTATAAGAAACAGGTCAACTTTCTGATCCTTTCCAGCAGCCTGCCCTCTCACTTTCTCCTCTGGATGTTCCTACTCCACCTTCAACAGCTCTTCAAGGCTATGGTATAGCTGTACTCTGAGGGGAAGTGCACCTCTGTATGCAAAATTTCTCACAGTTTTCAGTGTGAATATACCTGGTAGGGTGAACTCAGTAGGCTCAAACTCCACGTGGTATAGTGCTCACACATGGTGTCACCTACTTGGAAAGCCACAGCTGCTCCCCAGGATGGCCAAGTAAGCAGCAGCACCTCATTCTTAACCTCTCCAACCAGCTAAGACATGTAACCTAGCGACAAATCAGACTCTGGTTGCATTCCCCATAGTGGGGGCATTATTCCTCTACACCACAGAACTACATAATATCTAACAATTTTTGTACTCTTTCAACTTCTGGAACAAAAATATTACTGAAAAATGCCAACTTGTGTGTATTATTGAAAAAAAATGGAATTTGATTAGCATGCTATTAAATTAACAAAAATCAAAAGCTTGTTAAGTTATACAGAATAAAACTGCATCTGGGCAGAATATGCTTACATTACCCATAACTCACATTTCTGTTCCTAGTCTCCTATATGCAGTATCATTATTTACTAAACTACCCATGGAGTAGATACGTAAGCCTACAAAATCTGCAGTTAATCAGAACGTAATGCATAACTCTTACGTACGCATGCTACAACAGATCTACTTTTTTACCACTGAAAAAAATAAAAATGACCCACCAATTTTATATTCTCCCTATATATTTCTAGCCATCCAGTGAACAAATGTTAAAAAAAAAAACTTCAATTTGAATTACAACAAGTTATCAAACCCCCTAGATCTAAGAATCATTTAGGCAATTCCCTCCATCACATATAGCCAAGCTTTGTAAAAATAAATCTTTCTACCAAAGTAGATGGACTTCCTGGCTTCATAACTTAATTTCCCAATTAATAGTTAAATAATTAAAATTAGGGCTTCCTTACCCTTCTACCTCTCTTCCTGTCCTCATTCAACCTTTAATAATCTTCAGTGACTGACTGTCCATCTCCGTCACAATCACGAACAACAAAGAAATGAAGTAGCTACGGATTCAGAAATCAATTCAAAAAAAGCTGTTTGCAATGGTAGCACCAGCACCGCAGAGTAACAAAAAGTACTGTGCACTGCCTGTACTGATTGTTTCTTGCTCTTTTTTTCAGAAAGACTGCGAGAACCAATCAGTAGCCATCCTGCCACCCATGTCATATACGTGACTGTGGACGTGGCAGTCCAAACCCCTTCTACTTTACTGTGCGGTAAAACTGCACAGACTTCTGGACATCACACACTGATGCAGTACTCTCCATAAACCTGTTACAGCAGTCCGAGTCCAGATTTACAGAAACCAAAAAAAAAACCCGTAACTCGAACTGTGCTTAGTGCACTAATCAGCCAGTTTAATTTATATTTTTTTATTTTACAAAATTAAATGTATGTTCTTTTCTTTTCTTCACACAGCTGGGGGGGGCTACAGTCCGATGCCACGAGCCGCCACTGACAATAGTTAAAAGGCATGCATTTGAGAGTGCAACTTACCTGCACTAAACAGCAGATCTTGTCTTAACTCCTTGAAATCTGTCCCCTTTCCAAAGGACTTTTACCAGACAGCTGACACATGTCTGGCTGCTGTTGCTGTTTGTATATAAAACTCTATTAACTCCAAAATGTCTCAGCATTTGTCATGACATTTTCAGGGAATTTTGCTGACGCACCTACCTATAAAATTCACTTGAACTGGTCTCCTATACTCAGAAGAGAGAGGAGCAGCTGCATCTTGAGTTTTATTTGGAAAAGTGATTTTTTTTTGTCTTAACACATAAAAAGAATACATGCATTGCTGTTTTACAGACACGTGTTGTGTATTTGGCCTAAAATCACACCAACATTACAGATCTACATTTTGGTAGCTTTTTAAACTTTATTCTGAAGAGAACTGAAAATTATGCATAGTTTATAACTGACTGGTTGCTAAATGTAGCTTATCAATTTCCACCAGCCATTCTGACCTGAATTTCACCTTAACTTGAAATGATAGTATCTCTGCATTGCTTCATTATATTCTTATGGAAATGTAAGGGGGGGAGACCATTAATCTTCTTTTACTGTGTTTTGCTCAGCCTTTTAGGATCATCTCAATTATGTGCATTTCCGGAAAAACAAGTAAAATATGTATTTTCTATGAAATATAAAATGACAAATTTGTTTCTGAGAATATGGTGTATTGTATTTGGTTCCTTTTTCATAAGAATACACTAATGATATTACTCAAATGTGTTCTGACCTTGAAAGCCTGAAAAAAATGCAACATGCAAACACTTTTGTAGTACGGGGAGTGGCTTGATCTGCACTTAATACTCATATTCTATGTGTTTGTGTGTGTATACATACACATATATATGGGAACACTACTAAATCTCAAACTTTTGAAATCTCGAACTTCAAAAGCTGGAGACCATGTAGCCGAAACCCCACATTACCGAAACACCAGAAGCGCGAAATTCAAAATCCTGATATTAAGGATTTTGAGTTAGCGCTTCTGGTGTTGCGGTTCAGTTAAGTATGTGTGTGTAAGTGTGTTTGTGAGGGACTTTAGTGTTGTGTAAGTGTGTGTTGTGACTGTGGTGTGTGTGTGTGTGTGTGTGTGTGTGTGTGTGTGTGTGTGTGTGTGTGTGTGTGTGTGTGTGTGTGTGTGTGTGTGTGTGTGTGTGTGTGTGTGTGTGTGAGGGGCTGTAATGTGTGGGTGTGAGTTTGCTTTGTGTGTATGTTTGTGCAATCTCGAAGTTAGAATATTAAAGTAGGGGGGTGTGGGGGGGTGCAGGGTGGCAAAGCCCTCCTGCTTATCTTTAGTGCAGGGTGGTTTGTTTGGTTATGGGGGAGGCTGTGTGCATGTTTGTGTGTGTGCTGTATGTATGTAGTACTTTTGGGATTTTGAATTTCACGGTTTTAACATTTTGGTAATGTGGGGTTTCGGGCTTATAGTCTTTGTATTTTGGGCATCAGGATTGTGTAATTTTGGGATTCAGTAGTGAATCCATATTTGTATATACATATATATATATATATATATATATATATATATATATATATATATATATATATATATATATATATATTTCAATACACACACACACACACACACACACACACACACACACACACACACATATATATATATATATATATATATATATATAGAGAGAGAGAGAGAGAGAGACATGGATTCACTTTAGAATATTGAAAGCCCATAACACTGAAATACAAAACATTGAGACCAAAATCCTTGAAAAATTCAAAACACTGAAAACTCAAAACATTGAATCTCATAACATTGAAAATACATAGACAACCAACATTTAGTATATGTTAGCACAACTACACGAAGAAACAAATAAAAGACAAACAATATTACACTTCTCCAACCTCCATCTGGGGGGGTTGCACCCCCCACACCCCCTGCTACTTAAATATATTAACTCCGAGATTGGACTACACAGAACAAAATTGCAAATATACCATTCTGCGCTTCATGACTGCCTGTTTAAATTGTAATAAATCATCCTCAACCTTGTCTTGGAAACAATAGTTCACTGTTCAAACATTACACATTACTATATATCTCTCTGATACTTACCAGAGTTTCATAGGTAACCTCAGTCATGTTCCCTTCTTACATGCTATACTACAACATAACACATCTTAGTATAACATAGTGCAATCTCGGAGTTGATATATTTAAGTAGCATGGGATGTGGGGGCACAGCCCCCCACATGGCAGGTGCAGGGGGGCTTGCCCCCTGCTTATAGCTGTAGAAGTGTAATATGCTTTGGTTTTTATTTGTTTCTGTATGTAGTTGTGCTAGAATATACTAGATGTTGCTTTCCTATGTATTTTAAATGTTATGAAATGTAGACAGATTTGTTTACATTATTTACAGATAGGAAAACTGGAGAGTTAGGGATTGGTGATAGTCTAGAGATCTGAGAGAGGGAATGTTAGTCAGGGTGTGTACAAGAACAAAGCCTGGAGGACTTGAGGTGCTGCTTTAGGTTTTGCTTAAAGATAGACACATAGCTGTTTTGATTTAGTGGGAGAGTCATGAAGTCCTACTGTCTGGTGACACAGGACAAGTATAGTCCACCTCAAGCTGTATTACAGGATTTAAAAGTTTTTGTAGGCTGTCATTACCTGAGCAAAGGCAAAGTGGTGTAAGTAGGGGTTGAGAATGTTTTGTAGAGAAGGCCATGGGTGTGGTTTGTGTATTTTTCTGGGCAATTTGAAGTTGACTGAATAAAAGTAAGGTGATTAGGTTCTAGCCAGTTGAACTTCTTTACTGTTAAGCAGTGGTGCATATTGTAGGATGCATTAGCTGCAGATTTGGCTATTTATAGGTTCATACTAGGCTATCTGCCCTAGGGCATTTATAAGCCTAGCCAGAATGCGTTTGGCTTTCGCCACCCATTTTAAATTTATTTTGCTATGCCCTTTTTCGAGGTTAGTATACTGTGCTTCTGTCTAACAGTGACACAGAAGTGATACCCAGGGTAAACCTACGATCTCCCATCCACTCATCAAGATTCCTCTTGAAGAGAGTCAATGAGGGACTCTGCCTAACCTGGACTGGGATTTTATTCCAGAGTGAAGGGAGCCTCTGGGTTATGAATCTGTCCCTCCAGCATGTCCTATTTATTTCAGTGCTGAGGTTCAAGTCTCTCAAGCACGTAGCTCGATGGGATTTGGATTTTCTGAGGTGCAGCATGTCCATTAATTCCGGGTTGGACATGGATTTATACGTCAGGCACAGATCGCCTCTGAACACGCAGTATGCCACTGAGTAGAGCTGGAGTTTCTTTAACCGGGCAGCATATGGCATCTGTTTGAGCCCTTTGATCCTCTTGGTGAGGTACTTTTGGGGTCTTTCCAGTTGCTGCAGGTGTCTGGTAAGGTACATCCCAAAAGGGGCATTGTACTCAATTATGGGCCTGATGAGGGATGAGTAAAGAGGCACGATGACCTCCCCTGATCTAGATGTGAATCCCTTCATGATTAGGTGGGCTATATAAAATGTTTTTCTAACCACTTTGACCACGTGGTTGTCAAATGAGAGATTGCTATCAACTTGGGTCCCCAGGTCCCTAATTACTTCTTCTGTACTTAATGGATTACCACCTATGTGGTAATTTGTGGGCACTTTGTTTTTGCCATAGGGGATGACTATACACTTTTTGGCATTTAGCTTGAGGCCATGGCTTTGGCACCAGTTGTCTGTTTCTATGAGGCCCTTTTGGAGGATGCTTGCGTCGGCTGGAGAGTCGATTATGGCGCCCAGTTTGCAGTCATCTGCGAACTTGGTCAGCCACAGTCCTTCCATGTTGGCCTGTACCTCCGAGAAATATATACCGAACAAGAGAGGTCCCAGGACTGAGCCTTGTGGGACACCACTTGTAACTGGTTTGGAGTCTGACATGGCTCCAGCAATTCTAACCATGTGGATTCCATCCTTGAGCCAGTTTGTAATCCATCTAGTGACATAGGGGTTTATATTTAAGCTGGTGAGCTTATCTATAATGCCCAAGTGGGTGTTGTATTGAAGGCTTTTGCGAGGTCCAGGTAGGCTGTGTGGACCACCTTCCCCTCGTCAATGGCCTTGATGACTGTTTCAAAGAAATCAACCAGGTTTAAGAGGCAGGATCTGCCCTTAACAAAGCCAAACTGGGTAGGATCCAGTGTCTGTAGGTCCCCAATATCTTTATTTATGAGGTCCATGATGATCCTTTCTGTAGCTTTGCAGACCAAGTTAGTCAGGCTTATGGGGCGATAGTTTCCAGGATCCGTTGAGGCACCACCTTTATGGAGAGGGACCACTGTTGCTGTATGCCACTCTTTGGGCACATATCCTGTAGTAAGGCTGAGAATGAACAGTAGTTTTATGTTTGGGTTTAGCTCTTCTTGGAGTTCATGTAGGACACAGCCCGGGACACATGCATCTAATTTATTTAGTAGGGTGGCTTAAATGTTGGTTAATATGGGTGATGCATAGAGGAGGGAGGTTAGAAGGTAGAATGATGCTATGGATTTTCTTGAGGAGTTTGTGAGGTAGGGATTGTTTAGGTCGAGGAAGCCCAGTTTTTGGAAAGTTTTCTCAATGCCTGGATGATATGCAGGTCAAATTTTAGGTTGTTGTCTATTTTGACAAGTAGTAGTTTGCTATTTGTTGCAGTTTCTTTGGTGGTGGTGTTTGCTGAAGCAATATTAAAGGGTTTACTGGTTGTTGGAAGGTATCTGGGTATGAAAAGCATACTTTTTGTTTTGGTATTTAAGATTAGGTGATGAGCCTTTAGCCATGATTCTATGGAAATAAAGGAGTCATGAGTCTTTTAATAGTGGAAGGGTTGAGGCTGAGCAGATGATAGTGGCATCATCAACATATTGTAGTGAGGTAGCAGGTCTGCTGCCTTTGTGCAGGTTGTTTGTGAAAATATTGAAAAGTACTGGGCCAAAAATCAAATCTTGTGGTAGACCAATGGAAGCAGGGAGGAATGGGGATAGGTACTGATGAATGGCTGATGTTTCTAGGGGTATGTGGAAACAAAGAAGTTTATGTTTTACTCTATAAGATACAAGATCTGGTCACATTTAATTTGATTTTATCTTACAAAAGAACATTTAGGACGTTTAAACATAAAGGAGAACATGGAAATGTATACTATTGTTGTGACTGGTCATGCCTGATAGTCATAACTTTGAAACCTGAGTATTCTTATAATAGAAAAGGCATTGGTAGTTCCCCAAGCATTTGTTGCCAAAGAAATTATTTAAAGACTGGGTTAAAGAGACATTAAAATAGTTGATATGAAACCATTATGCTAACTCTGGGATATTTCCAAGGAACTGGGATGCAGTAAAACTATACTTCAAAGTTAGGGTCCATATAAAGGAAAGGGAAAGTTGGGAATAAAGCAGGAAAAATATAAAGAGAACATTCAAAAGATAAGAACTCCCAGATAGAATGCATGACTTCAGAATAGTAGCACAAACACTGTTTTTTTTTTTAATAACAATCCAAAAGATCAGAATGTGTTAACCGGAAGATTTAAGCAACAAGTAGTATTAAGAATGATGGTAAAAAAATGAGACCCTGAGACTAGGAAAATAGCAAGTAAGCCCAAGAAGATACTCGTGATATTTAAGATTTTTTAATGAAGCCATTTACAGAGAAGACAAGGTGGAAGTTAGCTAACAAAAAATAATGATAGACTTTCTAAGTGATGTAAATTTGAATAAATGGAAAGAAACTGTGGTAGGGCAACCAGACAAATATTAACAGAAGAAATCAATAGAGTTATGTGGAGTCAACCAGCAGTGAAGTCTTATGGTTCTGATGGAATTGTAGTAGAAAACTGGAGGATGGGTTGAGGGTAAAGAATTAATCAAAATCTGGGCAATGTTGTTTAATAAAATCTTAGTGGATGAGGAGGTGCCATGATCATGGAAGGAAGCAGTGGCAGTACCAACACGCAAAGAAGAAAAGAGTCCAGTGAACCCAGTGATATGTAGACCAATTTTAGAACATAGTCATGATTATGAATTATTTATGGCTACCATGGCAAAGGGAGTAGCAAAACTACTACAGAATATAATAAAAAAGTACTAATGTGACTTTACTTAAGGGTGACAAACATTTGACAATGTTAACAAAACTTTTATAATACAGAAGGAAGCTGAACAAATTGGCCAACCCATGCTTTTATTTAGTCTTAATGCTGAGAAATCATTTAATAGAGTTGTGTAGAATTATATTTTATTAGCTTTTCAAATATTTGGCTTCCTTTTGAAACTGGTGCATCTGATCAAACAATTGTATGAGGGCCAAAATAAAGAAGGAAAGCTTCAGAGGGCTTTAATTTATTTAATGTTAATCAACAAGTGTATCTGCCTTCCCCTTGTTGTTTGCCATTTATTTAGACTTATTAGCTTAGGAAATATGACAATTCCAAAGAAAGGAACAACCAGTAGCTAAATAGACAATTGCTGAATGGCTGCTCATGCAATATATTTTTATTATACTCACCATAACAAAACATTTCCAGGCTGAGTCAGGGCCCATTTTTCTAGGGCTCTGGCTACTTCTGTGGCTTTTTGGAAAGGGACAGACTCTAGAAATATTCTAGAGGCAGCAACTTTGTTTTCTGTGAATGTTTTATCAAGCAATGCAAACTCCATCTTTCTCTAGTTCCACAGCAGGCATTCTAAGATGATTTTCCAGGGTGCTGCTGGATTCTGATCCTTCTTCCACCTCCCTTTTTTTAAGCTCTGGTATTCGTCCTATGTAGCATAAGCTACTGCAACAGTGATCTAATGATGAAAATAATACAGTTATATTAGTAAACTTAAAATAACAGTAGTTATTCAAATAGATCACTGCTGCTATAGCTGCACCCTCTTCCCACCTTCATTTTGTTTGCTGTGTTTATGCCCTGGTGTGGGATTTTAGTCATTTTTATCCCTAACTTGCAGGGCTATATTTCTTCTCTTCTAAGCCATGAAAGCTCTGAGTTTTCTTCTCCTTAGCCACTCATTTTATGCTACTTACCTTAGGCAAGAGGGAGTGTCCAGGGTATATGAAAGGTGCCATAGAGCTTTGGAATGCTGCCAGCTGATCCAGTCCTTGGCAGGACATTCCATGCAGCTTAGGCTATTACAACAGTGATCTAATGATGAACATCTTAAGAATTTCAGATGAAAAGGGAGCAGAAATATCATGGGCAAGTGATAAATATGGAAAGCTAACACATTAATTTGATGTAGTCCTAGAAATAATAGCAACTGTGATTTAAATCAGAAGGATTAAGAATAGCATTATATTACTACATATTCTAATTTGGAGAATTAATTCCATTGGCTTGTAACAGTACGTCAACTATGAAGGTTGAATTAAAAATAGGAATTTTGAAAGTCTTAATAGCGAATGTAAGAAAGACTATTGTAACACCAGTATTGGGCTGAGTCTAACTATATTAGCTAGAATTCATGTTTTTAAGGTAGTATGGAATTATTAGACCAGCCAGTGGTGATCCAGAAATATGTACTCCATGCATGAAGATTGCACTGATTGTGCTTGATCATTTTTTGAATAATAATGATTATAATCTTAATAAAAAATGATTTTAGACCAAATCAGAATGTTTGGCATGATGAAACTTAAGCTATGTGATTCTGGGTCCCAAGAAACTGATACATATAATCATAAAGTACACTTTTTGATAACAATGTGTTGAAATAAAAAAAATAATAATGTATAGGAATTTTTGCAAGGCAATAATAATAAAATGGCTTATTAAAGAAACAAGGACCAAATACTGCAACAAGTTATATTCAGTGAATGTATACATGTCCGAAAACAGTGGACTGGATTCAGAAAGGATTGTCACCAGTGGTAAGTCCAAACATGGACTGCTACCACTGGCAGAGGCCATTTCTGATTCAGGCATGGGCCCACTTGGCCAGTGTTAAATATCCATGTGCTTTCTCCCAGAAATGCCTGAGTCAAGGTATTTGCACAGCTGATCATTTCAGAGAATCACTCATCAGTATATGTGAGCTTGTCCAACCAAGTTAATTAACTCAGCCAAAAGTTCACATTCACCTATAATGTTCAGCTGGTGAGATCATGTTAGTAATAAGTGCAAGGTAGTTTAGTAGACAGGAAGTGGTGGAGAGTGTGTGCATTTGGTTGTATGTGTGAGTGTATGTAGATGGATGAGTGGTCTCACAAGAGTGAGTGTTCGTATATATGTGTGTGTGTGTGTGTGTGTGTGTGTGTGTGTGTGTGTGTGTGTGTGTGTGTGTGTGTAAGGATTGCATGTCTGCTTGGGTGGTGTCGTAGGGAAGGTATTTGAGGGATGCATAGGATAAGTGTTTATGTGTGTGCGTATGTGTGTGTGTGTCTGAATTTGTGTGTATGCTGTGTGTTCATGAATGTATATAGTGGGTAGATTGCCATACCTATGAACTTTCAGCACTGTTCATCCTATATTAATTCTTGCTATTGCCTATTTCCTGAGTCTCCCTCTTGGGTCCTAGCTCCAGTTTATTACTGCATACCTTTATTTTAATGAATTAAACTGTTTCACTCCCACTCACCCTGTAGTACAAATACATTAATGTTTTTCATTTTTTTTTTTGTGCCTCTTATGTGCCACATTCAATGGCCAACACTAATAATGTGTTGCATGTATAACTAACAGTTTTTTAATGTATTATTTGCTTAACGGTTGTTTGTTTTGTACCTCAACTCAAATGTCCACTATTTACTATGTAACTGTAATGTTTTTCTCAAATACTATGTTAACAGTGTTTTTACTATTTAAAGGAGAGCTTTTCTCCCTGGGCCTCTTCTGAAAGTGGTCCTTTTTGGCTCAGTCAGACATGGTTAACAGATATAAAATAAACAAGTAAATCCCCTAGACTAACAAACAATTTCTGGGGGTATTATTATATGCCAGGGAAATTTAATTATTACTCTAAAGACACTAGGAAAGTTAATAGAACAGCATAAGGGTGGCATTGGACACCAGCAGACTGAATCACATTAAGTCACTTAAACTTTTAATAGAACAGGAGGTTTTGTAGCACAAATGAAATAAGCCACATTGGGGGATGACAGTGGACCCCAGGGACATGTACTAAATATTAACCCAACTCACTTAAAAATTATGAATGGGGGGGGAGCTTCAGACCCTGTATCCTTGACACAGAAAGCAAATTATCAAAAAGGCAGAGCTTTAGTCTTCTGAACTAACTCAAGACTCTAGGGGTAGCCTTATGTATCACCACATTTCATTTGAAAAAATATTAGATAAATGAATAAATAAAAAAGCAACTGGGGAAAAGCGTCAAATGCTCATTAGCAGGACTTTAGTCCTCTACACATAAAGCATCTCTTGCTTTAGGGTGTAGTGTCTGAACAACAATAAGTATGAAACTCCAATGTTTGGTATTAATGATTAACTGCAATAGTCTATCAGCTACATGGGACAAGGCAGGTGTAAGGCAAAATCAGGGATGTTTTGCAAAATTAGGGTAGATGAGAGGGATGACAGTATGTCCCTTGGGAGAGGATGTGGACCACCATACCTCTATATGGCTATACTCAAGAATTCCAGGCAAGCTGGAAGGAACACTAGATGACATTAGGGAGATTTTTTAAATATTATTCCAAGGCACTAAAAACATTAAGCAGCAGGTGTAGTATCATGATATATTTTCTGAACAATAAGAAAAATAAAACTCTAATGTCTGTAAGTGTGGACTGTGTAAGATTATGCTCAACAAGGTTTTAAGGATGACAGTAACAGTACTAGGAATACTACTCACAACTGAAGGTGCTCTCACCAAACAAAAGGAAGAAAAGGCTGTAAAAATGTGAAAGCAACCACCACGAATCTGTCAGCAAGGCACAAATTACAGCAACTCCCAAGTAAAGACCATTGGCAATCGTTCAAAAACAGCAAGAACTTTTATTCAATAACATGAAATAGCCAAGCTATGCTTCTTCAGATATCAATTCAAAATGAAATCTGTGATGCTTATATACAACTTTTTGGCGGGCTCATCAGGCATACAAATACTATTAATCAATTATAAATTAATAGTCATAGAGACAAAAAACAAAAAACAAACTAGAAAACAGTTTAAAAAACAGTTTAAAAAACAGTTTAAAATGCATTACCTAAAACTGTTCATATGAATTATGCACATAACAATGCAATAATAAATCGTAGTCATCATTCAAGTCAAACAGCAATAGTGGTCTAAAAACAGCTCCAAAAGATTCTAAAACATCAGATTTATATTTTAGGTCAGTATTAGGCTAACCTTCATTTTCGTCAAGCATATCAGCCATTGCAGTATTCAGCATAATGAAACCAGATGAAACAACTCACTACTCACTAACGTGAATTTATCATTAATGAACGTGAAAAACGCTGAAAATCTATGGCCAAACGTACGGCATAAAAATGGAGCTTACTTTACATCAGTAGAACATTTCACGATCCAAAACCATGTATATGTTTACAAACCATTTCTACTTTGTGTATAAAGCACATCCAAAAGCGTTCGTAGCTATACGGAGAATCACGTGCTTCTAAAAAATGACTTGAAGAAGACAAGGCTTCTTCTGGGTCCTAATGCCTAAAGCATACATATCTTTACAAACATTAAACTATGTTTTTACAAACATTAAACTATGTTTTTATATCCACTGCCGAAGTTGCTTGAAACTTAATCATATCGGTGAACAGGGCATTAGTTCATGTACCGTAACTAAATGCCTCCCTTCTATAAACATTAAAAACACTTTAACTAAATACATCACTAATAAAAAATAAGAAAAGTTGTATATAAGCATCACAGATTTCATTTTGAATTGATATCTGAAGAAGCATAGCTTGGCTATGCGAAAGCGCTCATTTCATGTTATTGAATAAAAGTTCTTGCTGTTTTTGAACGATTGCCAATGGTCTTTACTTGGGAGTTGCTGTAATTTGTGCCTTGCTGACAGATTTGTGGTGGTTGCTTTCACATTTTTACAGCCTTTTCTTCCTTTTGTTTGGTGAGAGCACCTTCAGTTGTGAGTAGTATTCCTAGTACTGTTATCTTCATTTTGCTGTTGTCTACTACTCTATGCCCACGATGGATAATCAAAATGTTGGGAATGCTTCCACTCCAGGGTCGAGGGAGATGTCTCGTTTGTGGACAGGTCTGTTTGTACAAGATCTTAACCCTTTATTGTCACTGGATTTGAATGAGGCACCAACTTTAAGAAATGCTACTGACACTGGTGAAAATTTACAAGAGTTTCATGACCAATTGAGAATGCTAGAGAACAACCTTTATCAACTACAAAGATATTTGTGGCAAAGACTACACCTAGAAGTGTGTTTGCACTATAAGGTAGTCCCCAGAGGCATGCAGGTGTTCTGCATGCCTACCTATGGGGACTCCCATCCGTCTCTGTTAAAGCAATGGCAGGACTTGAATATTAATCTAGGGTTTGATTATGTGAGACTTCTATTGTCCTATTTTTCACCATTAGAAACTGAACTTCGGAACAAAACAGATGTTCTCTATCAGTATATTCTTGACAATTTCCCTTCTGATTATTGTAGTGAGAAATTATGTGCAGTTTTAACACATGTTAAATCTTTTGGTGAAAGGTTGAGTAAAACCAAGCAACATAAATTAAAGAGAGACCACACAGACTTTCAAAATGGCCAAGTGTTTGTGTGGCCTAGACATCAGGGTGAACAAGTTAATGCCATTCGTAATACAACTCATCAGGCACATGTCTCAGCTGGTTTAGAAGCTGCCAATGACCCTTTACCACCATCTTTAGATCTCCACTCTACGGTGCAGACAGTGACTGTCTCTAACCGGATTCGGGATTTGGACCCAATTGAGATCCAGAGTATGGACACACCACCACCAAATCAGGAAGCCCTGCTGAACCATCATTGTACAGGAGCGATATCCAAAAATAAGAATGTGAAAGATATGAAGAATCCCCCTTTTTTACCCTATCAACGGAAGTTTACCCCACAAGGGAGGGGGCGGTCCAGCAGCAGGGGAGTGAGAAAACGCAAATATTCTGTCGAACGGAATATGTCCAACAGAAGGACAAGGTACTGACTCTGGTGTTTAATTTTTCTAATGTTGCTATTGATCCAGCTGTATTCAGCCTTCTCAACAGAGGCCTTTCTTTTATTCCTGCTGCCAGAGCTTTACTAGAAGACACACTATTGGACTTGAGACTCTTCTGTAGACGTGTTAGTCTTAAACTCTTTTTTGCCAATAATGACTGCAGTACTAATTCAAATGAACCACTACATATGTTTAAGAAAAAGAGTACTTTTTCACCCCCATTACAACCAATGGTACAATGTTTTTTGGATCTTTGTGAAAATGATTTATATATGTTGTTTTCCTCAAAACATAACAGGAAAGGTAGGTTTTATAATCTTAATAGAGAAGAAAATTGTGCCTTAACTTGGCTTAAAGGCAATGATAAATTGGTTGTGAAACCTGCAGATAAAGGGGGGGGGGTAGTATTAATGGATTCAGAGGATTATAAGAGGTGCATGTTTGAACTGTTATCTGATCATAACACGTATACTCGTATTTCTATACACCATGTGTCCACTATTGTAAACAATGTTAAGGATAACATCTATGATCTACTGCTATGCAGGCAGATCAGTTTAGAGCTATATGAGTATCTGTTGCAAACTGACCCGATTATACCCATTCTTAAAGGCCTCCCGAAGGTCCATAAGGAGACATGGCCCATTCCCATGAGACCCATTGTAGCAGGAGGGAGTTGGGTTACGGCCCATATTTCTACCTTTCTAGAGAGTATTTTACGTCCAGTGGTAGATAGCTGTAGTAATATACTTAGGGATACATACCAATTACTTGAGACCCTGAAAAGTGTACATTTAGAGAAATCTAGGGGAAGTTACCTACTTGTAACCATGGATGTTGAGAAACTTTTTACATCTATCCCCAATGAGGTAGGCATTCAATATATTAGAGAACTATTGCATAAGGAAACTCAATTCTCCACTGATAGAATCACTTTGGTTACGCAATTGTTGGATATAGTTCTCAGTAATAACGTCTTTATGTTTGGAGATGAGTTCTTCCTGCAGGCATGGGGGGTAGCTATGGGGACCCCCTGTGCCAACACATATGCTAACCTCGTAGTTTATTGGTGGGAGAAACAGTTTCTATTTGGTCATACATCCTTTAACCAGGTTAAATATTATAAAAGATTTGTGGATGACATACTCCTAATTTGGGAAGGACCTAGGACAGATTTCTTAGTATTATTGGAACATCTGCATACTACCACTAATTTTTTGAAGTTCACGGTAGATAGCTCCTATTACCAGGTAAATTTTTTAGATGTTACAATACGGTTGACTGATGAAGGGCTCATTACTACTACATTGTTTAGAAAAGCTGCCTGGAGAAATGCATTGCTTGCTGCTGACAGCATGCATCCAGCATATACATTTCGTGGGATAGTAACCAGTCAGTTTACCAGGGTATTTAGACTCTGTCAGAATATGAAAGATTTACAGGAGGAATCCACCAAGTTAGAACATTTGTTTAATGAAAGGGGCTACGATATGCAGATGGTCAGAGATATTAGAAGGAAAATTATTGGTGACATAGATTCTGCCACTATTTGTGAATCACACACAACCCATGGGTTTAGAAATAAAGTCCCTGTGGATTTGACTCGTGATGGTAATATCTTACAATATGTTATTAAATATACCAATGAAGTTGAAAGTATTAGATGTATCATCAGAAGAAACTGGAATGTTCTCACTGTGAACAAGCAGATCAAGGATATAGTGGGTTCTACACCCAGATTCTGCTATAAAAACAGTGATAACTTAAGGAAACAACTTTGTAATGATCAACATATTACTAATGTAAGCAAACCCACTTGTCTACTTTTGGGTGATATAACAACTAAAGGGACTTACCCTTGTTTACATTGTCCCAGATGTAATAGCCTTAGTAAAATGCAGGAATTCAAGCACCCATGTATGGATATAACTTTTAAACCCAAATTTTATGCTGATTGCAATACCAAAAATGTTATCTATTTGGCTACTTGCCTTTTCTGTTCAGCCTTTTACGTAGGCTTAACCAAGAGGAGATTGCGTGATCGCATTTATGACCATCTCTATGAAATTAGAAGACAAGATGAGACTAATGCCTTGGCTAAACACATACAAGAATATCCCTCCCATTGCTTTGCCTTTAGAGTCTTACAGATTGTTAGACCCACAGCTAGGAGAGGTAGTAATGAACACATGCTAGCCAAGGCTGAGTTACACTGGATACTCAAGTTAGCAGCACACCTTTCCCCGGGCCTGAATAGCTACATACCTTTAAAACCTATACTACTTGAACGTAGATAGGACTGAATAAGTTTATTTCATTTCGTTCCCCTGTATGTAGGGTCCTTCTACCATTATACTGTTTAAATATGACGGTTTTAACATCTATATCCTTGTATGACTTCGTCTACTTTTTAGCCATGGTTTGAGGGTGCTCTCTATTCCATTAATATCTCCTTCTTTGAGGTTTATACATTACGTACCTTATATTTATTAATATTAGCTTGTCTCATGGCACGAATATTATCTCTATTATAGAGGAGTTATTCACTGGTATCATTTTTCTGTAATTTTTGACTTAATATCTTCACTCTTTATATATGATGATTCCTCTATATAAGTCTAATACAGAGCAGCATGAAGATATGAGGTTTTATGCATGCATTTTGATGCCTCTTAGTAGGTACATCGCAGTGTGGTTTTTAGCCTATGTTGGCTTGATACACTTTTAATAAGCAAATATAGGTTACTCTTTATATTTATTTAAGCTAGTGCTTTATTTGATATTCAGAGAGGTTCTACAGTTTAGCTGCCAATATGAAGAGTTTGGATTCACCACTCTACACACAGGCCATTATGCTTGTTTACATATATTTTTTATATTTGTGTATATTTCTTACATACTCTATGTATTTCTTCCTCATTTTTTCTTATTTTTTATTAGCGATGTATTTAGTTAAAGTGTTTTTAATGTTTATAGAAGGGAGGCATTTAGTTACGGTATATGAACTAATGCCCTGTTCACCGATATGATTAAGTTTTAAGCAACTTCGGTAGTGGATATAAAAACATAGTTTAATGTTTGTAAAAACATAGTTTAATGTTTGTAAAGATATGTATGCTTTAGGCATTAGGACCCAGAAGAAGCCTTGTCTTCTTCAAGTCATTTTTTAGAAGCACGTGATTCTCCATTATAGCTCTGAACGCTTTTGGATGTGCTTTATACACAAAGTAGAAATGGTTTGTAAACATATACATGGTTTTGGATCGTGAAATGTTCTACTGATGTAAAGTAAGCTCCATTTTTATGCCGTACGTTTGGCCATAGATTTTCAGCGTTTTTCACGTTCATTAATGATAAATTCACGTTAGTGAGTAGTGAGTTGTTTCATCTGGTTTCATTATGCTGAATACTGCAATGGCTGATATGCTTGACGAAAATGAAGGTTAGCCTAATACTGACCTAAAATATAAATCTGATGTTTTAGAATCTTTTGGAGCTGTTTTTAGACCACTATTGCTGTTTGACTTGAATGATGACTACGATTTATTATTGCATTGTTATGTGCATAATTCATATGAACAGTTTTAGGTAATGCATTTTAAACTGTTTTTTAAACTGTTTTTTAAACTGTTTTCTAGTTTGTTTTTTGTTTTTTGTCTCTATGACTATTAATTTATAATTGATTAATAGTATTTGTATGCCTGATGAGCCCGCCAAAAAGTTGTATATAAGCATCACAGATTTCATTTTGAATTGATATCTGAAGAAGCATAGCTTGGCTATGCGAAAGCGCTCATTTCATGTTATTGAATAAAAGTTCTTGCTGTTTTTGAACGATTGCCAATGGTCTTTACTTGGGAGTTGCTGTAATTTGTGCCTTGCTGACAGATTCGTGGTGGTTGCTTTCACATTTTTACAGCCAGGTTTTAAGGATGAATGTAACTTTGCTACAAATATGCAACATAAATAAGGAATAAGATAAAGCTTGTTAAATGCAGAAACAGAGTTTAGTAATATGTGATTAGCATCCATACTAAATGACTGTGGCTTAAAAAAAATAAGGAACTTGCTTATGAGTGTATTACACATACATCAAGAAAGCTGACTTCTTACAGACTTATCAAGAATGTAAAAAAAAACAGGACATGTGTTTATCCACAAGGTGTTTCCTTGAAAAATATGCTTTTCTAAGAATGTTTCTCCACTTATCAGCATTTGCACAAGAACAGATGTGTCAGCATTTGTGTCATCAAGGCAGTATCTTTCCAAAACCAAGAGGGTGTGTGTTTAACAAAAAATGTATATAAAGTCTGTATTAAATCCAGTTATGTTAGGGGTACTGGTAGGGACACATTTGTCCTGAGGTAAATGTTATATCTCTCACATCATCTGTACTATATGAGAAGTAAAGTAGAACATTTTCTGAAGCTGTAACAGAAGTACGTGTGGTTTATTATAAAAGATATTGGTTACTGCTCTTAAAGACAGGTGCTGCAAAGTATATTCTCTCATCAGTGTATATTCTGCAAGTTTCTGTATGCAACAGACTGTATAACAGCCTGATCACCTGTTTTCTTGCTAACTGGTAAGACTTTTTCTGTGTCACATTTTTAGTATGGATGCTATTAGACAGTTTGCATATTATTAGACATTTTGGATGTTATTAGGCAGTATGGATATTTTCAGACATAATTCAAGCAAATGTAAACCAAGCTTTAGTAAATTGCAATGTTGGTATACACAGCACATTAGTAAATGTAAAACCTTATTAGGGCAGGTTGATAGTAAGGCATTATGCAAATGTATTACAATATTTGACTGGTATCTCAAAGAAAACCATGTGGAGTATGACAGATGTTTATTATGTCAATCAACAACAACTGTGTTTTGTATATTATGTCATAAAATGTATTGCATGATATTGCTAAAACAATAGACTGTGAAGACAGATCTGCTCATGATAAAGAAGTAACTAAGAGTAAAGTGTTTCCATTATATTCAGATGTTGAACAGTTATGTCCTGTCACCACATGTAAAAGGTTTATTTCAGAGTTACAACAGGAGTCAAATCAGTTACTGACAGGACCTCTAGTATATTTTGTTACAAAAGAATGTAATAAACTTCTAAAAGACAGATACAATGAGTTCAGGAAGTTTAGACAAGTTATACAAACATTTTTCCAAAAGTGCATAGGAGTTTTAAATTCAGCAGAACAGGTTCATGAGACATATCAGGCAGACCATGTGGAAACTCTTCAACAGCAGTTGCAAGATGAAGAAAATAGATTAGCTGAACTGACAGAGACTGACTTCCTACATACATTGGGAAAGAGCAGGAAACTACAGCTGATCTTTACAAAAGAGATATATTTTATAATATGTTTGTGTTTTGAAAATGGTTAAGCATACATGGTGGGATGGTAAAATACAAGTCATTCTCAAATGTTTAAAACTTCCATTCAGTTAAAACAAGATATTTATCAGTACTACAGTAAAGTAGAGCATATGACTACCATTCTCATAGCATAGTCAAAGGTAAACAAAACAGTTCTAGTGTATAAAAATTAAATAAAAATAGTTGATAAGAGTAAAGATTTAAAGTCACAACACTGACATGCATGTATTTTCTTTTTATACAATGCACAAGAATAACAGGCAGACACCAGCAAATATAAATGTAAATATAAACGTGTTTGTTAAGCTAATATCTATTTGTTTTTTACAATTTTTTTATAATTGTATAGTAACACCACACCAGTTAAAGTTCTGAATTTTAAAAATAAATAAAATCACAGATGGTATTAGTCAAGCAATCTTTGTAAAATGAATGGCAGAGCAGTTAAATAAATAAAAAAAATACTGAAATCAAAAGTTAAAAAATATGTAAGCTAATTGTAAAATAATGTTTAGTTTACATAGTTATACAAATCACAAATATAATACTGTTTTCTAACTGCATTCTACTAACAGATGATTAAAGGAAAAATGCTAAATGGGTTAACTGAAATGTGAGCTCAGACCTTCCTAAACTGGATGAATAGTTACAGGAAATGTTGAGCAGATAAGATAAGAAACAAGACTGATTGCCAAACAAGTAGCTTGAATTTTTCTAAAAACTTATTGTTATTGAAAGATAATTGTTAAATGATTCACATGCAACATTATTTGGTAATTGTAATAAAACATCACAATTGTGCATATATGTCACTGATAAAAATAAAAAACCTCAGTTACATCAAGTATAGCCAACAGATGGGTTATAGTATACATACAGTTCAAATAAAGTATACAGGAGGGTACAAATAACTACTACTAGTAGAAATAGACAGCAAAGACAACAGAAAAGAAAACAACCAAAAAATGATCAAATCAGACAAAGGTCTATAGTTTAATAACCTAATAAAGCAAATGTATAACCAAAGTGTTGGGCTGACATACATTATAAAGCAAATAAACAATAGTGCAATACTACGGGGGGAGGGTACTTTCTCAGTTTTACACTGACTGTGTGAGCAGTATTGCAAAAGAGTATAAAATAAAGCTACAGGAAAAAATATCTCATTCCTTCTTGACAATACTCTTTCGGGGGGGAGGGAAAACAGGTATTATTGCATTAGAAATATTGGTAAACAGATTAAATCTGACAGATATTTTACAAGTTGCTAATAGCTATCATTCTAGTTATTATTGTATTGCTTAGTATTAAATTGTATTTACAACCTGTTAAACTGTAAAGCTATACAAGAGATGACTTAAACTTGCTTTATTAAAACTATACAAGAAAAAGTAAAGATATGTAAAAATTTAGCAAGAATGGTCAATATTTTTAATATGTTTTTGGCAAGACAATGTTGGTATGCAAAAAGCATAAATATTTCCAATTTCTGGGTATGTAGTTGCCTCTGTTGGCAATTTCACTAGATACTTCTAAAGAAACATAAGAATTTTCCAAGATTTTGCTTGATGTTAATGTTACTAAATTTGTAGATAGGACCAAGTGTACTTTACAGTCTTTATATGTACAAATACAGAATCATCCAGTACAAATGAAATTAATGTCTAGTAACAAATATGTGTGAAAAAACATGTTTAAAAAAATGGGTCCAGGATAGCAGCTAGATTGAAATGCATGAATAGAAAACAGTCTGTGCAAATACATACTGTACAGGATACATTGTAATAAGTTCAAAAGTAATTTGTCAAGTTGTAATATTATCACTGATTTTAAGTTGGAATCGTATTGGTTGCCCCAGTTAAAGGAAAATTATATACTGTATTCATACATCTAATGGACTAATGTGTACATAACATTCTTTAGTATATACATCATGTTTTTTTTAAATCCTTAAGTATTAACTATACAGAAATAATTGCATTCAAATATTTACTATCTAAGCCCAGTTCAGCACTTTATGTTCAGTTCACTGTCAACCAAGATGTTAATGTGTAGTTCAGAGACATGACCACAATGTTAAAATGATTTTCAGCAGTGTATAATAGCACATAGTTCTTGTCTCTTATAGATATTAGTCTATCTCTAATCTTTTGATATAAAATAATCAATAAAAGTAAATATTTAATTCAACATGTGCAAAGAGTAAATAAGAGTCATAAATTAAATTCTGTGATTGCAAAAGAATAAATTAATCTAGTTAAAAAATAAAACTAAAGCAGACATAGCCCATAACTGATGAAATATTTTCACAAAATGGTTTGCAAAAGAAAAAGTTGTTAAATATATTCAGTTTTAGTAGTAATACTTGATATCATTGTATTAATTATGTAAAATTGCATTTGACTTGTGTATCAAAAGAAGACTAAATATTTTGTTTCTTAATGTGTTTTGTATATAATGTGATCAAAAATACATATCAGTATAAAGTGTTTTGAGTACATTAAAATAAAAAGAGGGAATTGTAAGATTATGCTCAACAAGGTTTTAAGGTTGAATGTAACTTTGCTACAAATATGCAACATAAATAAGGAATAAGATAAAGCTTGCTAAATGCAGAAACAGAGTTTAGTAATATGTGATTAGCATCCATACTAAATGACTGTGGCTTTAAAAAATAAGGAACTTGCTTATGAGTGTATTACACACAGATCAAGAAAGCTTACAGACTTGGCAAGAATGTAAAAAAACAGGACATGTGTTTATCCAGAAGGTGTTTCCTTGAAAAATATGCTTTTCTAAGAAAGTTTCTCCACTTATCAGCATTTGCACAAGAACAGATGCATCAGCATCTGCGTCATCAAGGCAGTATCTTTCCAAAACAAGAGGGTGTGTGTTTAACAAAAAATATATATAAAGTCTGTATTAAATCCAGTTATGTTGGGGGTATTGGTAGGGACACATTTGTCATAAGGTAAATGTTATATCTCTCACATCATCTGTACTATATGAGAAGTAAAGTAGAACATTTTCTGAAGCTGTAACAGAAGTATGTGTGGGTTATTATAAAAGTTATTGGTTACTGCTCTTAAAGACAGGTGCAGCAAAGTATATTCTCTCATCAGTGTATATTCTGTAAGTTTCTCTATGCAACAGACTGTGAATGCAACTATAACTAGACTTTGATTTCAGCAGAATCCAGTCAGCAAGACTGAATGTCTTATGAAACTTCAAATCCATCACAGTAAGCATCAGAGTAACAGCACAGTGCTTTAGCACCTTAAAATTAATTTTCAGACTGACTGTTATCATTTGTGATTTACAAGGGGTAGGGGAAAATAAGGGGCCACTGTGTGTGTGTGTGTGTGTGTGTGTGTGTGTGTGTGTGTGTGTGTGTGTGTGTGTGTGTGTGTGTGTATGTGTCTGAATGAATGGTGGGGTTACCTGTGCCAATGCAATGCATGGGCCATCAGAAGAGATTACTGCAGAAAAGAGCTAATTAGCACCAACAGTAGCACAATGCAATTCAGAGATATGCAAATTAGCAAATAATGATGCCCTTCCTCAATATGACTAATGTGTCTTTGAATCACATGTGTCACCCTCACAGAAACAGTCACGTTTGGCTGCATCTATTAACATCCATGCCAGAATTCTTTATGATTCCCAAGGAATGTTTACCAGTCAAGATTTATTACTTGAAGTGTTTCATCCTAAGCACTATCCAAATGAATGAGTTGCAAAACTACAACAGAAATAATAATATACAACAATACAATATGAAGTAAAAAATGTATTTAAGTAAACCAAAACCAACTTAAAATGCATGAATGAAAGAATAAAATGGAGGCTACCTGGACGAATTCTCAAAAAAATATCTCAGATTAAGTTTTACTATCTGACTGGGATTAAGGTCCATATTATATTATTTTTGTTCTTACCTTGAGAATTAATTTACATGTTGTGCTGTTCTACATACACAATGTAGTTTGTATTTTTCTTACTCTATTCCATTAATTAAGAATAATACATTTCAATATTAATTACAGAGTTGTATTACATAAATATTCAGGCTTGCATTTTTCTCTGGAACTAGGACCTGAGTTGTAAATGTACTTTTCGAGATATCCTCGATGGAGGCTCCAGTAAGTGCTATACTATAATTATATTGCCTGCTTCTGTATAACTCTCAGGCTTACAGATAGGTTTATTTCGGACACAGCAACTGTACTACCTTTTTAGCCTGCTCTGTTCCCCTATTCTGCCACCTATTTCTACCACATCCATTTCACCTAAACTTATACCATCCTGTCCCACCCACTACAAAAAAACAGCCAATCAAATTCACTGAGACATCCAACTTGCCTAACACTTTTACTTACAATCTCATATCACATGCCCATCTAGCTCACTTTTCCCAATCTACTCTATAAAACTCCAATAAAAATAGCGTATAACTTCCACCCAGATAACTCTATCTTCCCCTAACTTATGTATACCATGATGCTCTTCTAGTCTACTCTCACAGTTATATTAAGCAAATTCACCACTGCCACTTCATACCACACTCCCCTTCTCCATTACTCTATTTCCCCAACTCTGTATTCCTAGTCAACAAAACAAACACCCACCAAATACAAAACTGCACTGAGTCATTACCCATTAGAAACACATACTCTCTTTAATTACAGCTACTTCAAAGAGAGCTACCAGACCCACATACAAGGATCAGACCTAACAGGTATCTACCCAAACCCTGGTCCATCCCTTCAAACCAAACAAACCCCATTTAACTCATCAGCTCCAACTATTACTAGCACTCAACCCACTAATCCTAGCCATAACCTAGTATTAATGTTCATAAACCTTAGAAGCATCTACAACAAAATTCCAGATCTTCATGCATGCATTACAACACACATCCAAGAGATTCTAATCATAACTGAAACTTGACTAAAACCAAATAATAAAGATTAAGAAATCCTTTCCCCAAGATACAATATAAGAAATGAAACTGTACACAAAAAAAGGTGGAGTGGTTGAAATACGTCTGAAAACACATTAAACATCACCAGATACCCACTGAGTCACCCCAACTGTCCCAACTCAGAAATATCTACTACCCTCCTACACTTGAACAAGCATAAAGCTATTTGCCTTGCTGCCTTAAATATTCCCCCAGGCAGCAACTTTTACATTCTTGAAGACATCCTTTAATGTTTTCCCACTAATGTAAATAAACTATTATACATGGGAATGCAAATTTAGACTATTTACTTGTAAACACTGACACCCCTACCCTCTCTATTAACCTGTTTAATTTCACTCAAGTAATCACCTCACCCACTAGAATTGACAAACATATCAACAGGCATTCACTACTAGACTGGATTCTTACCATCTCACACTCAAACACAACCACCTTTTTCTGTCTCCCAGACATAAGTGACAATCCCTCCCTCATTTATCACAAGACAAACTAATCATGCCTCCAAACATACAGTATTAATACAAGTTCATAGACTCTCATGTTTTAACAAAAATGCCTTTTTAACAAGAACGCCTTTTTAATCCACCTCTCCCAATACAACTGGAATACTAAAAAAACTGCCACTGGAAGATGCCGCTAACCATTTCACTAACACATTCCTTAACATACTAAATGAGTTAGCTCCCATAAGGACAGAAAGAACTAAAAGAAGCCCTGCTCCATGGCTCAACAAAGAAACTAAACAGCTCATGTTAAATAGAAACAAAACCTGGAAGGCAGGGAATAAATAAAGAACACCAGAAAAGTGTCATTTTTAGACAACTTAGAAATCAGTGTAAACAACAGGTCAAATTAGACAAAAGTTCATCATTTCACTCACTTCAAAACAAACAATCACCACAGTGCCAAGCAATTCTGGACAATCATAAAAGCACTACTATACCCTCGTCAAACCACAACCCCATCCTCTATCACAAACAATGACACAGAACCCACAGCCACCCATTTCAGCATATACTTCAATCAATCTGTCCTCTCTCTATGAGAATCTAATCTACCCTCCCATTTCTATATCCCCACCAGTAGTACTCACAATACCTTTGCCTTTTATTTCCACCAAATAAATACCTCAAATATCAAAAATTACCTTCAAAAACTGAAAATCACTGCACCAGATACTGATAACCCCTCAACCAAATATCTTAAGTTAGCTACTGATGTCCTGGCATGCCCCATCTCAATTCTCATACATAGATCCATCACAGAAAACTATGTACCTACGATCTGGAAAGAAATCACATATTATACCACTTCACACAGGTGGAGCAGCCACAGACCTCTCCAACTACTGCCCAATTGCAATTCCCTCCGCTCTATCCAAAATCTTAGAAAAATGCATACACTCCCAACTCCTAACCCATTTCATAAACAACAAACTACTCTCTTCCACACTTTCAATGATACCACATCACAGCACAACAGCAGCAGCTCTGTTTAGCTTCTGAGAAACCATAAATACTAACAGAAACAATAATAACCTAATATCCTTCATGTTCCTGGATCTGTTAAAATCATTTGACACATTATCCCACCAACTTCTAATCAGTCAACTATCTTTCTTATCACTGTCTCATTCAGCTATTACTTGGTTCTCTAACTATACTTCCAACAGACAACAGGTCCTAATATGGCATCAGCCATTCCATAAATGTTCATGTTTCCTTAGGAATAATCCTTTCCTTGTTTTTTTTGTGTAGTCTTGGACCTTCAGAAACATCTCTCTGCTCACATATATAGTCCCCACATTAACATGATAATGTGTTGGAAGATCATTGCAATATCTGTTCTTGTTCTCTGTTTTCCTCAATGGGTAAATATAAGTATTGAAGCCAATGTTTACCCCAACCAATCACCTCAAACAGCTGCATGTCTCCTATGCGTGTCTGCCCTTTCCTCATATATATTTAACTGTATCCCTTTTGTGCAGAATAATCCGTCCTTTTGACCTGCAGTCCTAAATAAAAGCCTGCATTCAATATAGATCTTATCATTCTTACATGCTCTTTGTTGAAATGCATCTCCTATGACATACAAAATGGGCATCACTTTTCCTTATATATTTCACATTGATAGATGCCCACCAGGATGTGTGCATGCCTACACACACACACACAGACACACACACACACACACACACCCCTTTGGGTTCTTGCTTTTACATGTACCAGTTGCCTGCTCTGTAAATCCATCCTTGCTTTTTTACTCACCCTTGCAGCAACTCCTTCTTCCTCCTGAAATAGGGATACCTACAGAATTCCCTGAACTAGTGTAATATTTACAGTGATGTGAACAAAAGCTTCAGACTTCCAACTATTTATAGTCTGTAATATGTAATTTTAATAGATATCAATTGTTTCCTCAGAATAGTAAACAATAAAATTATTGTTAATGCCTAAACACAATAACAGAAAGAACTGTTGCAATGCTAGAACCTCACCCTTTAATTACTATGGAACAAGATCTCACACCCCTCTCAAAAGTTAATGCAGCAACTCCTTCTTCCTCCTGAAATAGGGATACCCACATAATTCCCTGAACTAGTGTAATATTTACAGTGATGTGAACAAAAGCTTCAGACTTCCAACTATTTAATATGATTTTATAGTCTGTAATATGTCATTTTAATAGATATCAATTGTTTCCTCAGAATAGTAAACAATAAAATTACTGTTAATGCCTAAACACAATAACAGAAAGAACTGTTGCAATGCTAGAACCTCACCCTTTAATTACTATGGAACAAGATCTCACACCCCTCTCAAAAGCTAAGAACACTTTGTCTATGGGCCCTGATACTACACCAGGTTGTCTGATTATCAGTGCCAAACATTACATATCTAAACCTTCTTCTTAATCTCTTTAATCTAATCCTCTCCACTGACTACATTCTTGACTCCTGAAAAACAGCCACTGTAATGCCATTACATAAGGTTGGAAAAAACATGGACCCTTGTAACTATAGACTTATTAGTTTCACTAGCCTCATATGTAAAACTGCGGAGTATATTTTCTCAAACCTTATTAATCTGGACATTGAATATGTTTTAACTCTGGAACCTCATCAATTTTGCTTTAACAAAGGAGGGCCCTGACACTTTAACCTCATTATTTCCTTTGAAAAGGTAACTGAAGTGATGGATGCTGGTTATGCAGTGTATTATGCATATATTGACCTGGCCAAGGCCTTTGACACTATTACCCATGCAAGTATTATTGACAGATTTGTAAATCTGAATGTACATCCTCATGTCATTAGGTGAGTAGTTAACTAGCTGTCTGACGGTACCCATTTAGTTAGAATTGCAGGTGCCATTTCTAAAAGTAAAAAAGTTACTGGTGGTATACCATAAGGCTCAGTTTTAGGCTTTCTTTTGTTTGGCATCTATTTCTCAGACCTCCTGGCCAATACTTCTTGTCTGTGGGTATCTGTTTCTTTTTACTGCTGATATCACACAAGGCTCTCTTCTTGGTCTCTTGCTATTTTATCTATTTATAAATAATCTCAACACTGCCTCTTTACATACTACTGCTATCGAATATGTTGATGATGCTACTTTTATCTGCTCTGCTTCCTCTACAGCATCTTTACAAACTCTTACATGAGATTCCTTTACCTCTTTAGAGTCTTGGCTCTCTCATGTTCAACTCTTTCTAAATCACAGTAAAATAAAATTAATGCCCTTCACATGCAAATTTCTAACACATGTTAAGCACAATTTCAAAGTCCTCTCCTCCCAAAATATTCAACTGGAAATAGTTTCCCAAACTAAGCTCCAAGGATTTAATTTAAATGGTCAACTTAAATTTGATGCCCACTTAACATAATAACGTACATAAAAAAAATGACAGCTTCTGTAGACAGCATCCATATTCCTCACTGTGCAGTCATGCATGCGTTTAACCATTAACTCTCTCTACTTTGTTTTTTAAACGTCTTCAGTAAATTGTCACTTATGACACAGGCACACATATTTATATAAAAGTAAACAAACCATATTCACAAGTTCACCTTTACAAATATTATACATCACATATATATTTCTATACAATATAATCAATCCAGCATTAGATAAAATGTTCAAATCCTGCCTTTTCCTTAAACCTCATTCCTCCTCAAAACATTTTTCTGCATTTATTGTGCCACAATTTCCATTATCTCTATGTAAATTGCTCCTACCCTTCTCTAAAGATCCCACTCCCTGTTCTTTGTTTCTCTTTCACAATATTCAGTACTTCACAGACCCTTTGTTTAGACTTTTTTCCATTTTCTAGTAAATGCTTTTTTGGCAGCCATCAGAATTAAACTTAACATGGCCTTATTATGTCTAAGCAATTCAGATCCTGTATCCCAGCTCAAAAAATTGTTTCCTTAGTTACACTCATTTGCTCACCCAGTATTCCTGATAGAGTACTCTGCAGAGTAATTTTTCAATTCTGCCAGCTCATTACACTCCAAAAACATTTGCTGCAAGTATCTTTTTCTTCCCCATCACACCTCCAACATTTGCCATCTACCTCAGGAAAAAGTTAATTGGAATTTGCTTGTAGTGTAAAAGTACCTTTCAAGCAAATATCCTGTCTTCTAGACTTTGTTGCATATTTGGGAGCATGTATATGTCCTCTCATTGTTTCTTTGCGAATCACTTATCTAATCTAGCTTCCCAATCTTATCCCAATTTTTTCTTAACTAATCTATCTTCCCAATCTTTTCCCATTTTTTTCTGACCTCCTCTAATTGAGTCTTATACTTACCATGTAATATTTTATATGCCCTACTAATTATCCCATTTTTAACAGCAGCTTCTGTTATAGATTCATTTAAAAACTCAAAGAGTGTAGGCCTTCCACTTAGGGTTCCCCTGTGTTATGCTTCTCACTTTCCTACAAATGTCAACTCTACCCCAATAAGCAAACTAGAGCAATGCTATAATAAAATTGTTAAATTTGTAAACAAAATGCCTAATTCCACCCACCACTCCTGTGCATTAAAAATTACATTAGCTAAAATTCACAACCAACTTCAACCTCATAACAATTAAAACCTGCCTATAATATTCTCCACTCCACTAGTAAATGCCCCTCTCTCAATTCTTTACTGCAATGGCACTTCCCCTCTAGACCTCTCTGTTCTGCAGGCACAAACCTACTTGTTAAAAAATCATACAATACCCTCAGTGAGTTGCTATGCTTAGCCTACATATCTAAAAAGTGGAATTCCCTTCCTTTAACTGCAAGAAAGGTATCATCCCTCAGTAACTTCATATTCAACTTGAAGGCTACCTGGACATCACTTGGATCTGTCCCTGCTCCAGCTCACCTGGGTAAAGTTACCTTCAAAATATTATTCCATCCCTTCTCCTTTTTTCTTTCTTTTTTTCTCCCCATTTCTTTCCTTTCCTTTACTACAATAAATTTAAACTTGCAACAGTAGGGCAATTTACTTTCCCTTAACATTTGGAATGCTCTTCTTATTGATCACTGCCACAGTAGCCTAAGCTATATTGATTATATTACTCACAATAGTCATAATTATAATAAATGGGATGCTAGAAAGTATAATGACACGCATGCTAAGGTACATTTTAATAATAATAATTTGAGTGGAAATGAACAAGAAATAAGGGAAAGAGAAAATCAAATTTATGATTTAAATGACCCTTTGGATTTTCCCTTACCCAGACGGTCGGAGAGAATACGGAACAAACCCACAATAGAACACAACAGGTAATGAATACATGTACTAGTAAGGATATAACTGAAGAAATTAATAATGAGATAGAGATAATTAATGAGAATATATATAAATATCAAAATTTTAACATTTTTAATTATAGTTATATTGAAATTAATGAATGGCACTTTAGATTATTTATGAAAGGACTTAAATTTGTATCTACTATAAAAAGTGACATAAGTCAAACCCTTATAGATTTAAAATTATTTATTAGAAAGAAAAAAAATTGAAATAATATTTCAAAACAATGACTGTGATAATTTAACAAATATGAATGATAATAAACCCTTCAAAAAGAAAAGTTTAGCTAATCCTTTAATTCACCCCCAACTTAAAAATTTTGAGGGGGTAGTAGAGAAAGAGCTTAGGGAAGAGTTAGAAAAAAGAAAGATGAGACCAAATCTTTTGTGGCAAGAAAAACAATTATTGAACACATTGAGAGAAGATAAAAATATTAGGATTTCTAGGCCTGATAAGGGAGGGGGAATAGTTATAATGGGTAACATTACATACAATACTAAAATGGGAGAATTATTAAGAAATGAAGATAGATATGAAGAAGTATCCATAAATTAAATTAATATTGCTTATTCTAAAATAGATTTAGCACTAAATGAACTTTTGAGTGATGGGCTAATTAATAAGCAGGTGTTTGTGTTTGAATACTTATTTGTGGAGAAACCATTAATACCAGTTATCTTTGGTACTATGAAAGTACATAAAGATGTGAACAACCCACCTATCAGAACTATAGTTTCAGCTAGTGGATCTAAAACATATCCACTAGCTAAATTTGTAGATGAAAAAATTAAGAATGTTGGGATAGATAAAGAAGGTTACCTCAAAGATTCATGGGACTTATTAAAAAGTGGAAATATACAGTTGTATAATAATGATATTATTTTCCTTACAGTGGATATAATAGATTTATTCTCAGTTTCCACATCAAATAGGAATGGAGTGGTTTTTAGAAGCCTTATTAAATACTAAAAATTTTGATTGGAAGGAACTAAGAGTTATTATGGAAATCTTAAAATTGGTATTGTTATATAATTTTGTAGTATTTGAAGGAGAATTCTTTAGACAGATTAAAGGAGTTGCTATGGGGCCTGTTGTGCCCCCAGATTTGCAAATATAGTATTAAACGTATGGGAAAAGAAATACCTTGTTGGATCACCATATACTACACATTCTAATTTTTATAAGCAATACTTAGATGATCTTTGCTTTTTTTGGCTTGAATCACAGGAAAAAATAATAGAATTCATGAAATATATTAATAATACTACAGATTTTTTTAAATTTACTTATAAAACTAATAAAGATAAATTAGATTATTGGTAGATTTTAGTGCTTTTGGATTTAATAAAGTCTGTTCCTGTGACTCGTGGCTCCCAGTGCGTCTTATTTTAGCTGTGGTATATTGATTATATCCTGCATAGGATACAACATCCGGACAGCTTCCAAAGCTTCAAGGCACCTTCCACATGCACAAACCATTAGTCAGCTCAAGCTGAGCTGATTGAAATGTTAGGTTTGGGCACCAAGCCCTTCAGAGCTTCCTACTACAGAAGAGAGCACTCGTTCCTGAGCTTCAGAGGATCAGCAGTCCGCTTGTGCTGTTACACTGCTGCTCAGATAAGTTACCTTTGAGGAAGAACCCATCACCCATTAATGTTAAAGTTTAAACTTACTTTCCTATGTGGGAAAGTACATTTTAACCTAGAAATATATGTTTTTACTGATTATCATGTGATTTTGCTGTACTTTTAAACAAGAGCACAGTTTTGTGCTTGACAGTTTAAAAGTTGATTTAAACATTCTAAAATTCTTCTGTGTTGAAACTGTGTTTCAATTATTTTCTGGAATTTATTAGAGTGCTTTTTATTGTGTTTTTTAGTTAAAAGTGACTTTGTAAACCTTTGAAATTTTACTGGCTTGTGTTACTCAGTTTTTCCGGGAAACAGACACAATTTTCAGCATGACCCTGGGGCAAACTGCTTGTCCCACGGTAGATCTTTCTTCCAGCCACAAAAAGAAAAATATAACTAAAGAGCCTTTACCACCATAGCATGTTAGCAGTTTGCCTCAATTGCAAGTGGGTAACTCTGCAATGGCCACAGCTGGTTCCTCAGGCCATTCATCTTTTTCCCCGATTTTCTTTGGTGTTCATAGTTTGGTACTAGGCTATCGGCCCTAGGGCCTATACTAGCCTAGCCATAACAATTCCCTGGCTATTTCTTCCCACACTATTTACTTGCCTATACAGCCACTCTGGACCAGGGTAAGTCATATTGTCTGCAGCTGTTGGGGTCCCCTCAGTGGGAAAGGGAGAACCATATTTGCTGGTGTTGGGAGATGGGGCTGAAAAGGTACCTCTGCTTAAACAGAGTATTGCACACATCACTGGGGGAGCTGTTGCTGACATTAAAAATCCTGTTTGCCCTAACTTTCCTGTCAACACGAAAAAGAAAGCTAAACTTATAGCTTCTCTTGTTCCAGTTTCACTAAACAGGGGTAGTTTATTAAGTCTGTTTCAGGGTCTTGCAGAGGCTAGTGACCCTTCTTTTAAATATGAAGACCATTCTGAATGGTAAGGGAAAGTAGACTGGCCTATTGATGCATATATTGATGCATATTTTAAGTTACTGTAGCATAGAGAAGAAAAGAAAATGAGAGAAAAAGTAGAAACCATTGTCTAGTAATTGCTTTTCTTGGTAAGGCCTTACTTTTTCTAGGCAATTCAGACACTATGTCCCAGTTCAAAAGAATCATTTCATTAATTACAGCCAATTGCTCAACCAGTATTTCTGACACAGTACTCTGCAGGGAATTTTTAAAATCTTAAGAATAGAAACAACTCATGGAGAGTTAATGTCCCAGTGCGCACCAGCAATCCAAATAATAGTAATAACAATGAAGCAACAGGATACTGGAACAACACACAGCTTGATAACCAAATAGACATCCACCATGAATGAAAAAATATAAAAAATTTTTTTCATGAATAAACAGGCAAGTGCTTTCACCCATATAGGGCTTCATCAGACCATAAAAAGTCACTATGAATCACCTCTATTTATACTAAAAAATGGAGGGAAAACCATAATCAATTAATTCTTAAAGATACATAATAAAAACTATACAAAATTCATAGTGCATAACATATATAAAAAACATACACAAAACATACCCATAAATAATCATGTACATATCTTAACAAAATATATGTACATATTTTAAATAGTGAGATGTGTAAAAAATATGGGTCTACTTCATTTGCCTGAACTTCCATTTGCAGTACACCCATTTGCCCGAGACCAAATGACCGAAATTTCATTTGACCGACACTTCATTTGACCGACAAGTATATATGCCCCCTTCCCCACGTTAGTGCGACCCTGGAGTTAGAATATATAGTTAAGGGGGTGTGGGGGGGCAAAGCCCCCCACTTAATTTCATATTATATTGTTTACTTTTGCTTTAATATTGCTTAGTAAAACAAAAGTAAGTGGGGGGCTTCGCCCCCACACCCCCCTAACTATATAGTTTAACTCCAGGTCACACCACAGTGGGGAAGGGGGCATATCCCATTTTCTTGCCAATAATACTTGTCGGTCAAATGAAGTGTCGGTCAAATTAAATTTCGGTCAAATGGGGTCGGGCAAATGGGTGTCGGGCAATTGGAAGTTCGAGCAAATAAAGTAGACCCAAAAATATATATATTAAAACTTATATAGAGAATATATATGTATATAAACATATATACAAAATATACTATTATAACACAACACTTTCAGGTCCTCAGTCCCCTGGATTTTAAAATGGGTTTGAGGGATACTTTATCGTTCACTCCAGGGAACTGGTCCGCCTTGAGTTTCACAATCCATCTAATCTCATGTGTTTCAGTTACATTCCTGATATCTCCCCCTTGTAAATTTGGATGGATCACTTCCATGACCAAAAATTTAAACCAATGGTTCTCATTAGTATCCAATATGTGTTTAGAGAGTGCATTTATCGTGGACTTCATTCTCACTTGATACAAGTGTTCATGTACCCTGTCTCTTAATCGTCTATCCGTCTTACCCACATAGAACATATGACAGGAGACACAGTACGCAAGATAAACCACATGTTCTGTCTTACAACTAGCAGAAACTCTAAATCAAAATGTGAAGTTAGTCAGGGGGTGTATAAATACACTATATGTATCTATATAATTTCAGAAATTACATTGATTGCATGGAAAGGTGCCCTCATTCCCGGGCTCAACGGCCCCGCAATTGACTCTAGGATAACATAAAAGTCTTCTCAAATTGGGTTTATTCTTGTATACAAATTGTTGGGTTTCACCAACAAAATCTTTGATGTCTGGGTCTACTACAAGTACTCCCCAATGCTTCCTAATTACATCTTTAAGTAAACCTACATCCTCAGTATAGAACATGGGTACCCTAACAACTGCAGGTTCATCTATGGGACCTGACTCCACATTCCCTGCAACATCAAAAAAATATGGTGTAGCTACATCCTTTCTGAGATCAGTAAGGTGGGCCATCCACCCTCAATTTCTCTTGTACCATAGGCCCTAGCACCCAGTCTAGATCTCAACTCATCCAATTCCTTCCTAAAACCACCATCTGTGGGGTTGTATTGAGACACCCTAACTGCTTGACATTTAACTACATTTGCAAATACATACCCCAGGTGCATGCTATGCCTATGTAAGAGAGCATCACAGTGGCATGACTTCCTGTGAACACCTGTATTGATTAAACCACTATCCAACCTCTCAACATAAACATCTAAGAAAGATATCCTATGAGGGGAACATTCAAAACTAAACTTCAAATAGTCATAGGAGTTATTAATCTGTTCAAAAAAAACACAAAAATTAATCTTGGATGCCTCTCCAAACAAAAAACAAATCATCCACGAAACGCCTATAAAAAAGGACATGATTTATAAAACTATCTAAATCAAATAAAATCTCCCTTTCCCAAGCAGCCATAAAAAGGTAGGCATAGCAATTGGCCAAATCTGCCAACTCATTATACTCCCAAAATATATTTTCCCAGTTACCTCTTTCCTTCCCTTAATACCTGCAACATTTGAAATCGACCAGAGGAAAAATTATTTGAAGTCTGTTTGGGGTATAAAAATATTTCTACCAACACTTCCAATTAAAGATCCTAAATCTTCCGGACTTTCTTGCATACTTGGGGGCCATACATATGTCCTCTCACTGTTCTTTTATAAATTGGTAGCCATGTCCTCCTCACATTGTTACCTTGTAAATTGTTTTTCTGGACTATCTTTCCAGTCTTTTCTAAGCTCCTCTGATTGATTCTTATTGTTATCATGCAACATTTTATATGATCTACAAATTATGACTTTCTAACAGCTGTTTTAAATTCAACTAAAAACTAATAACCAAATCTGCTGTGCTAATAAAATGACCACCAAATACTGAAACTACATAAAAGAGAACTTTAATGAATTAAGTGCTTTTGTTCCAACAATAAAAAATGGAACTCCATCAGAACTAATATATCATATCCTGAATTCATTTCAAATACCATACAAAACAAGTCAAATGTGCTGGATTACCCAAAGACAACGAATATAAAATAAAATAGTGGAAATTAAAATGCATGAAAAACTTCAGTTTTAATATAGAATTAACGGACAAATTGTCATTCAAAACAGGAAAATTAGTGGCATTGCATCTCAGCTGCCATTCTAACTCATGCTTATATAGATGTTCATCCATTGTGAAACTTCTTGCATCATTTTCAGTGTTAAGTATGTTAGAAAAGAATAAAGACACTTGTTTTAAAATTCTGAACAGTAAGATGGGTATGTTCAAATGTGGCCGATGTTCTCAATGTCCCTATGTAAAAAATACTTATAGTGTAACAATGAGGCAAGTAATCTAGTCACTGAGAGGACATCATTCTTGTGATAGCAAACAGGTGATTTATTTGGCCAGTTGTAACTCTCCTGCACTGCATTCTACATAGGAATGATGAGTAGAAAATTCAAGAACAGGATTTATGAGCATATATCAGATATTAGCAATTCCAAAACATCCGATGCTTTGTTCAGACGTGGAAATTTTTAAAGACTACAAACTTAATTTTGTTGTTATTGATGATGTTGAAAATGATATGAGAGGTTTCACAATTGAACATCTACATACGTGTGAGTTAGAATGGCAGCTGAGATGCAATGCAACTAGTTTTCCTGGTTTGAATGACAATGTGTCCATTAATTCTATATTAAAACTGAAGTTTTTTCATGCTGTTTAATTTCCTCTATTTTATTTTATATCAGCTCTTATTGGATAATCCAACACATGTGACTTGTTTTGTGTGGTATTTAAGATCCATTCAGGATATGTTGTATTTGGTCAGATAAAGTTTCTGTTTTTAATTGTTGGAACAAAAGAGCTTATCTCCTAATTCATCAAAGTTGTCTTTTTTTGGAGTTTTAGCATCTAGTGGTTGTTTTATTAGCACCACAGGTTTGGTTATTAGTTTGTGTTTTCCTGTTGAGAGTGAAGTTTTTTGTTTCAACTAAAAACTACCAGAACAGGTGTTTCACTTAAGATTCTGCTATCCTTTACCCTTTGCCTATACTGTTATAACATTCCCTGGTAGGGAAGGCAGTCTCTACACTGCAATCCAAATGTAATTTGGCCTCATCCCACTCTATTACCTTTCCCAGTCTAATTATTTTCTCGTAACACCTTGGTTCTTTTACCAGTTTTCTCTAGTTAAATCCAGGGTCCTCTTGCATATTTTGTATACCTCTACTTCCTGTCATTCCTACTGGCAAAATCTTCTATATCCTCTCTTGTGTTGACTTAGTTCTTAGGGAACTTTCTACTATTTTGTGATTATAATGCTATGTGTGGTTGCTATTATTTTCCTTAAGGATCTGCATACAAAATCCCACTATCTCTTTGTTTCTTAAATATCCTTCTTGTTTCATCATCATCCCTTTCCATTTTGAATTATAACCTTCTGCTTGTGTTATGTATATATGCTTTAGCTCTGTAGCTTTAAAATATCCCTTCAATCAGAAAATACTAAACCGCCTTGTTCAATTATTAGGATCTACTTATCCCTCTAAACTCTTGCATTCTTTCACTCTTATATAAATTCTTTTACCTCTTTATTAATTATATATGTGTGTGAATGAGAGGGAGGATAGAGGAATGGTGAGGATGCAAGGAGTAGAGGTGGCGAAGGTGGATGAGTTTAAATACTTGGGGTCAGTAGTTCAGAGTAATGGTGAGTGTAGAAGAGAGGTGATGAAGAGAGTACAGGCAGGATGGAGTGAGTGGAGAAGAGTGTCAGGAGTGATTTGTGACAGACGAGTACCTGTAAGAGTGAAAGGGAAGGTCTACAAGAGCGTAGTGAGACCAGCTATGTTATATGGGTTGGAGACAGTGGCATTGACAAAAAGGCATGAGTTTGAACTGGATGTGGCAGAGTTAAAGATGTTAAGATTTGCACTGGGTGTGATGAGGGTGGACAGGATTAGGAATAAGTACATTAGAGGGTCAGCCCAGGTTGGAAGGTTTGGAGACAAAGCAGAGAGTCAAGATTACATTGGTTTGGACATGTGCTGAGAAGGGATGCGGAGTATATTGGGAAAAAGATGCTAAGGGTGAAGATACCAGGTAAGAAGAAAAGAGGAAGGCCTAAGATAAGGTTTATGGATGTAGTGAGAGAGGACATACAGGTGGTTGGTGTGACAGAGCAAGGTACAGAGGACACAAAGAAATGGAAACAGGTGATCCACTGTGGCAACCCCTAATGGGAACAGCCAAAAGAAGATGATGATGATGATGATGATGATTAATTATTGTCCACAACTTCTTTACTGGTTGATAAAATTATACCTGGTCCATATAAAAAAACTAAGGGAACTAAAACCTTATTACTGCTTCTTATTATCCATATCTATGAACAAGAGCTTGCAGTTTCCCAGTTTTATATTATTTTTTCTTTAGACTTTTCCCACGTATCCTTAGCTGCTATAAGAGAAGCCTTTTTTAATTCATGCTCCTAAATACTTCATCTTATCATATTACCATAAATATAGGTATTGCTGAACCAGTTTGTGTGTTGGTACATAATTTATGGATATAGTCTTTGCTTTATCTTTATTAATTTTATAGCTGGATAAGACTTAAACTATCACAAAATGTTCTACAACATTGCAATGTCCCTTTCTGGATTTATCAGATGCAAAATAGTATCATCTGCAAATAAATTCAACTTTTCCTGATTACCATACCAATTATATCCTTAAATTTCTGAGTCCCTTATTTTATTTGCCAGTGGCTGTCAATATAAAGCAAATAACAAAGGGAATGAGGACACCCCTACCAGGTTCCTATGTTCAAAGAAAACTTACCAGTGAGGAGTCCTCCAACTTTAATTCTTTCATCTGATCCTACATATATCCTAATTAACTTTATTATTGTATCAGGGAATGCAAATGCTTCCATTGCCTTACTCAGAAAATTCCAGCTTACTCGGTTGAATACTTTCTCTGCATCAAGACCCACCAACAACAACAATAGTCTTATATTCTTCTTCTCTCTGAATCATCATTGTTCTATTAATGTTGTTAAATGTTTTATTTCCCTCCACAAAACCACATTAATCAATAACTATCACATTTGGCAACACATTTACCATTCTTTTAGCTGGTATAGAAATAAACACTTTCTAATCATGGTTTAAAATTGAAATAGGTGTATATGAACCAGGGTCTGATTGGTCTTTACTGTCTTTAGGCAATATAGACACCACAGGTTTCTTCCAAGATCTTGATTCCCCTCCTTTTAAAATACTGTTAAACAAAATCTTCCATATCTTGATCACTTTCTTCCGTCCTAACTTCCAAACTTCCACAGGAATACCATCTGTTCCTGGAGATGTTCCTGATGATTGATTGATTGCACATCATCATTTTTCTCATCTCTTCCTAACCTAACTATTAGTTGTTGAGGCTTATCTATCTCTAAGGGTGGCATAGTTAAGTCTTCCATAAATATTTCCATTTGTGCTCTTTCTTATTTTCTACATTTCTCTGCTCTATACAAATTTTCATAAAGTATCTGGACTATCTCTAATGCTTCTACGGGATTTCAGATTTTTCTTGTTATAGGCTGCCTAGGTTTGCCAGCAACCCTTTATTCTTTCTGTTGCGTAAGTCATAGTGCTAAGTTTTTGTGATCTGGAGTTAACAAAAAATTGTTGCTTTCCAGCAAATTTTCTAAACTCTTGCACATTATACTGGTGCTCCCTTATTTTCTCATTAGCACTATGCATTTGTACCTCTTCTTGTACTGTGAGATTCCCCATATTCTGCAATACTTTAACAATTGGTTACCCCTTTTAAGTAATTCCTATGACCTTTTAACCATATCTCTTTGTCTTATATTTCTGCCCTATTTTAACTCCATTTTTCTTTTATCCCAGTCATGAGATATAACTTCTGAAGATTTTATGTTTTCTAATAATTCTCAAATAATTTCCACTACCCATTCCTTAAATGCCTCTGTTTTTTAAGAGGTGGGTAGGAAAGCATGGGTGTCTCACTTTTTCTTCATTTTCCTGCATTTTTTATTAGTTTTTATCAGACTGTAATCTGAAAATATTATTGGATGTGTGTAGAATCTTTCAATTAAATGCACATGGTCCTGTGAAGTAGGTTCATAGTCATACAAACTAACAACCTCCAGGGTCTTTACAAGCCTAGGTGTGCAATCCAACCCAATTCTGTCCCAGAGTTCCTTGGATACCTATATAGGTTTATAGGTTCATGGGTACATACTAGACTAGCTGCCCTTACTGAGCCATTTTAAGCCTGGCCAATTTCCCTTTTTGTGCTTTAAATAACCTATTCCATTTGGTTAGAGACTGGCCTTACCCATCCCATGGTCAATAATTATACATTACCCCTAATGAGAATAACTGGGATCATACTATAGATAATTTGAGAAGATCCATGCATAGGATAACGTATTTAGGGACTGCATTTGTCCATTATCAGTACATGGGTCACTTCTTACCAGTCTGTAGGATACCAAATATAGTGACAGGGCTTTGAGCTGGTCCATGTAGGGCATGTTGTTTAGGCCTTGTACCCTATTAGTAAGGTATCTTGGTGGGTGCTCCATTTGTTGCATGTGTCTGGACAAATACATAGCAAAGGGAGTGTTATACTTAGTGACTGGCCTAATGAAGGCTGATTAAAGGGGCCAATGACATCCCTAGATCTAAACATAATTCCTTTGTCGATAAGCTGTGCAAGATAGAATGACTTTCTTACAACAATAGACACATGCTTGTCAAAAGTTAGGTCACTACCCACATAACATCTTGAATCCTGAACAACTGGGTCAAGTCTCAGGAGTGTATTGTTAATGTTGTAGTTCCGTGGGGTAGATGACTTCCCAAAGGATACAATAATGCATGTTTTGGCATTTAGTTTCAGACTATTATTTTAATACCAGTTATTTATCTGAGACAAACCTTCCTGCAGGATGGCTAAGTCATTTGGGGATTCAATGACTGCTCTTAGCTTGCAGTCATCTGCAAACCTAGTCAGCCAGAGCCCTTTGGTACTGGCTTTTACTTCAGAAAAATTAAGCGGTAGCTAATGGTTATATGGGGAGGGATATGTTAACTGGGGATTAATTTACTTACTGTCGACCTCTGTCCATTAGAGACATGGGGGCCAAGATGGGGGTGAATTTGCAATTTCTGATCCAATGATCAAGGTATCTTTTGAACAGGGCCAGGGATGAACCCTGCTTCATGTAGATGGGGAGCTTATACCATAATACAGTGATGTTTTGAGACACATAACGGTCCTTCCAGCAGGTTCTTTTTTTATTTCAGACAAAGTTCAGGTCCTTGGATCTAGTGTTTCTGGTCTTTTTTTTCTTGAAGATGTGCAAGAGATCCATCTGAGCTGGATCCGAGAATGTCTTATATGTTAGGCAAAACATGTAGCAGACTGAGTACACAGATAATACCTTAAGGTGATACATGTAGGACAGGGTATTCATACCTTGGATTCTCCTGGAAAGGAACCTTTGCGGGAATACATGTGAAAGGGGCCATTATACTAAATGATGGGCATGATAAGGGCTGTATAGAATGGTATTGTTACTTCTTTGAACCTGGATGCCATACCCTTTCTTAAGAGTTGGATGACATAGAATGACTTTCTTAGTATCTTGGCTACATGTTGGTTAAATGCCAGATTACTGTCTACATTTGTTCCCAGATCCCTGACTATCGGGTCAACTCTTATGGGTGTTATACTGATGAAGTACTTAGCCTAGGTGGATGCTTTCCCAAAGGGCACTATAATGCATTTCTTTGAATTGTGTTTTAATCTGTGGCTTTTTCATTAGTCTTTTGCTTACATTAGACCCTTTTGTATAATGCTGGTGTTGGTGTCATGGGGAATCTATGATAACTCCCAATTTATAGTCATCTGTGAACTTGGCGAGCCAGAGGCCTTTGACATTACCCTTGACTTCCATGAAGTAGATGCTAAACAGGAGTGGGGACAGATCCTTAGCATACTCCGCTGGTGACTAGTCTGTTGTTAGAGGTGATCTCACCACTCCTGACTTCTTGGGTTCTATCTGTGAGCTAGCTGTTAATCTGGTGAGTTATGTAGGAATTTATGCTTAGTTCTGATAGTTTGTCAACATTTCCTGAGTGGGGATTGCATTGAACTCCTTGGCCTGGTCAAGGTAGACAGCATGCACTGTTTTCCTCTTATTCATAGCAGTAGTCAAAAAGAATTCTACCAGGTTAAGTAGGCAAGACATCCTCAGTGGTGAAGTCAGACCACAAAGCTCTCTGACTCAACTAAACAAGAGAGATAGTGACAGTTAACACAACACCCCAACTCCATATAGAAAATGAGAAAAAGGGGGCTGAGGATGATGATGATGATGATGATGATGAAGTAGGCAAGATGTCCTGTTAACAAAGCCAAACTGGGATAGATCTAGTGTCTGCAAGTTGCCATTGCCCTTGTTGATCATTTCTACAATAATTTATTCAATAGCTTTGTATATTAGACTTGGTAGGCTGATGGGTCTATCATTCCTGGGATCACTTGATGGTCCACCCTTATGAAGAGGGATGACTGTTACAGCCCTCAGTTCACCTGGCATATAGCCTGCTCTGAGACTAAATGAAGAGTGCTTCAAGTTGTCCTGCTATGTCATATTTTAGGCTATTTATAAGGCAGCCAGTGATATTGTTGGAGTCCATTAAAAAAAATGTTATTGGGCTTAGCACCTCAAGATATGCTCCCTGTTGATAGTTGGGGGATACGCTAGAAGGGATATTGGGGTGAAGTTACAGCTCAATTTATCAGGTAATAGATTTGCTATTTCATCCTGATCAGTGAACACTGTGTCATTTACTATCAGTTCTGAACATTGATGAATATTACCTTTAAGATTCCTGCCATAGCTGAAGAAGGCCTTCTGATTGCCATTAGCTTGGTAGGCTATCTGACCTCGCAATTGGCCTTGCCTAGTTTCCTGTTCAGTTGAATCTTGTCTGTATGAGAGTTGCTCTTTCTGATTTTGGCCTTGACTTTTTTCCTTTTGTTATATAGCTTGTTAAAGTAAAGATTCTACCAGTGTGGTTTGTTTTTGTTGTTAGACCAGCTTTTAGTTTTAGAAGAAACGTCAGCCTCTATGCAACCATTTACCTGTTAGTACAAGGTTTCTGTAAATAATTCTGCATAGGTAGCTGTGTTCTTGGAGCTTGCGGGAGCTATGAATTTTGACAAACCATTGCTTAATAAGAGGTAGTTTTCTTTAGTATAGTTACTATTACAGGTTTAGTTGGGTTTTCTGGGCTGAATTTCATTTTAAGGGCAATAGCTTTGTGGTCCAATTTCACAATGAGGAAGTGACATGTGAGTGGGTCAAAGCTTTCCCATGTTGGTGACTACTATGTCCAATGTATTTAATCCTTTCTTTGCAGAGTGCACTTTTCAATGTAGAGTGTTTGTACTGATGAAGTCCAGGAAATTAAGTGCCTGTGAGTTACAGGCAGTGCACATTTCCCAGTTTATAGAGGGGTAGTTAAAAATCTTGCATGAATAGGGTATTTGGTTGGACAGTGAGCACATTTAGTAGGTGTAGGTAAGAGTTGTGAGCTTTGGGGGTCATAGAGGGTGACCCTGTCTATCTAGGGAGACTTGGATATGGATGAACTTCAGGGCATCATTTTGTTTAATCAATCTAAAGTTGTATTTGCTGCTAACATAGATTGAGACACTTCCACCTTTAGCCACGGTACTGCTGTTGGTCTAAATGTCTGGAAGGCACCGTAGCTTTCCACTGCTGGAGTACTTTCTGCATTGTTAAACAATGTCTCGGTAACAGCACAGATGTCTACATTCTCCAGCGTGAAGAGATCTTGTAGTATGTAGAGTTTTTTCTTAGACTCTAGCATTGAGTTACATTGATTTTTATTTGGCTATGTTGCTAGTTTTCTCATTTTGACATTGCCTAAAAGGCTGTAAGAGGACGGGTTAAGTTTTAGCCAATATCTAAAAGCCCAGGCAAGACAGGTGCATACCATCCTTGGTAAAGCAAAAAATAAATAAATAAATAAATAGTGGTCTGTTAACCATGTCGTCCCATGGTAATAGCTGTTGGATTTCCCTGGAGTGACACCAGAAACTAAGCCAATTATTAAAATTAATAATTTTCTGTTCATATTGTCATATCATCCTTAATAGAAATATAATCTAATATAGCACAGTTATTGTCCCTTGGGAAATAATATATATACATTTTGTCTGAGTTCCTACAACCACATTCATATCTTCCATGACACATATTTTCATAACTTTCTTCAGTAATCTCCCTTTTTTGCTGTACTTTCCCTTCTGTGCCCCCTGATAAATCCTTACTGCTGCTAAAACTACAATCCCCACCTATAAGTAATATTCCCTGCAGAAAGATTATTTCTCCCAAACATTTCTTAAATGTCTCTAATAGCCAGTTTTGGTGGAATATAAATACATGCCAAGATAATCTTCCTTCCTTGCAAATAGCCCCTTACTACCACAAATCTACCGTTATTGATTTTTTTCCTCTTCTGTTACTATTAGGACCCTCTAGCAATTGTATAATTACTCCCCTTTTCTTTTGTCCCTAATATTCCCTTGAATATCATTTCTGAAATCTTTTTCTTGCCAAATTCACCAACTCATTCATTCCCAAATGTGTCACCTGCAGCACTGCTATTTGTACTCGGCATGTATTAGTATAATTCAATACTCTTTCAGTTTTGTTTATACATGTAAGGTCATTTACATTCTCGGATAATATGTATAGTGTAGCTATTAAGATAAAAAGCAATTGTTCCCACCTAATATACATTACAAGTTTTTTGAATGTGCATTTCCAACTTATGTGCTACATGTACACGGTTTACTATTAGATTTTTTAAACAAACTCCATAGACTGTACTGTTGTCGAACACAGAAGTTCAAAAACGGTAATATTGAACACCAAAAGCCAGCCTAGGAATGGTTTTAACATGGGTCAAGATAGGTGTTCAGTATTATTGCCAAACTACAAACCTCTCCCCTATCTTGACCCATGTTAAAACACGTTTCTACTTTGGCTTTTGGAGTTTGATATTACAGTTTTTGAACTTACGTGTTCGGCAAAAGTTCAGTCGATGGAGTTTGCTTCAAAAATCTAGTAGTAAACCATGTAAACACTGTTTGGCAGACTGATATTTTGTATAGATGTTTCTTCTCATCCCCATTTGAACATATGTCACATTTTCAAGACTTTTCCTTTAATTACAGCCCCCAAACAAAAAATAAGCATATTTTCACAGCACCCATCCATTTCAACTTAGAACAAATAGACAAAACTATGCACTTCTTCAAAAAATTAAGCTTAACCCTCCAGTTAGACACAATTGCCCCAAATCAATGGCTGTATCCACAGGCATTACCTTACCTAAAATTAAGGTTATCTTTGCTAAAGCACATGCTACAGCCTGTGTTTCAACTTACACTGATTGCTGTCTGTTCTTTTACTATTTCAAGTCTATTTACAGATGTAAAATATAGAGTGTATGCTTTCTAAAAATAATAACTTTTAGCTCAAAGAAAAGCTGTACTGGCTACATTTTAGTATATTAGGCACTGTTCTACTGAATGCATTAGAGTATTAAGGCTGCTATTTCTTGTTCACATTCAATAATTTCACACTTTATTTTTCAATGAACTACTTGATATTCTAACTTTAAATTGTGCATTTCCCTCCACAAAGAATGCTCATAACTCTCAAACATAATTATTTGCTCCTAGAAATAACTGGTTTCCATGTAAAAGTATCTTTGTCAATTTCATTTAGAACAGAATGTGCAACTTTCTTCAGCTACAGTCTTCTTGACTCCTACTGAACATTTCTTAATAGAAAACAAACAAGCTAATATTTTTGTACATGTACAAAATGACATTTTCATGGCTTTCATCATTTAGTCATATTTTTCAAGCCTACTTGCTTATAAAAAGCACTTGTTTATAGCTTAAGTCACGTGCATTAATCTCAACATTCATCTGTGAAAGAATAAGAGAAAACATCTTAATTCCACATATAATATAATCAGTGCACTTGTACACCCTTCCCCAAATCAGGAGCCCAAAATCACAGTGCATTGACAGCAAACTTGCTTTTGTCAAGCCTTTGCAATCTTGTTATACTATAAAGTCTGAATTCCTTAAAACTAATAAAGTAGATGTTTACTTTAACATCTTTAACACATACAACAGCCACTGAATGCTCCCTCATTTAAAATACTCCTGACTACACACCACACAAAACTGCTTTACTATCTACACTATGCAGTTTCTATCATGAAATGTTTCATACAAATACTAATTGTTTTACTTATATGTACCCTTTTCTCCTTTTAGTGCCCTAAACATTAATGATATAAAGTGAGGTATATACTTTATCACAAGTTTAACAAACTCAACAAACATCCAGTATTTCTCATCTACTTTTTCTTGCAGAGTAAAATGTGATAGATGCTGTATAGTCTCACAATTATTCATTAATGTCAGTGTTACTAGATTTCTTCCTGTTCATCTCCATCTCACAGCACTAGTCTCTGGTTCAAGTCCAAGTTACGCCTAATACTTCTCATCAACTCATAAATGTTTTCTTTGTCAAATGTTTTCCTTTGGAACACTGAAAATGTTTCACTGGTAAAGTCTCTCTCTATGAATATTACTGTTAGAAGAATAAGGAGCAGAGTCCCCTTCTGTTTGCTGGCCCACTTTTTCTTAAATAAACTATTTTATTTCCTCTTTAGCCTGTTCTGCATCCAGAAATGTCTTTGATCCTTTAAGAAAAAATATTCTAAAGACACGTTGGATAAAACACATTGAATGTCACACATACCTCTTGACAATGGTGATTTCTGAAATAAATGTGCTTCTCTTCTTCTAGTTTGCAATGAGTAATCATTTTCCACAGACAGTCTGTTGTCTCCAATTTTTAATACTATTCCCTTCTGTTACAGTTTTGTTAGGATCAGCTCTTTCTTCTGCTATGATTGCATTCTTTCAATTAACAAATCCTGCTGTGGAATATGAGTTCCTTATTTATGCATTCATAAAATGAATACAACCTGTTCCTTCCAGCTTCTCTGGTACAACAGAAAATATCAGGTTTTCTCTGAGCACTCTGTCTTCTAGCTGTAACATTTTTAAACAGCTTTTCTTTTAAAGTATCATACTCAACCAGTCTTTTCTTCATTTCAGCCTCTGATTTTTGCAGTTTTATCAGTTCATCTGAATAACTGATTAAACTGTCTTCTATTTTCCCAATTTTTTATTTATGTTGAAATACTTCTTTTATGTTTAATTTATTTTTATCAGCTCTGAGTATATTTGGTTTATTTTTTTTTCATCTAAATTACTGGAAGCCATCTGTTATACCAAAGCTGTAGCTTGAATTGCCTTTTGCTGAATATCTACAAGATTATTCACAGTGTTTTCTCTTCACCTTTTATGGTTGATTTTCTTTCAGGTTCTCTATTTTATTTTCTTTGCTGCCATACAGGGAGTGCATTGATTAGCTAATAACTGAATTTCAGAAAGATTTCTGTTAAGAAACTATATTTTGATAACAAATTCTGACTGCAAAACTTTTAGCACAATGGCTTGGGCAATAAAAAATAGAAAAGATTGTTTCCAAACCTAGGTGCCTATAACAAGTAAAATTACCAGAGATCCTACATAGGTATTATAGATATTTTGAAAAATTTATGAAAATGTGTATAAAGCAGAAGAATGTGGAAACTAAGAAAAATCAGTAATGGAAATACTTATGGAAGGCTTACTTATGCAAAGGTTAGAGGAACATAAGATGAGCAACTGTTAAGATAGCAGAACACAAGAAAAATGGTGATGTATAATAAATCTAGAGAGAGGGTATTCCTGTAGAAGTTTGTATATTATGAGGGAAGAAACTGATAAAGATCTGGACATTTTTTAATAGTATTTTAAAAGGAGGTGATGCATTTTGTAAGAAAGCAGTAGTGGCTGTATTACACAACCAGGGTAAAGACCCATCTGATCCAGCTTCATATAAATCCATTTCAATTTTAAACCATGATTATAACTTTTTATGTCAATTCTAGCTAAGAGAGTGATGAAGGTGTTGCCAGAATTGACAGATATTGTCCAGTTTGGTTTTGTGGTGGGAGGGCAAACATTTGAAAACATTTCAGAATATCGATAATCCAGAGGGAAGCAGTATATTTATTTTATTTATTTATTTATTTGACATTTGTTAACTGGGTTAGTCCAGCTGGGCAAGAGCCCTTTTACAGTGGAGACCCGGGGAGAAAAGTTCCACATACATATCTACATAGATAATGATGTATATATTTGTAATATATAGCTACAAACAATAGTTACTAAGGGTAAAATAAAGCTGAGTTCACAATAATAGATAAAACGAATAAAAATAAATACATTGTGGTGGGATAGATAATCAAAAAATTACATACATCAGCAGAATTACATTCATCATAAGATCAGCTAAAAGCTGCAGAGGTAGAACTAATAAGAGTAATGCAGTAATATAAGAAAATATTGCTGCTGCTGGTAGGTCTTTATGTAGTGAAAGAGTAATCTGGGATTTTATGAGTAGGGCAATGAAAGTAAAATAATAAGGTTAATTTGGATGATATATTAAGGATAGGAGGCAAAAATTAAGGTGGCAGGGTTCCTCTCTGATAAGCTGTTTGAACAGAAGTATAAGATAGGGATTTCCTCTTTCCCTTTGTTATTTACTGAATATTAGGAACCACTGGCAAAGAAAATAAGAGCCTCAGAAATTCAAGATTATAATTGGTATGGTAATCAAAAAAGTTGGCTTTATTTGCAAATGATATTGTTTTGTGCTTGATAAATCCAGAAAAAAGATATTTTGATGTAGCTCATGCTGAGACAGTTTCAAGTCTGTTCGGTATATAAAATTAATGGCTATAAAACAAATGGTATAATGATAAATTATGAACCCACACATGAATTGGTTCTGCACTACCCATATTTATGGGGACACAATACAGTGATGTATTTAGGTGTATAGATTAAAAAGCATTATTTTCTGGCAGCTAATGATATGTGGGAAGAGACTAGACAAAAGGTAATACAAAAACTGAGAAACTGGAAGTTCTTGTTTATGGATATGAGTAGTAATTTACAAGCACTACACATCTTTTGTTCTTTTAGTTTTATACACTGGCATATTTTTGTCAACTAGAAGAGAAGCTGTGGACTGGAATTAATAAAGATTTGTAGGAATTTGGTTGGAAGGGGAAGAGAGTGGGACTTATGTGAGATCTACTGATCTTCCCTATAGAACAAGGTGTTTTAGGATTACTTAATTTTATGGGCATTTTAGATCTGCTCGGTTAAGGCTTATGTAGCTGAAACAAGAAGAAGGTTATATATGAAAGTGGAAAGGGATGATGATGAAGCATTGGGGGGTCAAGAAACAAAGAGAGATTAAGACTTTAAATGCAGACCTTTAAGGAGAATAACAGCAACCACATAGAATATTATATTCCTAAAGTTACAGAAAGTAATCTAGGAACTAAGTTAACAGGGATAGTTGGAAGTAGGGGTACTGAAAATGGACAAGAGGGACTGGAATTTACTGGAGAAAACTGGAAAGGAACCGAGGTATTAGGAGCAAATGACTAGACAGTGAAAAAATAATAGAGTGGAATGAGGACAAGCAGAAGTCTGGACCGCATGTTACAAATTGCCTTCCCTGCCAGGGACTGATATCAGAGTCTGTGCAAACAAAGAGGAATAGTGGAGTCCTAATTAAAAAAACAACTCTGATAGTTTGTAATTGAGTCTAGAATACAAACTATTGGTAAAAAAGGAATAATTAGTAGGGTATATGAAATTATTGCATAACGACTATAAGAATCAATCAGAGGAGATTAGAAAAGCTTTGGAAAAGAGACTGAAAAAGCAATTTTGCAGAGGAACAATGGAAGGACATGTGTATAACTTATAAGTGTGCAATAAAGTCCAGAAGGTTTAGGATTTTTGCTTGTCATTGTTTGTATATGCATTTGTATACCCCAAGAAGATGAATAAATTTTCCTTGGGTAGATAGAAAATGTTGTAGGTGTGATGGGTGGGCAAGCTAACCGGGAACATGTTTCTGGGGAGTGCAATGACTTGGCAGATGTTAAAACTACCCTATACAGTACTCTGTCAGAGATATTATGCAGGCATATGGCTATAACTAAGGAAATCGTTATTTTGAGTTGGGACACAGGATCTAAATTGTTTGGATGAAGTAAGGCTATATTACTTTTAATGCTATTCACTGCCAGAATAGCAATTACTAGAAAATGGAAATGGAAATCTAAACCAATTGTAAATGAAGCACTGTATATTGTTAAAGAGGCAACATATCTGGATGTGAGATCTTTAAATAAGTGAAGGAACTAATTACATAGAAATAAATGAGATTTTTAGGGACAATACATGCAGAATAATGTTCAGGAGGAGTGAAGTTTAAGAGGAAGTGGGAATTGAACAACGTATGCAATACTGGAGTAAATTAAGTTGTTCCAAAAAAGCAAATGCACAATGTATAATGCATGAAAAAACATTACGGTTTGTATTATTTTCTATTAATATATGCGCATCTGTGTCTTAAGTGATAATTTAATAAAGGTGCATTAACAAAAAAAAATAATACCACAATACAAAGAAAAGATTATTGACTTTTACAATTGCTTAGCTTTATATATCAGTCTGGGATGAGATGGTAGACACTCCTAGCTACTTTGCCAGGAATGGGCCTGTACCTAACCCCCAAGACTTAGTGTATTGGCTAAATCCTTGTCCAACCCCAAAGTGTCTTGTTTTAGGCAGCACCAGTTTTTGAAAAACTTCTGACATAACATAACAAACTGTGGATAATGTAAACACATTGCTACTCAAGTGCTAGGAGTCTTAACAAAAAAAAACAACTCTCTACAAGCACTCCTTACCTTGGAAACCATAATATGTGCATCATCACAGAGACATGGCTCAATACCATTAAGAACACTCCATCACTGCAAACTTTCAATGCCTGTTACATGCTCAGACCCACCACATTACATGAAAGCACAAACATGACTACATATTCTTTAAAACAAAATCACCTCCAGGCTCATTAAAAAAATGACCTAGAACTCCTCCACATCCAGCTTAGTATTAAGATAACCCTTATAATTTCATAGCTAACTATACAGACATACTATGACCCTCTCATCCAGTACCTCCTATCTTACCATTATGGAGACCTTATTCATTAAGCCAAATACCATTCTCCTAGGAGACTTCAACTACCCCTCTTTTGACCAGGTGACTTACACATCCTCAGACTTGTTTGCCCAGAGATTAATGGACTTCATCAATATATACTCTCTGGACCAGTTAGTCCACACCCCAATGGGGGATGATAAAATCCTGGACTTTGTTCTTGCCAGTATGAGGTAGCCTTGCTCCAGACCAACTGTAACTTCTTCCCTGGTCATATTGGAATACAAATCAGTCATAATCACCTTAAGACTGAAGATCAGTGAAAATCAGTATTCAGAGCTTATGTCAAGGCTAATCTCCTAAAACTGAATGATGACCTGGCTAAATACAAAATCCTCCTTCCATCTTGACAACCCCACTGCTTATGAGGAGACCTTCACTGCCAAGTTCTATGCATGGATGCATCTATCTGCTTCAGAAGTAAATGTGGTCAAATTCAAAAATAAACCGCTATGTAGAACCCAAATATAAACAGGCTCTATAATAAAAGAAAAAAAGTCACAGTACTCAAAATAAATTTAGCTCTCAAGCTGTCAATAGCACTCTTGCTAAACTTAACAAGGAAACCTGGACCCTAATCAAGTCAAGAAAGATTTGATGTACAAATAGCCACCAAGGTGAAGGATAAACACAAAGCCTTTTTCTGTGTTAGAAATCTCATAAATAATGACCAGTGCTGTGCAAAGTTAAGAGTAAAGGATATCACATAGTTAGACCCAGAGTATGCAGCCAATCTATTAGTGCACATTTTTTCCCGATCAAATACCTGCATCTATACTCCCCCAAATCTCTGAAGAATAAGTCCTCAAGGTGCTAGCCAAGGCCAAGAACACTATATCTATGGGGCCAGGCAACATATCAGTCTGCCTACTAGTCAGCTTGAAACATAACTTGTCTAATACCCCACAGAAGCATTTCAATATCAGCCTCAAAACAGGCTCCATATAAAAGGAATGGATGACAGAAACAGTCATTCTCTTGCACAAAGGTGGAGGTCCAACAGATCCTGGTAATTATAGACTCATAAGCCTGACCAACCTTATCTATAAGGTTATAGAAATAATCATTTTGGAATTAATATATAAGACATAGGTAACTTAAAGTTCTGATTCATCAAGATCAGATCATGTCTCCTTAAACTTGTCAACTTCCTAGAAGGTTACTGAAGCAATGGATATGGGCACATCAATAAACACCACATATCTAGACCTTTCAAAGGCGTTCATCACCATCCCATGCCCAGGTATCATAAATAAACTCTCCCAGCTACATGTAAATCTCTATATAACTTGTTAAGAAGCAAATTAGATCACAAATAGAACCCAAGAAATTAGGGTAGGTGAGTGGCTGTAACTCCTCCAAACATTTGTTACTAGAGGTGTACCCCAGGGTTCAGTCCTTGAGCTAATCCTCTTTGGCATTTACTTTGGGGATGTCAAAGGAAATGTTAAGGGTTTATAGCTGACAATGGCTGTAGACAGCTGAAACTCGATGCTATCATAATCTCCCCAGATGACACCAAAAGCTTCCAAGATGGCCTTTCACAAACACATAGTTGTTGTCAAAACCATAGGCTAAAACTAAATGCAAAGAAATGTTCAATTGTATTCTTCAGCAAGTCTGACTTCCCTTGTAATTATCACATTGAATGCACACTCCTGAAAATTGCTAAGTGGCCAGGAATCTGGAAATCTGTGTTGACAACCAGCTGCCCTTTAATAACCATGTAGCCACTATTGAAATAATTATTTTTCATCACACAACGTATATCTGAATGTATAGTGTCCATCCAAGAATGCAATCATTCCACTGTACTAGGCTATCATCAGATCGATCATTGATTTAATGCCCTATTCAGTATGTACCTTTCCAAACGTGCCCAAACTGGAGTAACCACAATGCTTTCTCTTATAAAAAAAAAAAAAATCAGAGGCCTAAATCAGATAAAAAAGCAAATCATCTCAAAACCTTGTCATTTTTCTTAGTATAATACAGGCTACTGAAAGTTGACCTCTGTCTCTTGTATAGAACCTCATCAGACCCTATTCTGTCAGATGTATTAAACAGTTGCAACTCCAATGGTAATGTGAATACCCACATAAGAGATTTCAGTCTCTTCTATAACATAAATAGAACAAGAAGTGATAGGTACCATATTTCTTCATAAATAAGAGCTAACCAGAGAATAAGGCTTAGCATGGTTTTCCAGGGTGGTCATCATATAAGCCCTACCCCAAAAATAAGCCCTAGTTAAGATCGTCAGCAACACATGACAGACGTGTTGAATTCTAAAATAATATTATTGACACCCGTTGACTGAGGTTATCATACTCTGCTCACCATTTTCAGACCATTCAGACACCCAACTTCTTCCCTTTGCAGAAAGTCGTGAGATTCTTTCCCTGGGAGTCTTCCACAATTCTTACTGTAACCCTAATCATCACTCACACTTGATGGTTGAGATCCTTGGCCCATAAACACTGGAAGGTGTACTTTGATTGGTCAAAGTATAGACAACGCACGTAAAGCACACGCACTTAATAACGAACAGCTGTGGTTGTGTCTTCTTAACCGTCGGCATTTTGTGTTGTCACTCCAGTCTCATAAGTCTTTAATTAACCTCCCCCCAGACAAAATGAGTGCAAAAAGAAAGAGCTATTCCATCAAGTACAAGAAAGGAATCATGGAGGACTCCCAGGGAAAGAATCTGATGGCTTTCCACAAAGAGAAGACATTAGATCTCCGAATGGTCCAAAAATGGTGTGCAGCGTACGATAACCTCAGTCAACAGGCCGATGAGGGAAATGCTAAGAAGTGCAAGTGTGGATCAGGTCAGCAACCGTTATTTTCTGAGCTAGAAGACATCATCTGTAAATAGATTGCTAAAAGTAGAGCAAAGGCTTTGGTTGTGTGCAGGGCTGATATTCAAGCATTTGCCCTTGCAGTGGCACCACAGTTAGAAATATCCCCAGAAGAATTCAAAGCATCACAACATTGGCTGGATAGCTTCCTTCAGCGATATAAACTGTCTCTAAGAAGATCAACAACATTGCTCAAGCTGGAAGATACTGAAGTTATTAAACGTGCACTTGCGTTTAAGTCCTTTGTTGATGGCATTGACTTTTCTAAATACCAACTCTCCAACAAGATTGCTATGGATGAAACTGCAATGTTTATGGTCCAAGGATCTCAAACAACAATTAATCAGAGGGGTGCCCCGTCAATCTACATGCCCACCACTGGTTACAAGAGTGCACATGTTAACTGTATTTTGGCAATTCATCTAGATGGAAAGAAAAACTCACCTCTAATCATTAGTAAGGGCAAGAAAGATAAGATTAAACGTGTTTCAGGCATTTACATTCTTGAAACCGAAAAAGCCTAGTGCACACAAGCAGTTATAAGGAAGTGAGTTGATGTAATGCTACCACTTGTTTTGCGAGGTGGTGAAAGAGGTCTGCTAGTCTGGGATACAACCAGTGCTCACCACGCTAAAGACATGAAGAAATTCTTTGCATGGAGAAGATTGGATCAAATAATGATTCCCACAGGAATGACTGCCTATCTCCAGACTCTTGATATTGCAATAAACAAGCCATTCAAGTACTATTTGCGCATGGAACTCAATGACTTCATTGAAAATAGAATGGAGAGAAATCAGCATGGAAACTTTGGTGAAAAATTAATGGGATAAAATGACTGACAGCTGTGTTGCCAATGCACTACGAGCAGGCTACTTGGACAAGCAGTGCTCATTTAAGGAGAGCTCTATTGCTAGCGTGACAGATTGGGGCCAATGGTTCGACAGGAAATGGAGTTGCAAGAAATTCAGGCTAGAATTCAGGGGTTGGAGACTTATGACAATGTTCCAGAAGATGACATGACTGTATCTGAATAACTTTTCCATTATCGGGGCAACTGAATGGATTGCTTCTGCTTTCAGTTTTATTCCTCTCCTCCAATACACATGTATTGAGATTTTTCTGCACTTTCTGTTAAGCATGAAATATTGCACTGTGAAAGCCAAGGTGTAGATATTCTGAAGTTGAAATGTTTGTTGCACTGTTTATGTAGAATTCTCAGACAACTGTTAACGCGTTACATAGAACTGTTGCCCAATAAAAGAAAAGTACAGAATAAATGTCAATTTGTGTACATGAATAAATGTTGATTTTTGTACATGAATAAATGTCAATTTTTGCACATGAATAAATGAATAAATGTAGATTGTTGTACGGGGGGAGGGTAAATAAGGCATCCCTTGATAATATGCCCTAATGCGTATTTCGGCAGGGGAAATAGTATAAGACCCGGTCTTATTTTTGGGGAAATATGGTACGTTGCATGGAAAATACTTCTTTTACTGAACTCCACATAAAGCAAGTACTTGTCTTACTCTATTCAAATGTAATTTGAATAAATGGATGTATACAAAACATAACAGTTAAAAACTATCATATGAACAAAAGGCTAGGCTTTTTTTAAGATCTTCACAGATCAGTAATTTAGTGAGTACCTATGAGCTTATAGTTGTGGTCCACAGCTTCTCCATTAGGACTAAAAACTACCATGACAGCTAGGCTTCTTAAGATCCTCACATATCACATACACAGGAATACTTCATCTTATCATGTCAACATAAATATGGGTATTGCTGAGCCAGTTATTGTGTAGGAACATTTATATCTCAAAAAACTTGACAGTGTCTTATACATTCCACAGCAATAAAATATAATTTCTGGATTTATCAGGTACAGAATAATATCATCTGCAAATAAGGTTATTTTTCTGGATGGTCTTTTGTTCAAGACTCTGGGAGGTGCGAAATAAGTTTTTCATCAAAAGGGAAGACAAAAGCATTTTTTAAATTCTGCTTAAACATTTTAATTTGTACTTATAGTGACCAGTGTGATGGCACTTTCTTCTACTTCTCTGCTTTAGCCAAAAGAGTAATCTGTTTGTATTGTTTTTACTTTGTTCTGGGACATTAGGCTGATAGGTTCATTTCTAGCTGAGTGAAGATTGTGTATTAGTGCAATATTTCAGCACTGATTCTACATTATACATTATAATGCACTGCTATTTTATTAAGTAGAATTACATGTGAATGTAGCTTTTTTATAATTTGAACCCAGTTTGGGGCCTCAATCAGTCTTGTAGCCTCTTTCACTGTGACAGTACTTTGATCTACTTCCAGGTTTGAGCCTTATTTAGTCATTTATTACAGCATTACTAGTATGTTTCTGCATAGTGTGGTGCCTTATTCTGTGTTGGGATTGCAATAGTGGCAGTATTTTGAATTTTGCTCCAGGATTTGTGCTTCAGTACTTTTTACAGCTACATATACCTGCTTAGCATTACATTCTGGTGCCTATGTGTACCTTGCTACTGATTTTTCCCAAGTTAATGGAGTCTGCCCCACCCCCACTGAGACATTAATATAAGCATTTCTAAAATTCTAACCAGAAGACTAGAGCTGCAGTTTTATTTTTGTTTATCTCAATTTTCCCACCTTTCTCTTATTGTGGTTTTGAAAGGCTATGTCACTGACTTCCTCCCCTTATAATATTCTGACTTACAAATTCCTTCATTCCTATTGTCTGTTGTGTAACCTATTTCAGTACATTCCCAGCTATTGTTTTCTGATATATCCATAATATGAAGTACCCAGAGCAAAATAGTATTACACTTTTGTAAACCTCCCTTACTACAAATTATCTCCTGCACATTTTTCACAGCTCCCATTTGTGTGGCATCCTTTCTACACTCTGAGGGGGTCCTGAGTTAATCCTCCTCAATCCTTGGTAGATAAGAGATTTATTTGATTGTGTTGCACTTCCATTAATGGTTTAAAGTGCTATTGCATTACTTTTGCTTTTATTTGTTGATTTTGCCTTTAAATCATTTTAAAGTCGCTAATACTTAAAATTGCCTTGACAAGGTCATTTGTTTATGTTGCATTGTTGTAGCATTACACTTGCAAGAAATCTTTCTTGGTGTTAGAACAGCAATAGGTTAGCAGTGCTCTGTACAGACACAAACAACCAGAAAGAAAAATGTTATCTATAATACTTCCCTTACAACTGAAACCTCTATGTATGGTTAAAACAATGCCATTGAGGGGAGATAAGCTTACAACAGTTACTTTGCATATTAAACAGCACTATTATCAAACCTTAGCACAATCTAACCTAGTCTAATGCCAAACCACAGAAACCACCCAAGGAGACCACTCTATAACCCAGCTCATGTCTTACAGTAGCCCACCCAAGAAATGGTGCAGACAACATGGCTATGCAATTTCCAAATGTCTCTGTAGCCACCGTGGTAGATATATGCACCCTTAGACAACATAGCAATTTGATCATAGGCAACCATTTCATCCTTTAAGAAACAAACATAGTATGCAATGGATGCACATTTGCAATTTTACCGGAGGCAAGGATACTGCATACATAGACATAGTGCCCACCATACTCACATAGACCAACCTAAGCTGAGGCACTAAAAAGCAATCTTCCTAAACCTCAAATACCTCCTAAGCCTATAAACAGCAACACCTATCCTCAGCAATCTCCAAACCACTCATCAAAAGCAACACCATACACCACACATAAACCTACAGCCAAATGGTGTCCAATAAGCAAAGTCCATATGGCAAGGCAACACATTAACCAAGACTCTTGTCACAGGGAATTCCATTGTATTACACACAGATGCCCCACTCATCAGTCTAAACACGGAGAAGATAATGGTTAGTTGCCTATCTCGAGCCAGGATCTGTCAAGTTACTTTAACTACCCATCTATAGACTGGGAAACATACACTGCTTCGTACTTGCAGATACTATGACTCCTGGACTTTATTAATACAAATATCCTTGATCAGATAGCATGCACACTTACCACAGGTTCAAAAACTACTGGACCTGGTATTCACCAAATGGATGAGTGCTGCCTCTCCCACCTACCCCCTGTGTCATATTCTCACTGGTGAGGTCAGACCATAAAGCTGTCTCCTTCAAAATAAAAATGAACTCAGTAACCCCAGCAAACCCTGCAACAGCTAGAAACTGTTCCAAAGCAAACTGAATCTTATTAAGTGATAGTTTGTCAAAATTCAGTACCCCTCCCAGTCTTGAATTCACAGCAAGTTATGCGGAATGGATCACAGAGACCTTGTACAACCATGTAAATGCCTGTATAGAGGCTGCTGTTTCTACTAGAAGTAAGCCCAAAACATACTCTAAAAACAAACCGCACTAGTGGAAACCTAACCTTAACAGAGTGTATAACAAAAGGTAAGAAGTCATGCCTAATTCAGCAAAAGCAACATATAATGATAGAGGCTCTCTAATTATACTAAACAGGAAAATAAGAGGGCTAATTAAGTGCAACAAGGCCAATTACAAGGTCAACATAGCCTCACAGACTAAAGACAACTGCAAGGCCTTTTACAGCTATGTCTGAAACCTTAAAGTCAGCACACATTAGTGTATCAAACTGGCAGTCAGTGGTGTCACTTTCACTGAGCAGAGGGAAGTAGAGAATTTTAAGTTTGACAAATTCAGCTCCCAACTTCATCCCCCACTCCGCCCTACCACCCATCCCATGAAATACCTATTTGCATTACTCTCCAACTATTAACTTGGGAGCAGGTCCGGGAGGTGCTCGTTAGCACCAAAACACAGCCTCAGTGGGCCCTAACAATATTCTGGGATGCCTCCTAAAAACTTTAAAGTACAACAGGGCCACTTCAGTTACTTTTCAACTATAGCCTCAAAACAGGTTTTATACCATAAAATTTAAGACTAAAACAAATATCCTACTTCACAAGGGTAGCCCATCAACCAGCCATGGAATCTGTAGACCTTTTATTCTGAAAAGTGCTATATGTAAAGCCATGGAATAGATTATCATCAAAATGATCACAAAGACATAGGCAAACTTCAAACACTAGACTGAACCCAGTTTGGCTTTGTGAAGAGAAGATCATGCCTACTAAACCTGATGGACTTCTTTGAGAAGGTCACGAATGGAATGGATGAGGGGTAAAAAGTGTATACCACCTTCCTGGACCTGGCTAAGGCATTTGATACAATATCCAACATCACAGTCTGTGGGAAAAGTAAATACTTAACTCATTACCATTACATGCCACCTCAGGAAGCATTTCTGCATACTTCTGAGCACTACCTGAGGTGATGTATAAACTGTCATGTTATCACCAACTCCTTCACTAGGAGCAAAGTATTTTAAACTCACAGTTTAACTTCAGCAGTGAAAGTAAATATGAAATGATAACATAGATTTGTTGCATATCTTATGGTCATTGTTTCCCCTCTGTAGACTGATTTACTCAGTGTGGAGAAAAACAATACAGTTTTATTTATTGTATTGCATTTTATTTTATTTTATTTTATGTTGGCAGTCTTCAAGCATATCTTTCAAGTCAAGTCATTGAGCTAATAGTTTTTCTTCTGTGGTGCTTTTATCAAAAAATACTTATTTAACAGCAACATTTCTAAAGTTATGCACATTTTCCAAGTATTCCCTTATTTCCCTTTAGCAGTCAACAATGTATTCTTTTTGTTCTACAAGATTCTTTTTTCTCTGCAATATTTTGACCTTTGATAATCTCTCTAGATAATTCATATATATGTTTCACTCTTATTTCTACCATAGTTTCAATTTCTTTTTCATCTTATCTCACTCTTTAGTTAATCCTTCAGAAGAAATTTCCATCTTCCCTGCATACTCTTCAGTTATTCCTACTACCCATTCCTAAAATTCCACTCTATTTAATAGTTAAGTAGGAAAATGCCATTGTCTCATTTTAGTTGATTATTATGCATCTATATCCTAATCTTTATTGGTGTATGGTCTGATATAGTTATTGGATGTGTTTCAAAACTCTTAACTAAATATGCATGCTCCTGTGAACCATAATCTTTGTCCAAGCTAAACCAGTTATTGCACCTTGGGGAATAATTTCTTTCTGGGTTCCTGACATTAATTTTCCATCATCCATGCCAAGTATTCTTATATATTTCTTCAGAAATCTGCTCTCTTTTGCTATGTTTTCCCTTCTAGGCCCCCCTGATATATCATCAGTCTTGAACACAAGGTTCTAGCCCCCATACATGAATAATACAAAGACGACATACATCAAGACTAGAGCATTTCTCCCTATACCTCCACTAAAAATTGGCTTTGTTTCAAGTCGGACTTTCCCGGTAAACAAATGTTAAATAAAATAAATAAAAATAATATACTCCTTGATGGAAGCCAATTACCTCTCCTATAATTCTGTTAAGATTCTTAATAGTAATTTTTGGTGGAATATAACTTCATGCCAGTGTAATCCTCCTTCCATGCCAGTAACCTCTTATTATCACAACTCTAGCATTTTTGTCTTCTCCTCATCTATCATTACTGGAACTCTTCTCAATATTATTATCCTCCATTTTATTTATCCCTGATAATCTGCTGAATAACCATTCTGAAATCCTTTCTTTGCCAAATTCACGTCTTATTTCTGTTGAAGTATATCTCCTGTAACATAGGTATTTGTACCTCACACTTAATGTAATTCAGTACTCTTTGCTTCTTGTCCATAACTACAATGCCATTCACCTTCCATGATAAGATTAATAAGGCAGTTATTCTGACAAGGTGATATTCTTTCACATAATCTACATGACTTTTTTTAATATGTTTCCAGCTTGCGTCTTTCATGCATATATTAATGTTTGGTTGATACTATACAGTGGATATAGAAAGTTTTTCTTGGGTAGGAGTCTATCAGCATGGCACATCTTGACTTGGCAATATTTGCCCACTCTTCCTTGCAAAAGCGCTTCAAATCTGTCAAATTACGAGGTCATCTCTTGTGCACAGCCCTCTTCAGGTCACCCCACAGATTTTCTATTAGATTTAGATCTGGGCTCTGGCTGAGCCATTCCAAAACTTTAATTTTCTTCTGGTGAAGCCATTCTTTTGTTGATTTGGATGTATGCTTGGGGTCATTGTCATGTTGAAAGGTTAAATTCCTCTTCATCTTCAGCTTTCTAGCAGAAGCCTGAAGGTTTTGTGTCAAAAGTGATTGGTATTTGGAACTGTTCATAATTCCCTCCACCTTGACTAAAGTCCCAGTTCCAGCTCAAGAAAAGCAACCCCAAAGCATGATATTGCCACTACCATGCTTCACCATGGAGATGGTGTTCTTTGCAAAGTGTTCTTTTTATGCCAGACATACCTTTTGGAATTGTGGCCAAAAATGTCAACCTTGGTCTCATCAGACCATAACACATTTTCCAACATGCTTTTGGAAGACTTGCTGTATTGTTTTGCAAATTTTAGCTGCAGCTGGATGTTTTTCTGTGTAAGAAAAAGCTTCCGTCTTGCAACCTTACCCCATAGTTTAGACGTATGGAGAATATGAGAGAATGTTGTCACATGTAGTACACAACCAGTACTTGCCAGAAATTCCTGCAACTCCACCAGTGTTGCTGTAAGTCTCTTTGTAGCCTCCCTGACCAGTTTTTGTCTTGTCTTTTCATCAATTTTAGAGGGATGTCCAGTCCTTTACAATGTCACTGTTATCCCATATTTTTTCCACTTTTTGATGATTGCCTTCTGTGTGTTCCATGGTATATCCAATGCTGTGAAATTTTTTTTGTACCCTTCTCCTGACTGATGCCTTTCAACAATGAGATCACTTTGATGCTTTGTAAGTTCTCTGCAAACCATGGCTTTTGCTGTAGCAGGCAACTGAGTAAATTTTAGGAAAGTCCTACTAGGACAGCTAAACTTTATTTGGGGTTAATCAGTCGCTTTAATTGATGGCAGCTGTGTACCCAAGATTGAATGCTGTAATTAAATCAAAAGGTGCTTCAACAAAGTATTTGTTTAAGAGTGTGCACACACAACAAAGTATTAGTTTAAGGATATGCATACTTATGCAACCAGCGTATTGCACATTTTTTATTTTTTATATTTTCCCCTAACAGATTTGTTTGTTTTCAATTGAATTGTACAGGTTATAGGTCACATTAAAGGTGGGAAAAGTTTTGAAATGATTTATTGTGGTCTCATTTTTTATATCTCAAAAACCTGGCATTTTAACAGGGGTGTGTAAACTTTTTATATCCACTGTATGTAGCTGTGTGTTCTTATCTCGGACCCATGTCATGTTTTCTCAAACTTTTCATTTCATTAAACAACACCCAATAAATTTAATATAAATTTTTAATATAAAACTGTGTCCATTTTCATTTTAAACACAGACCCCTTTTACCTTGCAGCTGACACATATAACTATATATGCTTAATTTGGTGACTGCCATGCTTGTGTAATTAACTATGTTGTATGCATTCTGTAATTTCCCTTTCATAGTGGTATTCTGCTTTTTCTACCTTATCATACATTTTGTAATGTATCTAGCATTCTGTTCTGTTAGCAACACCTGTGCCTATATTTCTGAGTCATCGCTAGCCTATTTATTAGTTTATTTGCAGAACTGGTGCCTATATTGTTTAGTTGCTTCTCATATCTTGCATTATTTTTATCTGCATTGCCCTGAAAATGTGCGTCATTGTATCCCTGTAGGTGGGCACTGTATAGCACATTCTAACACTGCATATCATAGTATATCACAGACTACTTCTAAACTGAGGTAGTGTACTTCTGCAGGTATCACACAGAGTAGTTTGTACTCCCTGAGGTAGAGCATTGTATGCATTAGCTGCTACTTCCTCTAAGTATTATCTTGGTGGTAGTGGTCTCCAGCCTTAAATATTTTCTACATCCTCCTGTATCTTATCTTCAGTCCTCATATACCTTATTCATCAGCCCTTGTTCCATGGCACTGGCATTATGACACAACAGCCTTATCTCATCGCCATGTGGCCAACATTCTTGCACTAGGTGAAAATAGGCAGTGTAGCAACATCTTGTGCTTACCAACTGTCCATTGTTCCTTTCTAACAACACCACAGTCTGTGAGAAATGTAAATAATTAACTCATTACCATCACACTCCACCTCAGGAAACATTTCTGCATACTTCTAAGCATATCCTGAGGTGATGTATAAACTGCCATATTATCACCAAGCTCCTTCTTCAGGAGCAAAGTATTTCAAACTCATAGTTTAACTTCAGCAGTGAAAATAAATCTAAAATGATAACAGAGATTTGTAGCATATCTTTTGGTCATCGTTTCCCCTCTGTAGTCTGACTTATTGAATGTGGAAGAAAACAATACAGCTTTAATTTAATTTAATTTTATTTTATTTTATTTTGGCAGTCTTCAAGCACATCTCTCAACTTTCTCACCAAAAATTCACATAGGTAGCAGAACATCTGTTTTGCACCAGCATTCATTTTCTTTTTTTTATTATTGGTATTTGTTTTTAAAACAATAAACAAACAAATCAATTATAAAACAAACAACTATTTGCATACGTCCACTGTTGATCAGTATATCAAAGTTATACATCAACAACAATTAATATTTTTCAAACAGATCTTTAAGTTTAAACCAAGTTTTTTATGAATGTGCAATATTAGAAGTTCTCACCCTTACAGTATGCAATTCAATGTTGCAAACAATTGCCATACTAATAAATTCAACTGTAGAGGGGCTAACTTTACTTTTCCAATTTTTAGTAATTACTTTTCTGGCAGTAGTAACAATAGACCAAAGAAGAGGCACTTGGGCTTTTGGAATTATCTCAGGAACTGGAACACTAAATAAAATTAAATATTTAGAAATATTACATCTATCTGACCATAAAGATAGAACAAAGTTATTATTTTTTTTCCAAAAAGGGTAGATGACTTTACATTCATAAACCACGTGTCCAGTCAGCTATTATTTCAGAATGACATCTCCAGCATTTAATTCTAAACTTTCCAGTATAATGTAGATGTAGCAAGAATAAGCAGGCAGACCCAGGCAAGGCTCTTCTCTCTAGTGTAAAACTCAAGTTTATTCACAGCACAAACTGCACAAGCGCTTTTACAAACAGCTTTATCAGGTGCTTAAAATGACATAAAAATAGCCCCTCCTTTTATACACCTATTTACAAATCACATGATTTTACTAATTAATCATCACATAACACTGACATTACATCAGAACAATTCCAACACAATAAAACATTTTATTAAAAATACATAGAACACTCTTTTAAATTACCTAAACAAAGGTCTTGACTTAAGTTTAGGTCTTAGGGGGACATGGTCATTCAGGCCATGTCCTGCATCCCCCCTTAATCTAACTATCCAAGTTATTTCTAACTCCTCAATGTTATTACGTATATCACCTGCTCTTACACTTGGGTAAATCCTGCCTATTGCCATAAACTTAAAAACATGCAATGGATCTGTACTAATAACATGTTTGACTAAGGCACTAACTTTGTTCCTTTTACTAATATGATACAGGTGTTCATGAATCCTATCTTTGAAACACCTATCAGTCTTCCCAATATAGCAAACAATAGGCCTAGGAAGAGACCCAGATCGATTCTCAAGACCAATGACAGGTCTGTCATTAGCACCTCAGGGGAGGAATCCTCCTATATGGACAATGATAGTAGCAGCTATCGTGAGTCACTTAGCCGCAAGAAGTCTAATGCTTCACACCCTTTAGACATAGGAAAAAGTGGCGGGGAGGCCGCAAACACAAGCATGGGCACCAGAACGAACTCTGTAGAAGGGTTGATACAAACATTGCTGAAATAACTGATCACAATTATCATAATGTGTTGAATTTATCGGATGTAAGACTTACAAGTGAACAAGAACAACTTCTTAATAAAGGCCTTGGTTTTATACCTGGTTTCTTCTCTGATGAATATAATACAGTTATAGGTTCATAGGTTCATACTAGGCTATCTGCCCTAGGGCATTTATAAGCCTAGTCAGAGTGTGTTTGGCTTTCGCCACCCATTTTAAATTAATTTTGCTATGCCCTTTTACGAGGTTAGTATACTGTACCTCTGTCTAACAGTGACACAGAAGTGATACCCAGGGTAAACCTACGATCCCCCATCCACTCATCAAGATTCCTCTTGAAGAGAGTCAATGAGGGACTCTGCCTAACCTGGACTGGGATTTTATTCCAGAGTGAAGGGAGCCTCTGGGTTATGAATATGTCCCTCCAGCATGTCCTATTTATTTCAGTGCTAAGTTTCAAGTCTCTCGAGCGCATAGCTCAATGGGATTTGGATTTTCTGAGGTGCAGCATGTCCATTAATTCCGGGTTGGACATGGCTTTATACGTCAGGCACAGAGCGCCTCTGAGCAGGCGGTATGCCACTTAGTAGAGCTGGAGTTTCTTTAACCGGGCAGCATATGGCATCTGTTTGAGCCCTTTGATCCTCTTGGTGAGGTACTTTTGGGGTCTTTCCAGTTGCTGCAGGTGTCTGGTAAGGTACATCCCAAAAGGGGCATTGTACTCAATTATGGGCCTGATGAGGGATGAGTAAA